>NC_143025.1:20125000-20465000 GCF_057628025.1 Oncorhynchus mykiss
ATGAGCAGCTAGCTGAGATGAGGGGGGTGTTGTAGTAGGGTCCTTTGGGAGCTGGAGCTGGGGAGATTGCTACTGTACAAAAGAGCCATAGCTGCCCCCACCTGCCCTGCTGTAGCCCTGAAGTAGGTAAACCCCCCCCCCCCCACACACACACACTTATTTCCTGTTCTCAGTAGACCACCTCATACACGGTGGCCTTCTTGTCTCCAGAACCAGTCACTATGTACTTATCATCCGGTGACACGTCACAACTCAGGACAGACGAGGACTCCTTGGACTGACAGAGAGAGAGCGAGAAGAAGAAAGGAGAGCGGGAGGGGGAAAGAGACGGAGAGAGGAAGAAAATAAAAAAGTTGTTACAAATCAGTGAGTCATCCATGAACTCTGATGTGGACCTGCCAAAGCCTGGTCATTATCAGTAGGTGTAATAACACTCAGCTCCACACAGCTACATGTCTTAAACAAGGGAGTGAAACCGAGATTAAACCGAGAGAAACTGATAAGGCACTGCCATACTGTGTTGGATCTTGTCTAGCCATCTTGTCTCGAGTACCACAATGGAAATAAGTCCCAGACTTTGTGTGTTATCATCGATTTTATTTATGTGCATGTATGGCTTTTTCAAGTTTTATGTTTGCTTGTTTTTTTTAAATGGTAAAATTAATAAACTAAACAAAACAGAGTCACAGACAGTATGAAACAGACAGAGAGACAGATGTGTGTTTACTCAGGAACACATATGTCTGGGAAGGAACACACTTCCACAGCGGTGGGTGAGTGACAGTGATTAGGAGAGATCTCCCTGTGGGTCCCACATGGCACCACACATCACTGCTCTACTCAGGAAGCTAATGTCTCACTCGCCTCATGCCTCTATAGCACCGTTTATATCTGGTTCTAACATGTCCTTTGTCCACATTCTGATTGTGCCCACATTTTCAGACAGGTGTAGATGATTAAAATATGTGGAGACTTTTATTTCCCTCACCAACTTTAAACATCAACTATCTGACCAGCTAACCGATCGCTGCAGCTGTACCTAGTCCATCTGTAAATAGTCCACCCAATCTACCTACCTCATCCCCATACTGTTTTTGTTTTATTTACTTTTCTGCTCTTTTGCACACCAGTATCTCTACACACCAGTCTCTCTACTCATTTATCACTCCAGTGTTAATCTGCTAAATTGTAATTATTCGTTCCTATGGCCTATTTATTGCCTAGCTCCTCATGCATTTTGCACACACTGTATATAGACTTTATTTTTTCTACTGTGTCATTAACTTGTTTATTGTGTTATTGGCTTGTTTATTGTTTACTCCATGTGTAACTGTGTTGTCTGTGTCACACTGCTTTGCTTTATCTTTGCCAGGTCGCAGTTGCAAATGAGAACGTGTTCTCAACTAGCCTATCTGGTTAAATAAAGGGGAAATAAAAAATAGTGATCAGGTCTTCCTGACCACCTCCTGTAAGATATCCAGACACATTGTGTAGATGGATCTGGACAGTGAAACCATTTAAATCATCATTATCCCTCCCTCTAAAATCATGTCTTTAAAATAAATAAATAATTTTGAAAGAATATCTGGACAAAGGACGCATGTAAGTGTAACCGATGTGAAATGGATAGCCAGTTAGCTGGGTGCGCACTAATAGCTTTACAATCAGTGATGTCACTCGCTCTGAGACCTTGAAGTAGTTGTTCCCCTTGCTCTGCAGGGGCCTTGGCTTTTATGGAGCGATGGGTAATGATACTTCGAGGGTGGCTGTTGTCAATGTGTGCAGAGGGTCCCTGGTTTGAGCCCAGGTAGGGGCGAGGAGAGGGACGGACGCTATACTGTTACATAAGCACTAGGTATAAACCAGGCTTGTCTCTATGTTGGTCCACTACAGAGTTGGCTCCTTATAGCTCAATATGCCCTAATAACACTAGTGTGTATTTTCAGAGGAGGCTGGTGGGGAGGAGCTATAGGAGGACAGGCTCATTGTATTGGCTGAAATGGATTATTGGATCGGTACCACATGTTTGACTCTATTCCATTCCAGGCATTACAACAAGCCTGTCCTCCAATAACTCCTCCCACCAGCCTCACTGATTACCGCCTAGATGTATTAATTGAATCAAAATAGGGCACAAAATAACATGTTTTTGTTTGGAAACAATAGTAAATAATATATTATGGTCTTTCTGGTGTATTATTGACCATTCTCTACTTTTTTGAAAATGACCAAGTCATTACAAGGGTTTTAGATAATTCCAGTAACAGTAATTGCTACACAATACATGTTTTATAACAGACTACCTGTAACTTTTATTCTTCTTCATCTGATCGGCAGAGTGATGTCTCCTGAGTGGCGCAGTGGTCAAAGGCACTGCATCTCTGTGCTAGAGGCATCACTACAGACCCTTGTTTGATTCCAGGCTGTATCACAACCGGCTGTGATTGGGAGTCCCATAGGGCAGTGCACAATTGGCCCAGCGTCGTCCAGGTTAGGCCGTCATTATAAATAAGAATTTGTTCTTAACTGACTTGCCTAGTTAAATAAACATTTCAAAAAGTCAAACCAGGTTCTTAAAGGAACAATCCACCTAAAACCACAAATTCATATGATTACAGAGTTAAATAACGAATATGTGAGAACAATATTTTTGTTGACAAATTACTCATTTTGTCGTTATAACAAGGTTAGTAGCAACATGTGAAAATCGTTGTGGAAATCTGTTGCAGATCAAGTCGACTACAAAACCCACTGGCTAGTTAGCTAGGTATCTACTAGTCAGCAAACGTAGCTACACACAATAATACCAATGTCAATATCAGCATGCGAAGTAGCTAGCTACCTGTAAAATCACCTAAAGAAACTGCAATTTACGAGTCTACAATCTCAACCATGTTCAACTTGCAGTTCCTCTCAGTCTACCTCAGAGCCCAGGGTGAAGACGTTGCTATGGTAACAACGGCCCTTTCACACAGACACACAAGGCGTGTTGGGTTTAGGGTTGCCAGGTCTAGCTAAATTCTCCGGCGAATGACTACACAAAACCCGATCAAAAGGCCTGAAAACTATGACCTTATTTTTTTTCGCAGCAAGAGAGGAGTTGTCACATATATTTTTGGAAACGTCATATTAGCTAGCTAGTGCTGTTTTAATTTTTTTAATTGTTTTTATTTGAAGGCCTGCACAAGCTTTTTTTCTAATATATATATATTTTATTAACAACAAATCAATGCATAAAGCACATGAGGGAACACAAGCATACATATATTACAAACAATGGACAATCGACCTTGGGGGTACAATATCACATTATAATTACACAAGGACCTTAAGGGACATACATATACATACAATTATACCAGCTTTTTTGTTAGTAGAGCCTTTAACCGTCTTAAAATACAGTTCAATTTATTTCTGTGGGGTACGAAAATGTGGTTTTCTGTTTGTAAATTTACATTTGTGTACATGAAATTTGGCCAAAAGAATAAAGAAATTAATTACATAATGTTTCAGCTTATTTCTATTGTATGTAAATCCAAACAGTACATCTCTCCACAATAGTGTAAAATCTTCATAAATGTGTTCAATTATAAACCTACAGTTTCCTTACAGGCATACAATGCCAAAAAAGATGAAACACTGTTTCTGGGTGGTCATTACAAAAGGAGCCATTTGAGTTGATGTTTTCCTTAAACTTCTTCATATAGTGGTTGGCAGGATAATATTTATGAATCATTTTAAAGGAAACTTCCTTAATTTTGTTAACAAGTAGGTATGTGTGTGGAAACATCCCACATTTTTTTCCCCAACAGATATAATCAATAAATCCATTCCAATAAGGCATGACATAAGGTATAGATACAACATCCTGCTGAAACAAGGTTCGTATCGCTCTGTTGTTGAATGGACCAAAAGAGAAACAAATCTTTCCTACTGATGAGTCAACAGGGTCAATAGAAGGTAGGCTCGGAGGGTCAGGTCTTGACACGTTCCTGAATAATATAGCAACACCTGAGGGAATGGCATCTAAAACAATTGCAAAATCTTTAGGTGTTACAGGGACCTTGTAAAGTGATAAGAATTCCTTATAACTGAGTAAAATACCCTCTGCATTTACCAGTTGGCTCACCAATAGGATATTATTTCAGAACCAATATTCTAAAAACAAAGAAGTATTTTTATACAATATATCCCGATTATTCCATATATAATATCTGTGTGGAGAAAAATTGTGTTTATAAATTAAGGACCATGACAAGAAAACCTGCCGATGAAAAGCAGAAAGTTTCAATGGAATATTGTCAATATTATAATTGCAAAACAACAGTTATGGCCACCAAAAGTAGAGAAGACATGAGGAATAAAATTCCAGATAGAAGTGGGTCTTCTTAGGAATTGTTTTATCCAATTGATCTTAAAAGTATTATTTAAAGTAGTAAAGTCCAGAAAATTCAGTCCACCATTCTCATAAGTGTTCATTACAACAGTTTTCCTAATGTAATGGGTACGGTTTCTCCACAGAAAGTTGAAAAGCATCTGGTCTATCTCCTTGCTTATTTTACTGTCAAGATATAAAGATAGAGCGCCATATGTTAGTCTAGAGATACCTTCGGCCTTGGTTATTAGGACTCTACCTTTTAAAGATAAGTCCCTCTGTAGCCATTGATTTAGCTTCTTTTGGGTTTTTTTAATAAGAGGGTTCAAATTTAGTAAGCCTCTAGACTTCTGATCCTTTGTAATGGTTATGCCTAAATATGTAAGTTCTTCTTTTACTGGAATACCATAATATGAAGGTGTCACACAATCTTTGACAGGCATGAGTTCACATTTATTCATGTTAAGATATAGACCAGATGCTTTGGAAAAGGATTGTATCACATTGATCGATATGGGAATTTGGTTAGCGTCGTTCAGAAAAAGTGTAGTATCATCAGCCAGCTGGCTGTGGAAATACCTTGTACAGGACTAATATTTAAAGAATTTGCAAGAAGTTGGGTGATTAATAAAAACAGGTAAGGAGAAATAGGACAACCTTGCCTAATTCCTCTCTTTAACTCAAGGTGCCATATTTAAATTTGATAGAGCTGTTACCATTTGCATAGAGAGACTTACAGAACAAATCCCCAAAGCCAAGTCTCTCAATGGAGTGGAAGAGAAACTGATGCTCTACTGTGTCAAATGCTTTATAAAAATCTAAAAATAATATGAAACTATCCTCAGTTATTAGGTCTGAGTAGTCAAGTACGTCTAATACTAGTCTGACATTGTTAGAAATATGTCTGTTCTTCATGAAGCCAGACTGTGTTTCATCAATGATTGCATCCAGGACTTCTTTAATTATTTTTGCAAGTAGTAAGGCTTATAGTCATTATCTTATAGTCATTATTAAGAAGACAAATTGGACGCCAGTTATCGATGAGCACCACTTCTTTTTTAAGCTTAGGTATCAGTGTTATTAACCCCTGACTCATTGTAGGAGGGAGAACATTGTTTTTAATACTCTCTAAAAAAAGACTTCAAATAGGAAGGGAGCTACTTGTTCAGAAAATAATTTGTAAAATTCTGATGTAATTCCATCAACACCTGGTGATTTATTGTTCTTTAGATGTTTGATAGATGTTTGAATCTCTTCAACTTTGATGGGTTCATCACACTGTTTAGATTCTATATCACTGATAGAGTGAACATTATTCAGTGAGTTAAAAAACATATTTGTAGATTCCTGACAGTACGTAGAGCTATACAATTTTCTGTAAAAATTGCTACAGTATTTAGCGATTAATTTTTGGTCATCTGTAATAACACCATCAATGTTTAACTTACGGATAGTGTTATTTTTAGAGAGAAATTTCTCAAGTCTAAAGAAATAGGGTGAATTCTGTTCTCCCTCCTCAATACATTTTTTCCTAGATCTAATAAAGGCTCCTTCTGCTTTTAATTTATATATGATCCAGTTTATTTTGTAACTCAATTAGTTCCATCTTCTCCTCCCCCGAGAGGCCGGCTGTGGACCACTGAGAAAGGGAAGTTATCTTAATGATCACCTTTTCCTCCTCAGCTCTTCTGGTCTTAGCAAGATTACTACCATATTTTCTAAGGTATTTGGACACCTCAAATTTAAAGAGCTCCCAGTTCTTGCAATAAGATTTTTCTTCACAAGCCCTTTCCCAAAAGTGTGAGAGCAGATCTTTAACCTCAAATTTAACTATATCATTATTTAATAATGAGCTATTTAGCTTCCAGTAGGATGCTCTACCAAGGTTAATATCAGGGTTAAATATTTTGATATCAATGTAAATGGCCCTATGGTCTGTGCGGGGAGTAGTACAAATATTTCTAGTAACACACTCACTATCAATACATTTGGATATAAGCCAAAAATCTATTCTGGATTGTCTGGAACCTGTTTTGTTACTCCAAGTGAATGATCTGTCTGCCGGAAACCACTCTCTCCATATATCAGTAAGATCAAACTTTTCCATAAAAAGTATTAAACCCAAATTCTGATTGGTTGGCCTACCCGGGGGCCATATATCAGTTGAATTATCTATAGTAATGTTAAAGTCCCCTCCTATCAATAATAACGAATTGGGAAATTTAGATAACCAATGAAGTATATGTTTCTCTATAGATTTAAGTAACTCATCATTCTCATGTTTGGTGTTGTACCCGTAGAAGTTTACAGTAATGAGTGTAATGTCATTGTAATCGATCACAAGACAAATAAAGTGACCAGAGGGGTCACATTCCGAGTGTAGAATATTACCACCAAAGGTATTTTTCATTGTAGTGACACCGGCGGAGCGTTCAGATCCATGGGAAAGCCAAATATCGTTGCCCCACTGTGACCTCCAGAAGTTGGCATCAGCCGAAATTGAGTGAGACTCTTGAAAAAAGCAAAAATCTGTTCGAAATGGTTTAGCAAATAGAAATAAGGCCTTGCGCATCACACTGTTTCGTAACCCCCTAGCACTAAGAAAAACTATAGACAAAGACAAAACAACAAAGATTATATAAAAGTATAAACTGTAGTAGGATGCGTCAAAGACGTAGGATCAGTGAAAGTAAACGATAAGGAACCGAGATCTGCACCATTTAAGTCAATTTAAAGTCAAAATAGCTTATTCCATAACCTTTGAGCTAGACGTTATCTGGCTTTGAAATTCAACTCAACTGGAAATTAGGTTCAAGACCAAACCAAGGGTTCTTGTAGTAAGAGAGACTAAAAACCCTCTTTAGTGTAATCAGGAACTATTCTGAGAAATAAAATAACAAATAATAATTTAAATTAAAGGGTACCTACCATTTTAAGTGCATATGAAAGCTGATCATAAAATAATTTAATAAAAAAAGTTTTACATATAAACGTTCCTAAGACCTTTTTTGGAAATAAGTATTAATAACTAAATAGAACAATAACCGTGTAAAGTCATAGCAGACCTGTATGCCCTTTAAAACAGTATCTTAGTTACTGTATACATCAAAAATAAATACAGCTTTCAGTCTTCTTCGTAAGTTTGTAAACAAAATAGGTCTTCTGGTCATACAAGAACAAACTAATAAATTGAAATACCTATGTATTCCTGAAAAATAGTCACCTGATGCTTGTTAGGTAAACAACATAAGGATAATGAGAATACCATGGCTGAACCCATCAACCTGTTTCTTCTAGTGAGATTTTAGGGAGGAATATGGATTTCTGAACCGTTGATGAAGCCTCGTCCTCCTCCGAAGTAAGCAGCCTTCCCCTCATTTCGTGATCTTGACCGTTGGCCACAACTTGTTCCTTCTTTCTATGTCCTCTGGGCTGATATGCTCGGTAAAATGCATACCATGGCTCTGAAGGAAGGCGTTCTTCCTAGCAGCTTTCTAGACAGCATCCCTATAGAATCTGGCAGTGAAGAAGATGCTGATACCCCTTGGTCTTGAATCGTTTTTCTGTTGCTTCTTGCCGAGGCGATGCACAACTTCGATGCTATCACCAACTCTGTTCTTCTCTGCAGGCAAAACTTCTTGGCAGATGCGGATAGCCTCTCCTCACACATCTTCATTCTCTACTTCTGGCAAGCCGTAGAGTCTCAGGTTCCATCTTCTTGTGTATTGTTCCAGATCAGTGAGCCGTCTATGGTAGACATTGTTATTCTTTTCCACCCTTTCCACCCTTTTTTCAACTTTTACCACTCTCGTTTTCACATCCTTGATTTCACCACATGCAAACTCCACAGTCTTTTTCAAGCCTTCGCGCCTACCATTTTCTCAATGGCGTCACACCTGGAGTTGATGAGTAAGGAGAGGGTAGCCACGATGTCACAAAATGTACTTAACACTTATTTTTCTTAAAACTGCATTGTTGGTTAAGGGCTTGTAAGTAAGCATTTCACTGTTAGGTCTACACCTGTTTTATTCAGAGCATGTGACAAGTAACATTTGATTTGATTTATGAGATTAAACTTCGCTCTGAAGCCTGCAACGTTGCTGGCTCGGTCAAAGTGATTATCGCAGTGTCTAATTAGCCCCTACCTACACCCTCCATAATTTTCACTCCCCCAGTTTTGGGGCACTTGTGCATAGGGCGGAGACGCACGGGAACGTGCAAATGGAGGGCCGACACACACCTCTCTGGCCCTGGCCCCCACTCACTCAATCAGCAACAGCCTGCCTCACTGCATGATAGTCAGCAGCAGCAGCACTGTCACAGTGAAAATAATACCTTTTTTTTTTTATTATGAGAAATGTCATGGCTGACGCAGTGCAATTTAGAAGTAGCCCAAAAACCCACAATCATCAAATCAATTCAAAGTTTATTTGTCACATGTGCCGAATGCTTACTTACAGGCTCTAACCATTTGTGTGGGAAAAAAAGGTGTGTGTGTGTGTAGGTAGGTAAAGAATAAAACAATAGTAAAAAGACATGAAAAAAAGAGTAGCAAGGCTATATATAGACACCTGTTAGTCAGGCTTATTGAGGTAGTATGTACATGTAGGTATCGTTAAAGTGACTATGCATATATGATGAACAGAGAGTAGCAGAAGCGTAAAAAGAGGGGTTGGCAGGTGGTGGGACACAATGCAGATAGCCCGGTTAGCCAATGTGCGGGAGCACTGGTTGGTCAGGCCAATTTAGGTAGTATGTACATGAATGTATAGTTAAAGTGACTATGCAATCAATACATTTTCACCCGTGACATTGTTTTCAAGGCAAATATGGTCATGGCAACCCTGATTGCATAATGGTACTTGATGGAAAAACTGATATGAATAATTTGGTACACTGTTTAGATTGAGCACATCTAAGCGAGATATATACTTTGTCATGACGAAACAAGCGGATGGAACTGTTCTAGACCAAGGGGATCTCAAGCCTTTTGTGGCCGGGGACCCCTTTTGTGATAGCAAATTCATCAGGGACCCCTCATAATCAGAACACAACTCGAGTGCGTTCTGATAGCCTATAAGGAGTTTTACTATGACGTCTGAAATCCATGGCTAGACAAACCAGGTCTCGGGCCCAGGGAGAGAACATTTGAAAAGCCTGCCTCTTTGCACTTTTCAAGCTAATTTCCTGCTATTCTACACATTTTGCCATGAGGCAAAGAGAAAACATTGCAGTTTTAAAGCTTAAATTACAGTGCATTTTAAAAAAATGTTAAAAACATTGGGGGAATAGTATTGAGTTGAAAAGTGGATAATTAGGAGTACTATGGATACACATATCCCTGTGAGCCAGGCCCATGTTGCCCAGGGTTAAAGACATACATTGTAGATTAATAATATTACATTGTTTTGTATTACTAGAGGTTGACCGACTATTATTTTTCAACACCGATACCGATTATTGGAGGACCAAAAAAAGCCAATACTGATTAATCAACCGTTTTTGAAATTGATTTGTAATAATTACAATTACAACAATAGTGAATGAACACTTATTTTAACTTAATATAATACATCAATAAAATCAATTTAGCCTCAAATAAATAATGAAACATGTTCAATTTGGTTTAAATAATGCAAAAGCAAACTGCTGGAGAAGAAAGTAAAAGTACAATATGTGCCATGTAAAAAAGCTAAAGTTTAAGTTCCTTGTTCAGAACATGAGAACATATGAAAGCTGGTGGTTCCTTTTAATATGAGTCTTCAATATTCCCAGGTAAGAAGTTTTAGGTTGTAGTTATTATAGGAATTATAGGACTATTTCCCTCTATACCATTTGTATTTCATTAACCTTTGACTATTGGATGTTCTTATAGGCACTTTAGTATTGCCAGTGTAACAGTATAGCTTCCGTCCCTCTCCTCGCCCCTACCTGGGCCCGAACCAGGAACACAACGACAACAGCCACCCTCGAAGCAGCGTTACCCATGCAGAGCAAGGGAACAACCACTCCAAGTCTCAGAGCGAGTGACGTTTGAAACGTTATTAGCGCGCACCCCGCTAACTAGCTAGCCATTTCACATCGGTTACACCAGCCTAATCTCGGGAGTTGATAGGCTTGAAGTCATAAACAGCTCAATGCTTGAAGCACAGCGAAGAGCTGCTGGCAAAACGCAGAAAGTGCTGTTTGAATGAATGTTTATGAGCCTGCTGGTGCCTACCACCATTCAGTCAGACTGCACTATCAAATCATAGACTTAATTATAACATAATAACACACAGAAATACAAGCCTTAGGTCATTAATATGGTCGAATCTGGAAACTATCATCTCAAAAACAAGATGTTTATTCTTTCAGTGAAATGCGGAACCGTTCCGTATTTTATCTAATGGGTGGCATCCATAAGTCTAAATATTCCTGTTACATTGCACAACCTTCAATGGTATGTCATAATTACGTAAAGTTCTGACAAATTAGGTGGCCCAAACTGCATATACACTGACTCTGCGTGCAATGAATGCAAGAGAAGTGACACAATTTCACCTGGCTAATATTGCCTGCTAACCTGGATTTCTTTTAGCTAAATATGCAGGTTTAAAAATATATACCTCTGTGTATTGATTTTAAGAAAGGCATTGATACGCACCGCATCAATTATATGCAATGCAGGACACGCTAGATAAACTAGTAATATCATCAACCATGTGTTGTTAATTAGTAATTATGATTGATTGTTTTTTCTAAGATAAGTTTAATGCTAGCTAGAAACTTACCTTGGCTTACTGCATTCGCATAACAGGCAGGCTCCTCGTGGAGTGCAATGTAATCAGGTGGTTAGAGCGTTGGACTAGTTAACTGTAAGGTTGCAAGATTGAATCCCCCGAGCTGACAAGGTAAAAATCTGTCGTTCTGCCCCTGAACAAGGCAGTTCACCCACCGTTCCTAGGCTGTCATTGAAAATAAGAATGCGTTCTTAACTGACTTGCCTAGTTAAATAAAGATTTAAATTAAGGTGTAAAAAAAAAATTGGTGTCCAAAAATACAGATTTCTGATTGTTATGAAAACTTGAAATCGGCCCTAATTAATTGGCCATTCCGATTAATCGTTCGACCTCTAATTATTACACACTTTAAAAACATATTCCACAGATCCCTTGGCCAAAAGTAGTTTAATCTGTTAGTAATATTCATTAAAAAATGCAATGTATAATAAAATATAAAAAAGCGTATAAAAAATATATATATTTTGAGATCTGGCCGCAGTACCTCTGCAGACCCCACTTTGAGAACCCCTGTTCTAGACAAGTATGCCCATATCATCTATTGGCTGATCTGGCGATCTGGAGTGCAGGTAACTGTTTTATATTTACATTTTAGTCATTT
Organism: Oncorhynchus mykiss; assembly: GCF_057628025.1. Taxonomy (NCBI): domain Eukaryota; kingdom Metazoa; phylum Chordata; class Actinopteri; order Salmoniformes; family Salmonidae; genus Oncorhynchus; species Oncorhynchus mykiss. The sequence continues at coordinate 20,136,759 of NC_143025.1, forward strand.
AGCAGACACTCTTATCCAGAGCAACTTACAGTAGTGAGCACATACATTTTTTAAGCGTTATGAAATGTGATATTGTCTTATCCCCTATCTCCAGTGATTAGAACCTTATAGGTTTGACAAGTTCCTACACGATTTCATGATTTCATAGACGGACCACTTAGAAGTTAAATCATGGTGAAAATAGTTATTTTACACACTCATAGAACATACACTATCCTCAAACTGACAGGAGTTTCATGTTTCACTTCTGGTAGGTGGATTATCCTTTTAACCCTACGTGGTTCAGCTGTGCTCTCAGCATCACTAATCACAGCTTTCAGAACCACAGAAATACAGGGAGCTGACTTTCTCTACAATAACTGAATAAACAATCCCTACAACTGTACCTCTATTCTGTCTCCACCAGGATCCGTCTCTGTCTGCATCAGACCTATGATCCTATCCCCAGATGGCTCCCTACTAGCACGGCTCCTCTCTCAATCCATCCCTCCTTTAAACCTCTACCTCCTCCCACTTCTCCCCCTCCACTCTCCCCCTCTTTCAATCTCATCCTCCTCCTTGCATCCCCTCTCTCCTCCACATGACAGGTTCATATCACCAAGGCTGTCAATCAGCAGGCCATTGGTGAGAGAGGCCATGTTGACTGACAGACACGCTCACACTACAGAGAGACGGGGAGGAGGGAGAGAGGATGGATCGGTACAAGGGATGAGGTAGTGTTGAGTGAGAGCAGTTGGAGGGAGGAGAAAGGGGGGTTTGTGTATGGACATGTGAGAGAGAAAGAGAGAGAGCGAGATGAATCGGGAGTAAAAGCGAGCAAGAGAAAGAAAGCAAGAGAGGAAGTAGCAGAATAATACCCTTTATAGACAGAACGCCACTACAGTGACGTTTCGATAGCAACAACTGATAACCTTTTAAGACAATTTTAAAAAGTGCACCATCAGAAGCATCTGTACCTTTTCAGACAGTAGAATTCTGCTCCGGCATAGAATGTTCTGTATTGTTTCCCTGACGACAATAAACGTTCCTGATTGCTGTGTTGTTTTTATGCTGTTTTTTTATGGAGAGGAAGCTAGATGTGTTTTCTTTCTACTAAAAGTCACAGTATTTAATGAATTTTAACAAAAATATTTAGGAGAGTGGTCTGCGCGCAGGCAGCAGGCAGGCAGGTTACGAGCAGGCATCTCAAGATTATTATTTACAGTTCGCCTAATGATTGATGTTTGTCCCACTTTAGAAGTGGCATTCCTTTATAGACAAGTAAAATGGCCATTTTAGTGGCACTTCGAATTTCCAGAGAAGGTTCCGTGTCAGCATTTCAAAAGCTGTTGTATTTGTACCCTTACAGACAAACAAACATGCCGTAGCCGAGGTGCTTTCAAGGTGCCACATTCCATATGTCTGAAAAGGGTATCATAGTGTGAGAGAGACACAGAGATAGAGAGGGAGATTGTGAGACGTCATGTAGAGGGAACTGAGGGGCATTTGGATAATAAAGATAGCATCTGTGCTCATCAGAGCTCTAAGGAGACACCAGCCAAGGCTGCAGATTCCTCCCTCCCTGCACTAGACTAGCAAACAGCAATGACAGCCATACTGCCTCCCTCCCACACACAACACAATACCTCCCCTTTAAATGGTCTTCCTGTAGCTCATCACACTCATACATACCGCATAGATAAAGCCTAAAGTGTGTGTGTGATGCAGTCTGTTCTGTCTGATAAAGCCCAGAAAGTCACCTTGAATCATATCTGTGATAAACAACTTGTCTTTCAACCTCTGTCCCACCCTCACTCTCAGTGGGAAGAAGCTAACTTCCTTCAATTCTACACATTTCATTTTGCCAGAGAGAGAATTTGCAGTTCTATAGCTAATCTCATGCTATTCTATACCTTTTGCCATGGGGCAGAGAGTGAATGTTGCTGTTCTAAAGCTAATCTAATGCTATTCTACACATTTTGCCATGCAGCTGAGAGAAAATGTTGCAGTTTTATAGCTAATTTCCTGAAATTCTACACATTTTGCCATGGGGCTGATGGAAAACCAGGGGGCCCCCAACACCCCAGGGGCTGCGGGGGGTTGTGCTATGCCAGTGCTCTCACTCACACACACACTGATGGGAACAGGAGAATATTAGAAGATTGGGCTATGGATTGGTGTTGGTCGTGGGATAGGGTTAGTGATGGGTTCACTGACGGTACAATACCATATGAGTATTAGCCAGAGGGCTATCCTGCCTCTCTCTCTCTCACCTGGAAAATACTGGCTCCATATGGCGTCCTCCATGCATTCAGCAGATTGTCCTTCCCTGTGCTCACAAACCACTTGCCTGAAACACACACACGTTATACTTCAGAGTTAGCTGATGTATCCAACCACTATACATCTCATTAGCATAATTATGCAAGTTAGGATAGTGTCAGTCAGAGTTCTGAGCTTGTACGTACCACAGGAGGCAAACTTGAGGGAGAGCACACAGCTCTCATGGAGGTGCAGCTGGTACTTGTCTGGTTTGGAGACATGCAGCACTTCTACATTACTGCTCTCCATGCCCACTGCCAGCCACTCTCCTGTAGGACAGTAGCCCAGAGAGAAGATCTGGAGGGAGGGAGAGGATGAGAGAGAGAGGAAAGAGACGAGAGAGAGAGAGAGAAAGCTCATTACACGACTGAACGGAGCTCATCTGACAAAGATTATCATCTGCATCATCATGGAGATATGATACAACAGAGAGGAGCAGAGTGACTGGTCTGAAATAGAGGCTGATAGGTACACTATCATATTAAGGTGAAGTCTTCTCAGAAAGACAGTCCTGAGTTGGTCATACCTAGCGTTAGCTAGTCACAACGTCTCAGGTGTTTCATCAGTACCTGTGAGGTGAAGTCGTGCTGCTGCAGCTGTCGTCCCTCTCTCAGGTCCCAGCAGCGTACTGTGTTGTCCAGCCCCCCCGTCCACAGTTTGGTCCCATCGTTGGAGATGTCAATACAGCTGGCCCCGTCAGTGTGGCCCTGGAACTGCCTGGGGAGCACAGAGATACAATCAACATCAACCCAGAGCCATTCAGATGTGATCCATAGTCATCTAGCCCACTGCCCTGCTCTCTTCCCCTCTACCCTGCTCTCCTCCTCTACACTCTCCTGCCCTACCCTCTCACTCTACTCTTATGCACTCTCCTCCCCCTCTACCCTCCTCTCTTCTGCTGCCCTGCTGTGCAGGTCCCAGACCCTGATGTCCCCCCCCCCCTCTCTACCCCTCCTAACTTCCTATTTATCCCCCTCTCCTCCTTACCCCCTTCTCCTCTCCTCTCCTCTCCTTACCTAACCAGGGTCTGGTTGTGCAGGTCCCAGACTACAATGTTTCCGTCGCTGCAGCAGGAGAAGCAGACCTTGTTGTCGGGGGAAATGGCCAGAGCGTAGCAGGCCGGGGCAGAAGACGTCAACTCCGCCTTGATGCGGGGAGTGGGTGTGGCCAAGTCCCAGATTGACAGTGTGCTAGCCTCGCCTCCAACGATGAGTGTCCGCCCATCAGGGAGAATCTTACATGAGCGGATGTAGTTATCCCTGTTCTGATTGGTGGAAAGAGAGAACATATGTATTGAACAGATAAAACAATCAATATGATTGGTTAAGCCTTTTAAAGTTTGTGTCCACTCACCAGACAGTCGAGCTGGGCCATGGCACTCTTGCTGCCAGGCTGGCTGATGTCCCACACCTTGACACACCCCTTGCCGCCGGTGTAGACGTGGCGTGTGGAGGTGCTGATGGTAACGGCACACACCACCTCTCCATGGTTCAGAGTGTGGATCTGCCGGGCGTGCCGCGGGATGCCCGGGCCCAGCAGGGCGTCTGGAGGGAAAGGCACCGGCTGCATCTGTCCATCCGCACTTACATGGAAAGAGTAGGCACTGGTGAGAGAGAGGAGGTAAACAGAGGGAGGGAAGTAGGAGAAAATGGAACGAGTGCCATCCACTGAAATAGAAATCTGTATATTATTACAAACAGTCATGCAAAAGCATTGAAGACTGTCAACACTGCAATGGGAATGGCAATTGAGAAATATTCACCCAAACCTTGCTAATTGTTTTTACACAATAGCCGTTGGCAGAATGCAAAAGGGAAGATTGTGTTACAGGGGCCAGAGTAAGAGTGCTATTTCCAATGGCCAATCAGTTAGGGCCGGGACAATACCAGTATTGAGAACGTTAGTATCGTGGGCAAGGGAACAAAACACAACGCGGATTGAACTTCTTTAGGAAACAGACCTAATGATGGAAACAAACATCAATATGTTGTCATCAAAAGTCACATTTATTTATTTTCCAAGCTATAACACACAATATTTTACATAGAGCAGGTTTTTAAAGGACCAAAGAGTTTGGTTTGCTTCATAAAAAATATTGCGATACTGGTATCGTCCCGGCCCTACGATCAATAGCATAGCGACGCCAAGGTTGTTGTGTAATTTTATATCTAAATTGGGAGAGCTTGCTGCTTGCCCCAGCTAAAACAACAACAACAACAGTTCTCTATGTTTGGATGGAGGAGAGGAGCGACATACGGTTTTCCCCCAGAGGATCCACCAGGCAGTGAGGAGGACAGCCCTGGGGCTCTGAGGTGGGGCCGAGACTCATATGCCACCTGGAGAGCCTAGGAGGAGGACCAAGACATGAGGAGGATTACTAAAATAATAATCTGGTGTTGTAACAGTTCAATCTCAGTAAATCCTAATCTTATCAGATTCAACCAACATAGGCTTTCAAACCAGTTACTACCACAGAAAACATTGTCAAAACAGAATAAGGCTGTACGTTTTGTTTTAAACCAGTGATGCATATCTTTCATGCTTCAGGGCCACAGTGTTTAGACTTGATTTGTTTCCTTATAATTAGTAATTGATTCACACCCGGGCAACCAGGTGGGTGCACTAACTGGCCAATTTGGGACATAATTGATCAATTAAGTGCCAGGAAGAGACAAAGACGATAGACAATGCAGCCCTTGAGGTCTGGAGTTGTGGACACCTGTTTTAAACAGAGAGGTGAGTGAGGTGTGCTAAAGAACTCACCAAGGGGCTGCGGGTGTAGGCGCTGGTGGCAGCGCTGATCTGGGGCGAGAAGCCCCCGGGACTGGCTAGCTCCCCATTGACGCCTGCGTGGGACACCCCCCCAAATTGAGCTGGGTACAAACTGGGGGGCACAGACAGAGGACTGCGGAGAGCTAGGGGGAGGGGGGTGAAGATAGGGTGGATGAGAACATTTTACGTCACTGAGGACCAGAGAGGTCAGACAGATGGGGTCTACGGAGAGTTGTGTTGGTGATATCTTATACTATAACATGTCTTCATTGCTTTTGGCTGATCAACTGTACCACAGGAGCACATTATCACAGTAGGGAGTAGTGGTGAGTTATAATGGTATTATGAGCAGATTAAAAGTATAATTATGGTATTACATGGCTATATGATCACAATAGATTAATAGGATGGTATAGCAGGGGTATAATAGCAGGGGCACAGACAGAAGGTATGAAAGACAGACAAGACAGACAGGTGTGTGACTCACCCAGGGGGTCAGCGGAGGAGGCAGCCCTGCTGACCAGGCGAAGGCAGGACGTACTGGGGCCGGCGGGGCCGGGGGTAAGAGCCTCATGGTGAGACGGGGACGGGGTGCTCGACTTAGACAACGAAGACCCAGACTTCTCCACCTAAAGAGAGGTAACGAGATACAGTCATGATACAACTTCATACAGATAAGTAAGGGATAGTTCTCTCATTTGTTGATGTTGGGCACAATGTTAATGCTTGACAACGAATGTATAATACCTGTGCTGGGTCCTTGGCCTTGCCCGGTGTGGGGCTGCATGGTAGGGGGGAGGACGGGACCTCTCCGGGGCTCCTGGGGGACCCTGGTAACTCCTTCCTCAGGGTGGGGACCCGGTCCAGACCGTTCCCGTGGGGGGAGTGAGGGGGGCTGCCCGCGGGAGATGTGGGTTCCTGTGTACATAGACCGATAAGGGACTCCAGGTCACCCCAAAACTACACAAGACCATAGCTTCACATTAGCTGTCAAAAATCTCTAAAACTGTAAGATTATAGACATTATAGATCACTATAGTGTCCGTATGGATTTAAGCACAAGTGTGTATGAGGCCTGTACAATACTCTAAGTCAAACCCAGCAAACTGTCTACCTCCCTGCCACAGCCACCCCAATAAAACCATTCCCATCTTCTCCCAGTGTGCTGCAGTCAGCACATCTCCTGTAGCTGTGTCTGAGCAGAACACACATCCACAGACTGTCCCACAACAATCACCAGAGACATCCCCTCTCACACACTCAATAAGAACATCTGTCAAATTCTCAAATTGTTCAAAATGCAAAAATCACACAAGAGACTTTCCCGCTTTTGTGCATTGTGCTGCGCAGTACCAAATGCAGAAAGCTTGGATAAAACATATATTTCGGTACACTGTATTAATTATTTAAACAATTAAAAATATTCTGAGGGCATAAATAAAGGAAACACACTGCTGCTATCTGATGAGAGGAGGGGTGTCTGTGCGTGTGTGTTCCAGAGCTGTGTTCAACAGGGAGAGACTTTACTCACTAGGAAAGGAGAGAACAGCAGCTCCTCATAATTCAGAGTGATTGGTGTCCTCATTGTGAAATTATCAATTTTACCCTCTACATTTAAAAATGACCATATACACTGATTGTTTAAAGCAAAACTACCAAAACTATTGCTGATGGTAAACCTGAACAATCAATTATATTGTAAGACTTAGCAGATAGGCTATAGCCAGATGACAGTTGTGTCTCCGGTAGCAGTGCATAGATGTCAATAACCTAGCCAATGATATAGGTTGTCACTCAACTAATAAAACCTAACAACACGCAAGCCATTTTAGTATTTGAATGCTGAAGGTGCCACACAGATTTGCAAGAGCAGGAACAGGCAGTCTACTTCGCGTTTGTCAGCACGCGAAGCTGGGCACAGTACACAGTTTGACTAGGCTACTGATACTGCCTGGGGTTGTACAGCATGCAAACTGATCAATGACTCAACACTTTCACTTACACTGAAGGAGAGAGGATGCATCAGTTGTCACAAAAGATTCGGTCTTTTCAGAAGATAGAAAAAAAAATATTTTTTTGTGACAAAATGTTTATTTTATAATTTTTTTATTTGGGGAGGGCTACAGGTACACTACACAAACTCATACAATCTCATACTCTGTTTGCATTTTCCTGTTGGCTAATGCTCAAAAAGAAAAAAACATCCCAAAAAAGGTACAGAATTGATAGTATTGATCATTTTGATCATTTTGATCATTTTGATCATATCATAGAATCAAAAAAGTAACAATAAACCCTGTTTGCAAAGGAAAATAAAAACAAAAATGAGTCTCCACGCCCAACATCTCGCTGTGGATAATTCTAATGATTGAACTTCTAGTGGTAACTGTATCCACTGTTGAATTGAGAGAGTGAGGTGATTTCCGTCTAATAGCCAACATCTGTTTTGCAGCAGTGCTGCCTGCCAGCAGTAATTGTCTCTGATTAATTAGGAGATTCAAGAAACTATCATCGTTAAGTAACATAGTACAGTGCATTCGGAAAGTATTCAGACCCCATCCCCTTTTTCCACATTTTGTTACGTTACAGCCTTCTTCTGAAAGGGATTCAATTCATTGTTTTCCTCATTCATCTACACACAATACCCCATAATGACAAAGCAAAAACAGCTTTTTAGAAATGTTTGCAAATGTATGAAAAATAAATACCTTATTTACATAAGTATTTAGACCCTTTGCTATGAGACTCAATTGAGCCCAGGTGCATCCTGTTTCCATTGATCATCCTTGAGATGTTTCTACAACTTGAATGGAGTCCACCTGTGGTAAATTCAATTGATTGGACATGATTTAGAAAGGCACACATCTGTCTATATAAGGTCCCACAGTTGACAGTGCATGTCCGAGCAAAAACCAAGCAATGAGGTCAAAGGAATTGTCCGTAGAGCGCCGAGACAGGATTGTGTCGAGGTAAAGATCTCGGGAAGGGTACCAAAACATTTCTGCAGCCTTGAAGGTTCCCAAGAACACAGTGGCTTCCATCATTCTTAAATGGAAGAAGTTTGGAACCACCAAGACTCTTTCTAGAGCTGGCTGTCTGGCCAAACTGAGCATTCGGGGGAGAAGGCACTTGGTCACTCTGACAGAGCTCCAGAGTTCCTCTATGGAGATGGGATAACCTTCCAGAAGGACAACCATCTCTGCAGCACTCCACCAATCAGGCCTTTATGGTAGAGTGGCCAGATGGAAGCCACTCCTCAGTTAAAGGCATATGACAGCCCGCTTTGAGTTTGCCAAAAGGCACCTAAAGGACTCTCAGACCATGAGAAACAAGATTCTCTGGTCTGATGAAACCAAGATTGAACTCTTTGGCCTGAATGACAAGTGTCACGTCTGGAGGAAACCTGGCACCATCCCTACGTTAAAGTATGGTGGTGGCAGCATCATGCTGTGGGGATGTTTTTCAGCGACAGAGAATGGGACACTAGTCAGATGAACGGAGCAAAGTACAGAGAGATCCTTGATGAAAACCTACTCCAGAGCGCTCAGGACCTCAGAATTGGGTGAAGGTTCACCTTTCAACAGAACAATGACCCTAAGCACACAGCCAAGACAACACAGGAGTGACTTTGGGACAAGTCAAATGTGCTTTTTTCTTTGTCATTATGGTGTATTTTGTGTAGACTGATGAGGAGAAATAACAATTTAATCAATTTTAGAATAAGGCTGTAACATAAGAACATGTGGAAAAAATGAAGAGGTCTGAATCCTTTCCAAATGCACTGTACATGCAAAGCATTGAATATTTACATTAATGTACTTTGAAAGGAACTTTGTAACTTTGTCCCAGAAGCATTTAACTGCAGTGCCTACCTGATTTAGGGGACACAGTGAACAGTGAGTTGGGAGTTGGTGCCAATTTCTTCGTAAAATATTTCCTTGGTATATACATTCTGTGAACCAACTTAAAGTTTATAAATTGATGGTTCAGATTACTGGATGCCATGGTCACGTTTCCATATTCTGTTCCAATAAAGGGTTGTTCAGATTCACTTAGATCTAACCCATACTTTTTAATGGCTTGCCCAGAATATGAGCTTTCCAAAAGTTGTTTATAGACATCAGTCCTTTTGGGAGCCCAGATAATTTATTTATATTTCACATAATTGGATGGTTTGGTATTTGGGTTTCCCAAGGGACTCCATAGGACAGCATTGCTGACCTAAGTTGTAAATATAGAAAAAAGAAGTTTCCTGTTAATGTTTATGTGTATTTCAATCTTGGAATGTTTTCAAACCATTACTATCCATGATATCAACAAGGGTACGGATTACACATTTGAACCATTGGGTCGATGCAAAAGGCCGCCCTCCATATTGCAAGGTATTATTGTGAAATATTGGAGTATGGGCATGCCATTTTGATATCAAGTTACATTGTTTTAAAATGTCACGCAAAATAGAGATTGTGTGAGCAATAGTAGGACCAACAGACGGATTTTGATGGGGATTTTTGTTTTATGTTATTTGATTTCCGCAGAGCCACGGAAATTGTAGGAGAAGGGTTAAGAGGTATACCAGTGAAGACCACCTCTTCCAAGGCAATAGGAGACACCATTTTTCTCTATATACTGAGTCAGGGAACATAAGAATAAAGTCTAAACTAATTTAGGATGGGGCAAAATGCTAGTGCCTGGAAATACAATTTCAACTTTGGTACAGATAGTCCTCCTACTTCTTTCCCTCTTAATTTAATCTGGGATCACTTACATTGCCTTATTCATTTTTTAAATCCCACTATGGATTTTATCCCAAAAGCCAGAAGGGGAGACATGGGAAGAATTGAATTACAAAAATCCAGCCATGGCCATTTTTCATTTTGACAATACATATTCTGCTGGTTAAAGCAACATGGATGTTAGTCCATCTACTGAGGTCGGATTGAATTGATTTGAACATTCTGTTTAAGTTTCTAGCAATGGTTTTATATAAGGAAGAAAATCTATTACACCCAAATATTTAAAATGGGAAATTATTGGGATTCCAAAAGCAGAGATGGAGTCCTCCATCTGTGTCTTGAGAGGAAGTAAGGCAGATTTGGGTCGATTAATTTAATAACTTGAGATGAAGCTGAATTTATCGATGATCTTCAATGCATTTGGGAGTGATTGAGATACAATACCTAGATATAGTAAAATATTGTCCACGTATAATGAGATGAAGTGATCAGGGAAATTGGTAAACAAATAACAAAGGAGAAATCAGATCACCTTGTCTGTTGCTTATTGTGATTTTGAATGATCAGAGCAGATATTGCCTATAATATCTACGGCTGAGGGATTGGCATATTTAGTGTTTTAATCATATTAATGAAATTGGAGGCCAATTCCCATTTGTTCGAAGACAGACCAGAGACATGACCATTCTAGTCTATCAAAAAGCATTTTCTGCAACAGGAGATAAAACAGCCCAAGGTTCTGATGAAGCATTTAAGAGATGTAATATTCGACGGAGGTTATCTGAGAATAAACGTTTTTTAACAAACCCACTTTGGGTAAGGAAGTCTCAAGACGGGACAACATTTTGGAAAACGGTTTGATATCTGTGTTTATCAAGATAGGGAGCGATAGTGAGAACACGGGGTAGCATCCTTACCTTTTTTTTATTTTTTAAAGCTAAAATAGTGGTGTATTCACATCTCCCAAATGAACCTTTGTGAACGTCTGTGTTAATCATTTCAAGCAATAGTGGACCAAATTGATTCCCACATTTTAAATAGACCTTAAGGGGGAATCCCGTACAGGCAATTTTCCTTTATTCATTCTACCCAATGTCCTTTTGAGTTCATTGAGAGAGATTTGGGTCGGCTTCCTCTGTTGAGAGAAGAGGAGTTCTTAATTATTTTAGAAAGGCCTTAGTCTGACATTGTGTGGATTTACAATCAGAGGTGTATAATTCTTTATAGAAGCGGGATAATCTTTGATTCATTTGGGTTCTGATAGTAATTCAATAGTTGCTATATCAGCTAATTGATCATTCCTGCATAGCTTGTTGGTAAATGACGGTGAAGATTACAATGGAAGTAATGGTTGAGTCGAACTCGATGGATAGCAAATTCTGCTCTCGGTCTTATCAATCAATTAAGTTCTGTCTTGACTTTGGAAAGAGCTGCAACTCCCATACGGACTCGGGAGAGGCGAAGGTTGAAAGCCGTTTGTCCTCACAATCCATCCAAGCAGCACTGCTTCTTGAAACAATGCCCGCTTAACCCGGAAGCCAGTCACACCAGAGGAAACACCGTACACCTGGTGACCATGTCAGCGTGCATGCGCCTGACCCGGCACAGGAGTCGCTAGAGCACGATGGGACATCGTGCTGGCCAAACCCTCCCCTATCCCGGACGACGCTGGGCCAATTGTGCGCCGCCCCATGGGTCTCCCGGTCGCGGCCGGCTGTGACAGAGCCTGGACTCGAACCAGGATCTCGAACCAGGATAGTGGCACAGCTAGCACTGAGATGCAGTGCCTTAGACCACCACGCCACTCGGGAGGCCTGATGCACTTGTATCTTAAACATTTGAATCGTTTTCCATTAGCAGTTACATGGGGTCAGATGACGTTGCATGTAGTAGGTGCTGATCTAAGGCCAGTTTAGCCTTTTCCCTCTAACGGGTTTGGTTAGAATTGGGAGAGGGTAAGCTCATCCAAGATCTGTGTCTACCTATGACTTGGTTATTCTTACTTCATTAGAGACATCAACCACCAGGTTATCCTCACTCTTGTCCCCATCACTGTCCTAAGAGACACAGAGGAGAGAATGTCAGGTGCACACTCTCTCTCACGTAAACAACATTGCCCACCCTTCACACCTTCCCTCTGTCAGCCGTACACACAGACTAACACACACACTACACGCATACACAGATATGCCCACCCCTCCCTCCCTTTCTCTGTCTGTTTGGCCATATTACTACTTTATTCCTCTCTCTCCCTTCCTCTCTTCTTCTCCCCCTCTCTCTCTGGGAATAGTGGTGACAGCGATGGCACTTAATCACCATGGCAACAGTGCGTTGATGTGATCGTGGCCTGATATTCCTATTGACATCACAGTGGAGTGGCATCACCCCCTAATTATATTGAGCCAGATCAGGGCCATGTTGGAGAGGAGACCTATTCCTAAACATAGACAGACCAGAGCTAGGACAAAAAAACATATTGTACGAAGACAGACCAGAGCTGGGAGAAAAACATCCTGGATGTAGACAGAATGGGGCTAGGAGAAAAACATCCTGGACATAGACAGACTGGAGCTAGGAGAAAAACATCCTGGATGTAGACAGACTGGAGCTAGGAGAAAAACATCCTGGATGTAGACAGACTGGAGCTAGAAGAAAAACATCCTGGATGTAGACAGACTGGAGCTAGGAGAAAAACATCCTGGATGTAGATAGACTGGAGCTAGGAGAAAAACATCCTGGATGTAGACAGACTGGAGCTAGGAGAAAAACATCCTGGATGTAGACAGACTGGAGCTAGGAGAAAAACATCCTGGATGTAGACAGACTGGAGCTAGGAGAAAAACATCCTGGATGTAGACAGACCGGAGCTAGGAGAAAAACATCCTGGACGTAGACAGACCGGAGCTAGGAGAAAAACAACCTGGATGTAGACAGACCGGAGCTAGGAGAAAAACATCCTGGATGTAGACAGATTGGAGCTAGGAGAAAAACATCCTGGATGTAGACAGACCAGAGCTAGGAGAAAAACATCCTGGATGTAGACAGATTGGAGCTAGGAGAAAAACATCCTGGATGTAGACAGACCGGAGCTAGGAGAAAAACATCCTGGACATAGACAGACCGGAGCTGGGAGAAAAACAACCATTACATCATGTAGTACAGAGAGGCGGATGATCAACAGAGCTCCCTGTCCAGCCTGTTTTAAAAACACAACATCTCCCTTCACGAGAAGCTACACTGATGTGATATTTAAGGCAGTTCTCATAGAGGAGCTATGTCAATCAGAATACTCACTCCACAGAGAGAGAGATCATGTTCACTAGGGTAATCTATTTTGGCCATTACATGCCTTCCAAGCTAAACACATATTTGACTAGCAGAATGACTGTGACCTCTGGTTGACCTGTGATGTCAGAGACTTGGGGCTGATCCAGTGTTAATACTGCAGTGCAGGTTTAATTAAATGGCATACATACGTAGTGAGGTGGGAGGGGCTCCTTGTCATCACAGCGCCTCCTCTTAGCGTCGCCCCCTCCCTGGGAGGAGGAGTACCCCCCCGACGGGCCCTGGCGCTCCTCCACTTGCTGGCTGTCTGTCGACGACACAGACTTACTCTGCACACACACACATATCAAATAAAAAAGAGCTGACACACAACAGGTAAGTCATACAGAAAATGCAATCAAACAACACATTAAAAGTGTATTAACTTTCTCCCTGACACGGAAAAGCTCATATGACTCTCAAATATGACTCTGATCATTTTACAAGAAGCCAATTTTCTGGCTATTTATACTAGAAAGAGCATGGTGTGATCACCATAACAGAGGAATAAAACATCAAAGTGGAGTATTATTTCTGGGGTCTATGTGGGCTAACTCTATTCTCTTTCATCGGTTGACTCCTATGGAACGTTCTGTTCTTTTGAACTGTGGAGGACACAGACAGGAAGCTGGTTGGACGGACGAGACCAGAACACAAAGAACCACAGTTTTCTCAACAAACTCCCAGTCTTCTCCTCCACCTGTCCCTCCCTCTCTTCTCTCCCGCTCTTTCCCTTGCTTTCTCTTTCTTCCCCTTGCTTTTTCTTTCTTCCTCTCCATTTAAAAAAAAAATCACATAAGCACAACTTAACAAATAGCAATTGATATGCATCTCTCCTTCCTCCCTCCCTTCCGCCATCCATATTTGGGGGGGGTTAATAAGCTGACATGGAATTGTTTTAAGATGGTCATATGTATCATTTAGCTATGCCACAGGAGTCGGTAGAGCACGATGGGACAAGAACATCCCTGCTGGCCAAACCCTCCCCTAACTCAGACGATGCTGGGACAATTGTGCGCCGCCCCATGGGTCTCCCGGTCACGGCCGGCTGTGACAGAGCTCGGACTCGAACTAGGATCTCTAGTGGCACAGCTAGCACTGCGACCAAACTTTAACTTCCTGATTGATGCCTTAAGATGTTGATATAATATATCCACATACTTTTGCTCCCTCATGATGCCATCTATTTTGTGAAGTCACTCTGGAGGCCCCTTGATAATTTATATTCTAAATAAAAATATTTGAATAAAAATGATATATTCATGTATATAGTTTTCATTTTTTATATCTGTGTCCATATTGTCCATGAGTTTCTAATATATAAACCATATGGTTCAAGAGAAAAATTGGCTAATTAATGAATTAAGCATCTAATCAACAATGCCATTATTTTCAATTAACATTACAACTCATCCAACTACTGTCTTTTTTTCATAACTGCCACCAGTTTGATGCCAAAACATCGACAACAAAGACATATTAACATAGTGAAATAAATAAGTGTGTATAAAATATTCAAGCTGAAACCCTCATATCAAACACTAATGGTATTCACTAAGTTGATGGTTTACATTTAGGATCATTTTTAACAGCTTTGTCATTAGTTATTTAATTATTTCATATAGGCCGGAGAGAGGGCCAGAGATAATTACAGACACCTGTGATAATTTGAAGTACTCAAAATGGCCGCTATATGTCTTGTGATACTTTACATAAAAACCCTCTCTTTGCAAACCTACCATTGGGCCTGAGTTAAGGAACAACATAACTGTTCTACTGTTGTACTAGCTATGCTAACCTAGGTGCTGGTTATATTAATGGAAACTCTCCAACAAAACAGACCCTTTTAGAGGTCCTCTTTAAAGAGGGTCTCACAGTCACACACGCGAACGGACACACACGTTGGGGTTACTTACCCTGCTTGGCGCAGCCTCTGTGAAGGGAACAGAAAGAGGGAAGGAGCAGTAGAGGGGTAGAGGGGGAAGGGGTAGAGGGGATTGACGTCAGCATATATAATAATAACAACAGCCCCACAGCATGCCAAGGTCAACCTGAAAAAGGCCTGTCCCAGTGCAATAAAAACACAAGCTTTGTATTGTACATGTTTCCAATTTGCAGTGCTGCCCTCTCCGTCTCGGTCTCCACTCCTCAGAGACACAATGCTTTCTGTCTTCCCGTTCATTCATTCAGCACTCATCTGTCTGCTCAGTCTCTCTCTCATTCTTTTTCTGCACCAGGTTCCTACAAGTTTAACATCTAGTCACCCTCCATCAATACAGCCTTGCAGGCAACATAATGCCATTTGTTAGTTGTTCAATGTTTAATGAGCACTGTTCCTCAAAATATTCCGCCACCCTTTGAGTTCAACAAAAGTTCAACCAAGTGGTTATTTTGTATCAAAAGCTGACACATTTCAGTACAACAGTTCTTCACCAGTGTCCTTCACGTGGAGGTCAGTCAGTGAGTAGTACCTCTTAGGTGCTCAGGGTCCAGGTGGTTGCGTTCATCCTTGGAGGCCAGGTGGGCTGAGACCCCCATGGCTCCAGTAAGGGCAAGCAGACCTGAACCTCCCCCCAGAGAGAGGCCTGATGGGTGGGGAGTCAGGGGAATGCCTGGGGTGTGGTGAGACAGATGCTGGAGCTGCTGCTGCTGTACACCAGGGAGACAGGGCAGGGGGAGAAGGAGGACAGGGGGAGAGAGAGAGAGAGAGAGAGAGAGAGAGAGAGAGAGAGAGAGAGCGAGCGAGAGAGAGCGAGCGAGAGAGAGAGAGGGGACAGGGAGAGCAAGAGGGGACAGGGAGAGCAAGAGAGAGAGAGAGAGAGAGAGAGAGAGAGAGAGAGAGAGAGAGAGAGGACACAGGGAGGGAGAGAGATAACACAGGTAGAAAGAGAGGGAGGACAGGAGGAGGGAGATAGATCGGGAGAAGGAGGAATAGAGAAAAGATAGCGCAACAGGAAGAGAGAGAAAGAGAAAGAGTGGGGCAGAAGGAGAGAACAAAACAAAGGGGGGAAAAATATATGGGATGTGGAGGGAGAGGAGAGGAGGGGGGGTACAGACAGATAAAGAGAGGCTATTTTCCTTGGGTCTTATTACAGCTTATTTTAGTGTGTGTGTGTGTGTGTGTGTGTGTGTGTGTGTGTGTGTGTGTGTGTGTGTGTGTGTGTGTGTGTGTGTGTGTGTGTGTGTGTGTGTGTGTGTGTGTTACAGTGAGAGCTTGTCGGAGCTCTGATCACATTACACTCTACTTACACCCCGGCACTTTAAACACTGCAGAGAGAGAGGTGTGCATGCCCCTGTAGACTGTGTCTTTGTGTGTGTGTGTGTTGATAGTGTCGCTGTTGGGGGTGTGAGGGTTGTCATGGTGACCAGAGGTGACTCACCCCAATGATGGCGTTGAGTTCGGCCATAGTGACCTGTTTGGCCCTCTCCACTGCCTGGACCACCTGCTGTTGATGCTACACACACACACACACACACACACACACACACACACACACACACACACACACACACACACACACACACACACACACACACACACACACAGGTTATTTATCCCGCTGTGTGCTTCTCATAACACATAGACATACACTATATACAGTGCCTTGAAAAAGTATTCATCCCCTTGGCATTTTTCCTATTTTGTTGCATTACAACCTGTAATCAAAATATATTTTTATTTGGATTTCATGTAATGGACATACACAAAATAGTCCAAATTGGTGAAGTGAAAAAAATAACTTGTTTCAAAATACCACACCACAACAAACCTGCCAAGAGAGGATCTCCCACCAAAATTCACAGACCAGGCAAGGAGGGCATTAATCAGAGAGGCAACAAAGAGACCAAAGATAACCCAGAAGGAGCTGCGAAGATCTCCACAGCGGAGATTGGAGTATCTGTCCATAGGACCACTTTAAGCCATACACTCCACAGAGCTGGGCTTTACCTAAGAGTGTCCAGAAAAAAAGCCATTGCAGAAAGAAATAGGCAAACATGTTTGGTGTTCACCAAAAGGCATGTGGGAGACTCCCCAAACATATGGAAGAAGGTACTCTGGTTAGATGAGACTAAAATTGAGCTGTTTGGCCATCAAGGAAAACGCTATGTCTGGCACAAATCCAACACCTCTCATCATCCCGAGACCTCTCATCACCCCGAGATCTCCATCCCCACAGTGAAGCATGGTGGTGGCAGCAACATGCTGTGGGGATGTTTTTCCATCAGCAGGGAATGGGAAACTGGTCAAAATTTAAGGAATGGATGGCGCTAAATACAGAGACATTCTTGAGGGAAACCAGAGATTTGAGACTGGGATGGAGGTTCACCTTCCAGTAGGACAATGACCCTAAGAATACTGCTAAAGCAACACTCGAGTGGTTTAAGGGGAAACATTTAAATGTCTTGGAATGGCCTAGTCAAAGCACAGACCTCAACCCAATTGAGAATCTGTGGTATGACTTAAAGATTGCTGTACACCAGTAGAACCCATTCAACTTGAAGAAGCTTGAGCAGTTTTGCCTTGAAGAATGGGCAAAAATCCCAGTGGCTAGATGTGTCCAAGCTTATAGAGACTTACCCCAAGAGGCTTGCAGCTGTAATTGCTGCAAGAGGTTGCTCTACAAAGTATTGACTTTGGGGGAGTGAATACTTGTGCTCGCTCAAGTTAATTTTTTTTGTCTTACTTCTTGTTTGTTTCACAATAAAACATAATTTGTATCTTCAAAGTGGTAGGCATGTTGTGTAAATCTAGGTTGTAAAGGCAACAAAATAGGAAAAATGTCAAGGTGGGTTAATACTTTCGCAAGCCACTGTATAAACAATAGTATGTGGACACCCCTTCAAATTAGTGGATTTGGAAATTTCAGCAACACCCGTGGCTGACAGGTGTATAAAATTGAACACACAGCCATGCAATCTCCATAGACAAACATTGGTGGTAGTAGAATGGCCTTATTGAAGAGCTCAGTGACTTTCAACGTGGCACCATCATAGGATGCCACCTTTCCAACAAGTCAGTTTGTCAAATTTCTGCCCTACTAGAGCTGCCCTGGTCAACTGTAAGTGCGGTTATTGTGAAGTGGAAACTTCTAGGAGCAACAACGGCTCAGCCGCGAAGTGGTAGGCCTCACAAGCTCACCGAACGGGACCGCCGAGTGCTGAACCAACCTAGCGCATAAAAATCGTATGTCCTGAAGCAACGTCAGCACAAGAACTGTTAGTCGGTAGCTTCATGAAATGGGTTTCCATGGCCGAGCAGCCGCACACAAGCCTAAGATCACCATGCACAATGCCAAGCGTCGGCTGAAGTGGTGTAAAGCTCACCACCATTGGACTCTGGAGCAGTGGAAACGCGTTCTCTGGAGTGATGAATCACCCTTCACCATCTGGCAGTCCGACAGACAAATCTGGGTTTGGCGATTGCCAGGAGAACGCTACCTGCCCAAATGCATGGTGCCAACTGTAAAGTTTGGTGGAGGAGGAATAATGATCTGGGGCTGTTTTTCATGTTTTAGCTAGGCCCCTTAGTTCCAGTGAGGGGAAATCTTAATGGTACAGCATACAATGACATTCTAGACGATTCTGTGCTTCCAACTTTGTGGCAAAAGTTTGGGGAAGGCCCTCTCCTGTTTCAGCATGACAATGCCCCTGTGCACAAAGCGAGATCCATACAGAAATGGTTTGTCGAGATCGGTGTGGAAGGACTTGACTGGCCCGCACAGAGCCCTGACCTCAACCCCATCGACCACCTTTGGGCTGAATTGGAACACCGACAATGAGCCAGGCCTAAACGCCCAACTTCAGTGCCTGACCTCACTAATGCTCTTGTGGCTGAATGGAAGCAAGTCCCTGCAGCAATGTTCCAACATCTAGTGGAAAGCCTTCCCAGAGGAGTGGAGGCTGTTATAGCAGCAAAGGGGGAACCAACTCAATATTAATACCCATGAATTTGGAATGAGATGTTCGACGAGGAGGTGTCCACATACTTATATTGTACCTGACATACGTTTTGTAATCTCATTCACAAACACACCGTTTGTCACATACTGTTCACATAATACAAATATCACAACAAACACTCGCTGAAGAAAACATACTGTATGCACATGCAGTACTAATGTATGCACTGATTGAGCTACCAGACACCCACATGGAAAAAAAGTCACATACCCACACAAACGTACGCAGCAGGACTACACACTCAAACGACCCAAACCTACACTTATTTACTCATTCAAATGTACACACACACACACATACTGCGTAAACACACACACAAGTGAGCATACACACACAGAGGCAGTATTGATCAATGTAAAACAGTCGCCAGCTCTGTGACCTTCCCTTCAGTGGACACACACTTGTCACCGGACACACACACAAAAACAAACAATGTATTATAAAGCCAGTGCAGCCAGGTGTGTGTGTGTGTGTGTGTGTGTGTGTGTGTGTCAGTGATTCTTACCTCCTGAGATAGGAAGGGGATGATCTGAGCACAGATGGCACTGAGACGCTTCACAATCTCCGCCTGCAACACACACACACACACACACACTTCAGTCTCATCTTATGTTTCATACAAGGTAATATAGCACAACATTATTCATGCCCCTTGGGCCATCAGGGTAATTTTCTTCGGGGAAGCAGCAGGAGCAACAAACACATACATCAATGAAAGTACAGACACTTTGTCCATACCATCTCATGCAGTTATCAAAGTTAGATCATTTCATTGAGGCAAATCCGGTTAGTAAACGTGATGGAGGTAGTTCGGTAACAACTGAGCTCCTCAAGCTCATACCTTGGCTTTAGATCAGCGGACTAACAGTCATGTGGCATGCAGGTGACCTGGTTTCAAACCCAGCCTACCACAAGTGAATGAGAGAGAAAAATAATAGAGAAAGAGCATGAGACCGGAAGAGAGAAAGTGGAAGAGAGAAGCTTTGAAAGGCCAGCTATGTTATTAGACTCCAGTTTCTCATGCAGGTCTCTCCCTTTCCTCACTGCATTCAATGCCATTCTTTCATCCATTTTCTCTAGCTCGCCTTGGCCCATTGAAAATTCTCTCTCTAGACGTGAGGAGTCGAGGACATTGAATTGTTGTCTATTCTACATACACACACATATACACACGCATGCACGCACACACACACACAGAAAAGCACTAATGTGGCAACACACACAACATATGGTACAAAGGAAAATGTACAAATGAGCATGCACACACACGTCTATGCACACACACACTACATGCCTCACCTATTTCTGCCCTGAGACTCATTATGTTCTCTTCTTCACTCAGGCGTTCTCACCCTCTTTAACAGCTTTCCCACTGAGCCATTATTACCCTATTCATCCTTTTCCTTCCTTCATCTCTCTCTATCCTCCCTCCCCTGCCTGCATCCCTGCCTGCCTCCCTCCGTGATGGTTGTCTATTTGTGTGTCCTCCATCCCTCCAATCTAACACATGTTTCTGACACACAAAGGGAGACAAACGAGATTAGAGGACACAGGAAGTCCTGACACCCCCTCTTCACTGACTGACAGGAGCTTATTTATACACACACACTGCCAGCCTGTCCCATCTCAATACAGGCCAAATTATACAACACAGCTCTCTGATAGATACATCGCTCTGTTCAAAGGGTAGAGAAGACCTAGCTAATTATATAGTGTGTGTGTGTGTGTGTGTGTGTGTGTGTGTGTGTGTGTGTGTGTGTGTGTGTGTGGTGAAAGGGAGAGAGAGGACGTGAAATAGTCAGAAGAGAGAAAGGGAAGAGGGAACAGGGAACAGGGACTCTCCTATTGGCCTTGAGACAGAGGGGGTTTATTTTCACTGGACTGTGTCTACAATAAACTGTATTGATGCTGTGCAACAGTAATACATGTAGCTAGACACAGACAGAGACGCATACAAAGCTCTCCCTCATTCTCCATTGGTCAAATCTGACCATAACTCTATCCTCCTGATTCCTGCTTACACGCAAAAACTCAAACAGGAAGTACCAGTGATGCACTCAATACGGAAGTGGTATGAAGCGGATGCTAAACTACAGTACTGTTTCGCTAGCACAGACTGGAATATGTTCCGTCATGCGTCATGTGACCGTACGTACATATCCCAACCAGAAACCATGGGTTACAGGCTAAAGGCTAGAGCTGTTACTTTCAAAGAGCTGGACACTAACACGGGTGGTAATAAGAAATCCTGCCAAGCTCTATGTCGAACCATCGAACAGGCAAACTGTCAATACAGGACTAAGATCAGATCCTACTACATCGGCTCTGACACTCGTCGAATGTGGCAGGGCTTGCAAACTATCACGGACTACAGAGGGAAACCCAGCCGCGAGCTGCCCAGTGACGCAAGCCTACCAGAAGAGCTAAATGCCTTCAATGCCCGCTTCGAGGCAAGCAACACTGAACCATGCGTGAGAGCACCAGCTGTTCCGGACGACTGTGTGATCACTCTCTCCGTGGCCGATGTGAGTAAGACCTTTAAACAGGTTAACATTCACAAGGACGCAGGGTGAGACTGATTACCAGGGCACGTACTCAGAGTATGCGCTGACCAGCAGCCAAGTGCCTTCACTGACATTTTCAACCTCTCCCTGATCCAGTCTGTAATACCTACATGTTTCAAGCAGACCACCATAGTCCCTGTGCCCAAGAACGCCAAGGTAACCTGGCAGTGTGGTGCCAGGAAAACAACCACTCCCTCAACGTCAGCAAGACAAAGAAGCTGATCGTGGACTCCATAGTGGAAAAAGTACCCAATTATCATACTTGAGTAAAAGTACTTTCATTGAAAATTACTCAAGTAAATGTCACCCAGTAAAATACTACTTGAGTAGAAATATAAAAGTATTTGGTTTTAAATATACACAACATGACAAAAGGTATGTGGACACCTGCTCGTCGAACATCTCATTCCAAGATCATGGGCATTAATAAGAGAGTTCCCCCTCTGTTGCTATAACAGCCCCCACTCTTCTGGGAAGGCTTCTACCCCCAAGCCATACGGCTGCTAAATAGTTAGTTAAATAGTTAACCAATATCTACTCGGAATATCTGCATTGACCCTTTTGCACAAACTTATTTTTTTTACTAATCACATACGCTGCTGCTACTGTTTACTATATGTTACTTAATTCTTAGTTATGTGTACAAACTGTATCTACCTCAATTACCTCTTACCCCTGCACATCAACTCAGTACTGGTGCCCCTTGTACATAGCCAAGTTATCATTACTCATTGTGTATTTATTATGACTTTTATTATGACTTGTTTTACTTTTCTATTACTTCTCTATTTTCTTTCTATCTGCATTGTTGGGAAGGGCCTGTATGTAAGCATTTCACTGTTAGTCCACACCTGTTGTTTACAAACATGTGAAGAATAAAATGTTATTTTATTTTATTTAGACAGAGAAACTAATAATTTAGTTGTTGACGAGCCAACAACACAACCATGACTGCAACTGATCCTGGATCTGTCAGACAAAAGTCTTGGCAGCCTGCTACAAACAGAGATCAGCACGGCTTCTTCTCCTTCATCCCTTTCACTCTCCCTCTCTTTCTCCAGCTTAGGCCAGTTGTCAGCAATAACATGGACTTTCTCTGCCAAAAGAGTGCATAACATGCTGACCACACCGCTCGCATTACGCATTACACATACATGTTGTTATTCAATAATATCATCCAAACTATGTGTCAACAAGCATCTTATTTTGAGGAGGAGTAGCGAGAAGGATCGGAGGACCAATGCGCAGCGTGGTAAGTGTCCATAACGTTTATTTAAAGACATAAACTGAACACTACAAAACAATAAACGTGAAACGAACGAAACCGAAATAGTACCGTGTGGCAACAAACACAAACACGGAAAACAAACACCCACACCTCAAAAGTGAAACCCAGGCTACCTAAGTATGATTCTCAATCAGAGACAACTAACGACACCTGCCTCTGATTGAGAACCATACTAGGCTGAACTCAAAACCCCAACATAGAAAAACACACATAGACTGCCCACCCCAACTCACGCCCTGACCATACTAAATAAAGACAAAACAAAGGAAATAAAGATCAGAACGTGACAGTACCCCCCCCCCCCCCCCCCCCCCCCAAAGGTGCTGACTCCGGCCGCAAAACCTGAACCTATAGGGGAGGGTCTGGGTGGGCGTCTGTCCGCGGTGGCGGCTCTGGCGGCTCACAGTTTTTCTCCGCCTCATTGTCCTCCTCCGTGGCCTTTTAAACACGGTGACCCTCGCCGCCGACCTCGGACTGGAGACCCTAGAAATGGGTCCCGAATGGACGGGAGACTCCGGCAGCGCCGGACAGGCGGGAGGCTCCGGCCTGATTGAAAGATGAACTGAGGTCCACACTCTTAGTCCAGTTGGTGGTGGTAATGCACCTTAAAGTTGGTTGCAAACCACCATATAAAGTCCACAGAAGAAGACGCCTGAAGGAGGAGAGATTACTAGAAACTGACAAAATATTCCCTTTATCTGTGGATTAATTGTTGGAGTAGAGAACACATGACTTTGTGTGACTCAAAATGGGTCAAAATTCTACAAAGATCTCGGAAAAAAGTACCTTGTGCGTTTCAGATAAAATAACAACCCAATGTTTATATCCCAGGAGAAATTAGCTAGCAACGGCAAGCTAGCTGAATGTCCATGAATGTTTAAAGTGTTTCGACCTATCCTTAAATTAATATAGTTGGTTCAGAGTTCGTTTTGATATTTCAACCTGCGTGTCCTGATCGCGTCTGGTGTGGATGGACAAAATCAACATGCGCGCGACGGCGGACGCACACGCCCAGTCTAGTCAGCATGTAAGGGAGTTTTGGCAGGGCTGTGAATAGAGGGATGGATGAATGGGTGGACGGATACAAAGGAAGAAGAGAGAGCTGGTCAATAAACACCTGAGGATAAATAATCTGCCGACAGAACACTGCTGTCTCTTTGTCTGGCAGAGGGGGGATGAGATGAGGAGGAGAGAAATGTGGAGGAGAGGAGAGATAATGTCAGTCTATGTTAAGCTGCATTTTAAACAGAGCAGCAAATCACCCTAAATTCTTACAAAATGAGGGAGGAAGAGAAGATGGATGGATGAGAGGGAGGACAAGGACCCAGTCCTCTGGAGGCTGTGGAGCACACCAGTCAATCACTGCCTGAGGCGGACACAAACGCGAACGCATGCACATACACACACACACACGCAGGTACGCATGCGCGCACACATATACACTCAGCGTGCTCGCCAATCATCAGATATGTTTCAGAGTCACAATTAACACAGTGAGCTGAAACACAAGAGTCATTACTGAGACTCTGAAACTAACGCAAGTGGATCCTCAGTATGACATAGACAAGCTGCAGTAAGCTTTTCTGGAGTATTTACTTTATAACACAATGCAAATGCTTTGCTAATAAAGCTTTGTGAAATGTAATGTGATTTGAGTGGGGGTGGGGGGGGGGGGGTGCTCATTTGGGCAATGCCAGCTGAGTCTTTCCCTGAGCCCCAGTGTGGCTGTGCTGGTCAGCTTTAGAGAGAAGAGGTGGATGAGAGTGTGTGTGGGTGTGTTCTTGTGCATGTGTGTGAGTATTTCATTTTATGTGTTTGTGCATGCCTTCCTGACTGCAATGCATCTCAGTGCATCTCAGTGTATGCTTGTGCGCCTACATGTGTGTTTAGCAGGAGTCCCCCCAGCCCCCTCGGCCCTGTAGTACCAGAGAGAGAGAGAGAGAGAGAGAGGGGGAAATCATATCTACTGGGTGAAATACAAGTGTGCCATCACAGCAGAAAGATTTGTGACCTGTTGCCACAAGAAAAGGGCAACCAGTGAAGAACAAACACCATTGTAAATACAACCCATATTTATGTTCAGTAATCGTCCCTTTTGTACTTTAACTATTTGCACATTGTTACAACACTGTATTTAGACATAATGACATTTGAAATGTCTTTATTATTTTGGAACTTCTGTGAGTGTAATGTTTACTGTTAATAATTAAAAGTGAAATAAACAATAAAAATGATCTACTTCACTTGCTTGGCAATGTTAACATATGTTTCCCATGACAATAAAGCCCTTGAATTGAATTGAGATCCCGGTCAGCCAGCCTAAGTCTAGCCTTATCTCCCTCCCCCTGCTGCCAAACACCATGCCCAGACAGGACATGGGTCTGCGCCATCGTGAGCAAATTGATTTTGTCCCGACTCAAAACGCGATCCCGACACACAGGTTGAAATATCAAATCAAACTCTGAACCAATTCTATTAATTTGGGGACAGGTCGAAAATAAATTAAACATTTATGGCAATTTAGCTAGCTAGCTTGCAGTTGCTAGCTAATTTGTCCTATTTAGCTAGCTTGCTGTTGCTAGCTCATTTGTCCTGGGATATAAATGTTGAGTTGTTATTTTACCTGAAATGCACAAGGTCCTCTACTCCGACAATTAATCCACACATTAAAAGGTCAACCAAAACGTTTTCTTTTTCTTCTTTGGACTTTATATAGCGATTGGCATCTACTTTCATAATAAGGTGTATTACCACTACCGACCGCCCGCAGTTCATCTTTCAATCACCCGTGGATATAACCAATGAGATGGCATGTGGGTATCTGCTTCTATAAACCATGGGAGGCTGACCACGCATTCAGCGTCACAAATAGAACTGACTTCTGTTTTAGCGCTTGGCAACGCAGACTCTCGTTGGCGCGTGAGCAGTGTGGGTGCAATGATTGAATAACATGTATGTGTACATTTATTTTGCAATGCACGCGCGGCGAGCGGTGTAGTCAGCATGTAATGGAACTGCTCTCCTCTCTCTGCAAACACTTTAAGACAAATATTAGTGACCAATGATGCACTAACGAGCCACTGGTTGTGGTCACAGCCACAGATTAATAAAATAACTGATCTCTTTCTCCCTCACCTATTCTTTCTCTCACTCTTTCTCTCTGTGCACTTAGACTCTCTGTCTATCTTTCTCTTTCCTCTGTGCAGTTGGTCTCTTTCTCTCCTCATCCTGTTCACAACCCCCCCCCCCCCTTCCTCTCTCTCTCCCTCCCACTTTTCCTCCCCTCTGGGCAGTCCCTCTTCCTGGCGCTGAGCCAGCAGCCCCCCTTCCATCCTCTCTGATTGATGGACCCTCTATTCGGGAAGAGGAGGAAGAGAAACACACAGAGGGAAAGAGAAAAGGGGAGCAGTAAAGCAAACATACTATTTTACTATTTTCTACATTGTAGAATAACAGTGAAGACATCAAAACTATGAAATAACACATATGTAATCATGTAGTAACCAAAAAAGTGTTGAACAATCAGAAAATATTTTATATGAGATTTTTAAAAGTAGCCGCCCTTTGCCTTGATGACAGCTTTGCACACTCTTGGCATTCTGTCAGCCAGCTTCATGAGGTAGTCACCTGGAATGCATTTCAATTAACAGGTGTGCCTTGTTCAAATATAATTTGTGGGATTTCTTTCCTTCTTAATGTGTTTGAGCTAATCAGTTGTGTTGTGACAAGGTAGGGGGATATACAGAAGATAGTCCTATTTGGTAAAAGACCAAGTCCGTATTATGGCAATAATAGCTCAAATACTGTAAGAAAATAGAAATGACAATCCATCATTACTTTAATACATGAAGGTCAGTCAATCAGGAATATTTCAAGAACTTTCAAAGTTTTTTCAAGTGCAGTGGCAAAAACCATCAAGCGCTATGATGAAACTGGCTCTCATGAAGACTGCCACAGGAAAGGAAGAACCAAAGTTACCTCTGCTGCAGAGGATAAGTTCATTAGAGTTAACTGCACCTCAGATTGCAGCCCAAATAAATGCTTCACAGAGTTCAAGTAACAGACATCTCAACATCAACTGTTCAGACTGCTTGAATCAGGCCTTCATCGTCAAATTGCTGCAAAGAAACCACTACTAAAGGACACCAATACTTAGAAGAGACTTGCTTGGGCCAAGAAAGACAAGCAAAGGACATTAGACCGGTGGAAATCTGTCCTTTGGTCTGATCAGTCCAAATTTGCGATCTTTGGTTCCAACTGCCGTGTCTTTGTGAGAAGCAGAGTAGGTGAACGGATTATCTCTGCATGTGTGGTTCCCACAGTGTAGAATGGAGGAGGAGGTGTGAGGGTGTGGGGGAGGCTTTGCTGGGTACACCATCAGGGATTTATTTAGAATTCAAGGCACACTTAAGCAGCATGGCTACCACAGCATTCTGCAGCAATACGCCATCCCATCTGGTTTGCGTTTAGTGAGACTATAATTTGTTTTTCAACAGGACAATGACCCAACACACCTCCAGGCTGTGTAAGGGCTATTTGACCAAGAAGGAGAGTCATGATGTTGCATCATTTGACCTGGCCTCCACAATCACCTGACCTGGTTTGGGATGAGTTGGAACGCAGAGTGAAGAAAAAGCAGCCAAGAAGTGCTCAGCATATGCGGGAACTCCTTGAAGACTGTTGGAAAAGCATTCCTCATGAAGCTGGTTGAGAGAATGCCAAGAGTTTGCAAAGCCGTCATCAAGGCAAGAAGAAGAAGAAGAATCTGAAATATTTCATATATTTTTATTTGTTCAACACTTTTTTGGTTACTACATAATTCCATTTGTGTTATTTCATAGTTTTGATGTCTTCACTATTATTCTACAATGCAGGAAAACCCTTGAATGAGTAGGTGTGTCCAAACTGTTGATTGGTGCTATATGTAAGCAGACTCACAGAGTGAGAACCAACAAACAGTTATCCTTGTGGGGACCAAAACATTTATTTCCATTCAAAATCCTATTTTCCCTAAACCTAACTTTAACCCTAAAACTAAACCTAACTTTAACCCTAAAACTAAACCTAACCCTAATTGTAACCCTAAACCTAACTTTAACCCTAAAACTAAACCTAACTTTAACCCTAAAACTAAACCTAACCCTAATTGTAACCCTAAACCTAACTTTAACCCTAAAACTAAACCTAACTTTAACCCTAAAACTAAACCTAACTTTAACCCTAAAACTAAACCTAACCCTAATTGTAACCCTAAACCTAACTTTAACCCTAAAACTAAACCTAACCCTAATTGTAACCCTAAACCTAACTTTAACCCTAAAACTAAACCTAACCCTAATTGTAACCCTAAACCTAACTTTAACCCTAAAACTAAACCTAATCCTAATTGTAACCCTAAAACTAAACCTAACCCTAATTGTAACCCTAAACCTAAAATAGCTAAATGTCTCCACTTTGTTTTAATATCCTTATGGGTACATCTGGTCCCCACAAGGATAGTTAAACCAACACACACACGCACACGCACACACACACACACACACACACACACACACACACACACACACACACACACACAGGCTCTTAAGCAGACAGAGAGGCCTTTATAGGGTATCTGTAAAAATGCAGTCCTGCAGACAAATTTCTGCCTGGGTCCCAGAGTTTTTAACAATATCTCTCCTAGGCTCCCCAGCAATATACAGTAATGTGCTTACCCATTACTCTGACATTCATATTCACACACTGCCAACTTACCAGCTTGGCCTGACAGACTGCTTCAGCTTTAAACTCCTGTCCACCACAAAGCAATTATACAGTACACCGCTAGGCCCGTACACTGGCCACACACACACACACACACACACACATATATATAGAAAAGATACATACACACAATGTGGAAGCACACACACATATACACTGTGGTAGTACACACACAACAAAGGAGTGTACCATACCGTACAAACGCAGTAACATACTGGCACACACACGCAGGCAAACACAGACATTTGTTTATGCTTTCAGTCTCACACGCATATATAAACAGGCTTGCATGTGCACACACCTGTAGACACACACACACACAGATGCATTCACACACGTACACATACACACAGATGCATTCACACACGTACACATACACACAGATGGGCTCACACACAAACACCCAGCAGGGCGTGTGCAGCTATTCAGATGCCTTTTGATCGAGTGACAAACCCATTATGCTAAAAGACTAGCTCCCTGGGAATCTCCCTCCCTCCCTAAATGAGGTCTGTTACACACACACCTCTGGATTCAGGTCATAACGCCAGCCAAGCACAACCAGAGGAGGATGTGAATTAATATGAACTACATATAAACATGCACTGGGCTGTCTGAGCACATAGCTAGCGGTAATTAGGCATGAGCGAACAAACACACATTCATATTATGCAGATGCTAGAGCACACACACTTTTTATAAAACCCTCTCACTTTCTCGGTCTCTAATGCTCTTGCTCTTGCTCTCACACACACACACACACACACACACACACACACACACACACACACACACACACACACACACACACACACACACACACACACACACACACACACACACACACACACACACACACACACACACACACACACACACACACACACACACACACAGAACAGGAAGGCATGCCAGCTGCTTCATCTGTCCTTAGGAGTCTACTGGGGATAGAGCAGAGCAACTCTAAAAACATCACCCACACACCCAGCCTTCCGTAGGCAGTAATCACTACCTACAGTGCCTTCAGAAAGTATTCATACCTCCTGACTTATTACACATGTTGTTGTGTTATAGCCTGAATTCAAAATATATTTTTTGTCTCTCACCAGTCTACACACAATAACAAAGTTTTTTTTTGAAATGTCTACATAAGTATTCACACCCCTGAGTCAACAATACATGTTAGAATCACTGTTGGCAGTGATTACAGCTGTGAATCTTTCTGGGATGTCTCTAAGAGCTTTGCACACCTGGATTGGACAATATTTGCACATTATTATTTTTTTAATTCTTCAAGCTCTGTTAAGTTGGCTGTTGATTATTGCTAGACAACGTGCAATGTTGTCTTGGTAAGCAACTCCAGTGTGTATTTGGCCTGCTAGAAGGTGTCTCCCAGTGTCTGTTGGAACGCAGATTGAGTCAGGTTTTCCTCTAGGATTTGACCTGTGCTTAGCTCTATTCCATTTATTTGTATTTAAAAAAAGAACTAGTCCTTGCCGATGGCTACCATACCCATAACATGACGCAGCCACCTCCATGCTTGAAAAGATGAAAGTGGTACTCAGTGAGGTGTTGTGTTGGATTTGCCCCAAACATAATGCTTTGTATTCAGGACATAAAGTTAACTTCTTTGCCAGCTCTCCAGTAGGTGTACCAAATATTTCAAGGGCCATTTTCTCAGAAGTGGGGTTAAGTTTATCAACTTTCAAAGCAGAATTAATTTCCCATTATTCCTCAACTGCATTGTATGATATACAATTTTCTAGCTCTGAGTCTATACTTGTATCCAATGTCAGTCATTTTTTAAATTCTGTACAAGCTTCCATTGTGGAGTTACTACAATGTTGTTGATCCTTCCTCAGTTTTCTCCTATCACAGGCATTAAACTCTGTAATTGTTTTAGTCACCATTGGCCTCATGGTGAAATCCCTGAGCTGTTTCCTTCTGCTCCGGCAAATTAGTTAGAAAGGAAGCCTGTATATTTGTAGTGACTGGGTGTATTGATACAGCATCCAAAGTGTAGTTAATAACTTCACCATGCTCAAAGGGATATTCAATGTATTTTTTTGTACCCATCTACCAATAGGTGCTGTTCTTTGTGAGGCATTGGAAAACCTCCCTGGTCATGGGGATGGATCTGTGTTCGAAATTCACTGATAACCAGATAATTGCATTTGTTGGGCAGTGGCAGTCGGTGCCGTTTAAGATGAGGGAGGATTAATATTTTTTTTATGAGCATGGCCTTACTTCTATTACACCATAATGGATGACTGTCATTCATATTCCATTCACCCAGTTCAATGTAACATTGATAGGTTAGGCTACTTACATGATACATTTTCCCTGTAACCATCATGATGTTGCTACAACCTAGCCTATGAATGAAAGTTTACAACACAGGTCGAGATCATTTTTAGTAAACAAGGTGACAGACAGTAAAACTTTCAATATTGCTTTGCACACTCGTGCCGGCATCTAGCTCACAGGAGGTTGATGGCACCTTAATTGGGGAGAACGGGTTTGTGGTAATGGCTGGGAACAGAACAAGTGGAATGGTGTCAAATACATCAAACACATGGTTTCCATGTGTTTGATGCCATTCCATTTGCGCCGTTTCGTTATTATGAGCAGTTCTCCCCTCAGAAGTCTCCTGTGATCTAGCTGATCTAGGGTGTAATCATTAGTCTAACAGTTGCAAATGAGAGCATCTATTGGACAAATTCAGGTATGTTTATCCCTGTTTCGTTGTGTTTAAGAATGAATACACCCCTGATCACACGCAAACACAGTTCACTTTCATAGCAGTCACATAGAAACAGTATGACCACTTTGCTCGTTGTACTGTATTTATATATATAATTCCTTCTCGTAATTATCTACGGGCTCTCCTCCTCTCACCTTTTCATTTTGCACTTCAGTGCACAACACATCAGCTGTCTGTGACCAGGCAAAAAAAACAAACAAAAAACTTTCCAAGCCAAACCTTCATATCATGACCGCTATCCGCTACACACAGCCTACACCATTGTCACGTTGACTTGAAAGAGTTCCAGTGTTGGATAGCTATAACCAGCTAGCTAACATAGCATCCCTCTCTGTTTGAGCCAGGTGTTTGAGTAGGCTAAACTAGCTAGCTGAATTCACTAGCTAAGTGAAAGATACAAAAATACAAGAACCAAATATAGCTAGCTCTCTCTCTAGCGCTTCTCCTTAATTTTGGAAGAAATTAATTTGTTTAAAACTGTTCAACTATTTTCTCTCTCTTTGAGTCAACTACTCACCACATTGTATGCACTGCAGTGCTAGCTGTACTTTATGCTTTCAGTACTAGGTTCATTTTCTGATCCTTTGATTGGGTGGACATGTCAGTTCATGCTGCAAGAGCTCTGCTAGGTTGGAGGACATCCTCTGGAAGTCACCATAATTACTGTGCAAGTCTACGGAAGGGGGTGAGAACCATGAGCCTCCTAGGTTTTGTATTGAAGTCAAAGTACAATGAGGTGGACAGAAGCTAGCTGTCCTCTGGCTACACCATGGTGCTACCCTACAGGGTGCTGCTGAGGGTACTATAGAACCTCATAGCAAAACATTGTTTTAATCTATGATTTGGTGACATGTGAATATATTTAGTAGTTTTATCTAAAAAAAAATATCTAAAAAAAATACAAATAGAAATTCGCTGGAGATGGTCCTCTCCTTCCTCCTCTGCGGAGCCTCTACTGGTGTGGGGTAGAGAGATACTGATTCAAAAATCATGTTAAACACTATTATTGCACACAGAGTGACTCCATGCAACTTATTAAGAGACACATTTTTACTCTTAATTTTTTATTCATTTGTAAACATAAAAAAAAACATAATTCCACTTTGACATTATGGGGTTCTGTGTGTAGGCCAATGACACAATCTCAATTCAATCCATTTTAAATTCAGGCTGTAGCACAACAACATGGAAAAAGTCAAGGGGTGTGAATACCTTCCAAAGGCACTGTATATCTACTGAGCCTTCTAGACCTGACTGAATATATAGAACTAGCCTTCTGTAGGCCGTTATCACTAACTATATCTACTGAGCCTTCTAGACCTGACTGAATATATAGAACTAGCCTTCTGTAGGCCGTTATCACTAACTATATATACTGAGCATTCTAGACCTGACTGAATATATAGAACTAGCCTTCTGTAGGCCGTTATCACTAACTATATCTACTGAGCCTTCTAGACCTGACTGGATATATATAACTAGCCTTCTGTAGGCCGTTATCACTAACTATATCTACTGAGCCTTCTAGACCTGACTGGATATATATAACTAGCCTTCTGTAGGCCGTTATCACTAAACTATATCTACTGAGCCTTCTAGACCTGACTGGATATATAGAACTAGCTTTCTGTAGGCCGTTATCACTAACTATATCTACTGAGCCTTCTAGACCTGACTGGATATATAGAACTAGCCTTCTGTAGGCCGTTATCACTAACTATATATACTGAGCCTTCTAGACCTGACTGAATATATATAACTAGCCTTCTGTAGGCCGTTATCACTAACTATATCTACTGAGCCTTCTAGACCTGACTGGATATATAGAACTAGCCTTCTGTAGGCCGTTATCACTAACTATATATACTGAGCCTTCTAGACCTGACTGAATATATAGAACTAGCCTTCTGTAGGCCGTTATCACTAACTATATCTACTGAGCCTTCTAGACCTGACTGGATATATAGAACTAGCCTTCTGTAGGCCGTTATCACTAACTATATATACTGAGCCTTCTAGACCTGACTGAATATATAGAACTAGCCTTCTGTAGGCCGTTATCACTAACTATATCTACTGAGCCTTCTAGACCTGACTGAAAATATACAGGATATTGTCGGGCAATATCCCTGAATACAGTATATAATGTATATCACTGAATATTTAAATCCTTTTTCCTGGACCTATATCTGTGAACTAGCTTACTGCAGGCTGCTTATGACAGATATCACTAGAACTACAGGGGCGGTGTACATCTGTGAATATAAAATTACTTCTGCAGGCTTCTTAGGACCAATATCAGTGAATATAATGTAGCACCATACCTCCTGTACACATATACCACCATATCCCGGAGTCTTCTGAGAACATATAGCATGGAATATATAACTAGCTGTCTGCAGACCTAAAACATCACACTTGATGATATGACTGTATTGCTGCCGACATATATATCACTACATATGTAACTCCATTATACTAAGCCCTCGGTGTTTCTCTCTCTCTTCCAGTGAGGCAGGAAGGTGTGTGCTGTGCTGCGCCTGCTGTTTTAAAGCCACCATGATGCCATGGCTGATCAGTGATCACCATCTCCACGTCAGGAAGGGAGGGAAGCAGACAGAACACACACACAGATACTATCAGATCAGTTGGTATCAGTAGCCCTGTTGGCAGTCGGCCCATTCCTTCCAAATCCTCCCCTATACACATCCCTCCCTGATCAGTAGAAGCTAAAGGGAATAGTGACTCCTGTAGAAAGCGAGTGACTGCTTGATGGCTCAATTAATGGCAGCAGCACACCACGAGATGGCCCCGCACGTGATAAGGAGGAGAGTAATGGCACACGGCTGGGCTGGGAAGAGAGAAACTAAGAGCAGATACTGTTAAATCTATTCATGATTCATTATTCCTTGCTTTGGCTCAAAGCTCCCCTTGTCATTTCTCAGTGCACTCTCGCTAATTTTTTATTTTACTTTCACCCTCTCTCTGGCTCATCCTTTCTACAGCACCTCTCTCTGGCTCATCCTTTCTACAGCACCTCTCTCTGGCTCATCCTTTCTACAGTATCTCTCTCTGGCTCATCCTTTCTACAGCACCTCTCTCTGGCTCATCCTTTCTACAGCATTTCTCTCTGGCTCATCCTTTCTACAGCACTTCTCTCTGGCTCATCCTTTCCACAGAATCTCTCTCTGGCTAATCCTTTCTACAGTATCTCTCTCTGGCTCATCCTTTCTACAGCACCTCTCTCTGGCTCATCCTTTCTACAGTGTCTCTCCCTGGCTCATCCTTTCTACAATATCTGTCTCTGGCTCATCCTTTCTACAGCATCTCTCTCTGGCTCATCCTTTCCACATAATCTCTCTCTGGCTCATCCTTTCTACAGTATCTCTCTCTGGCTCATCCTTTCTATAGTATCTCTCTCTGGCTCATCTTTTCTACAGTATCTCTCTCTGGCTCATCTTTTCTACAGTATCTCTCTCTGGCTCATCCTTTCTACAGCATCTCTCTCTGGCTCATCCTTTCTACAGCACCTCTCTCTGGCTCATCCTTTCTACAGCACCTCTCTCTGGCTCATCCTTTCTACAGCACCTCTCTCTGGCTCATCCTTTCTACAGTATCTCTCTCTGGCTCATCCTTTCTACAGCACCTCTCTCTGGCTCATCCTTTCTACAGCATTTCTCTCTGGCTCATCCTTTCTACAGCACTTCTCTCTGGCTCATCCTTTCCACAGAATCTCTCTCTGGCTAATCTTTTCTACAGTATCTCTCTCTGGCTCATCCTTTCTACAGCACCTCTCTCTGGCTCATCCTTTCTACAGTGTCTCTCTCTGGCTCATCCTTTCTACAATATCTGTCTCTGGCTCATCCTTTCTACAGCATCTCTCTCTGGCTCATCCTTTCCACAGAATCTCTCTCTGGCTCATCCTTTCTACAGTATCTCTCTCTGGCTCATCCTTTCTACAGTATCTCTCTCTGGCTCATCTTTTCTACAGTATCTCTCTCTGGCTCATCTTTTCTACAGTATCTCTCTCTGGCTCATCCTTTCTACAGTATCTGTCTCTGGCTCATCCTTTCTACAGCATCTCTCTCTGGCTCATCCTTTCTACAGTATCTGTCTCTGGCTCATCCTTTCTACAGCATCTCTCTCTGGCTCATCCTTTCCACAGAATCTCTCTCTGGCTCATCCTTTCTACAGTATCTCTCTCTGGCTCATCCTTTCTACAGTATCTCTCTCTGGCTCATCTTTTCTACAGTATCTCTCTCTGGCTCATCTTTTCTACAGTATCTCTCTCTGGCTCATCCTTTCTACAGTATCTGTCTCTGGCTCATCCTTTCTACAGAATCTCTCTCTGGCTCATCCTTTCTACAGTATCTCTCTCTGGCTCATCCTTTCTACAGAATCTCTCTCTGGCTCATCCTTTCTACAGTATCTCTCTCTGGCTCATCCTTTCTATCGCTCTCTGGCTCTTTTTTAACTATCCATTTTTCTTTCTCATATCACACTAATTCCCCCCTCGCTCTCTCTCTGTTCTCTCTCAAATGTATCTCTTTCTCTCTCATCACCTGTCTCAGTCCTCCTTCTTCCTTCTCCTGTGTCCCCTGCCAGCAGCCTTACTCCCCCTCTCTCATTCCCTCCTTCCCCTCTCTTCCTCCCCTCCCTCTCTCCCCCCCCATTCTTCCTCCCCCTTTCTGGAGTAACACAGGCAGATCTCTATTCACGTCTCCTCTGTGGTGACAGTAGAGCCGACAGTGGAGCTTTACCCTGTCGGCCTGGCTACTGGCTAATGGCACATATTCACTATGGTTCTGGGTCTGTTTGGTTCTGTGCCTAGCTCTGGATCTGGGTCCAGCATGTGGACTGCTAAACACCACCGGACCTTTTCACTGCTGTCCGTAACGATGGAGAAGAATGAGCCTGTAAGTCACCTTGAATGAAGACGTCAGTCAAGTGGATAATGTGCCACAACGAGCACTCTGCAACAAGAAAGGGACATGGGGTGCCTGCCATGACTCTGCTGATCATGACACACACACACACACACACACACACACACACACACACACACACACACACGCACACACACAAACCCTACTGCGATGAACACACTCTTTCAGAGATGATGAGAAATACTACAGTTCATGGGTGTGAAACACATGCACACACACTCGGTTTGAGGGTGTGTGTGTGTCTGTGTGTGTGTGTGTGTGTGTGTGTGTGTGTGTGTGTGTGTGTGTGTGTGTGTGTGAGTGAGAGAGAGAGACAGAGACAGTGGATGGTGTCAGAGAGGGCTGAGAGGGATGGTGCCTGTGGTGTCTGCCCTATACTGCTCCCTGTAAAGACCATTACTGGAAGAGGCCAGACACAGACAACACACACAGTAATACTGAAAGACAGTAACGTCTCTCTTACCTGCTTGTGCATCTCTATGTTCAGCCCATAGGACATCTCATAGTACTGTATGGAGAGAGAAATAACAACGTTCAATAAGTATACAGAGGTAATAGATTAAATATAATCAGATGATCAATTGTGTGTGTGCATGTGGGTCCATTCATGTGTGCATGGTGGAAATGTGAATGTGTGTCTGTGTATGTCGTTGTCAGTGTTTGTGTGTATGAGGCGGTGTTTGTCTGTCTCACCAGTGTGGGTGTGTGTACACAGTAATAACTTCCATCCGGGCTGGAGAGACAGCGGGGATCAGTCATTGTGACATAGCCAGTCCCAGTCTCAGCAGGCACATGAACAGCATGGAGAATGATGACCATCAAACCTGACTTCTCTCCCTCTCTCTCCCACCCTCTCTCTCTCCCCTCCCCCCAATCTCTCCCCTTCCTCTCCCCCTCTCCCTCCCGCTCTCTCCCTCTTCCCCCCTGAAACTCTCGCTGTCTCTGTATCACTCTCTCTGTCTTTCTGTCTCTTCTCGCCCTCTCAGAATCTCTGCATCTCACAGGGACTGTCTGTCTATATCTCTTTCTCTCGCTCTCCATCTCTTGATCTCTCTCTCTGGCATTTCTCTCTCGATCACACACACACGATGCATGCACACACACACGCGCTCACACAGTACACACACACACACGCGCTCACAAGGTACACACACACACGCTCACACACGGTCCTCTTGAGCCTTCCTTCCTTTGTCCATCTCTGAATCCTCTCCTCTCTCCAACATCATAAAAGCCATGTTCTTTTGTGCCATCTCTCCTCATCATGTCCTCCCTCCCTCTACCACTCCATCCATCCCCCATCTCTCTCTCTTTTTCTCTTGCACTCTAACCATTATTAGTCTCTCTCTCGCTCTCTCTCTCTCTCCCTCGCACTCTAACCATTATTAGTCTCTCTTTCTCTCTCCATTCTTATTCATTCTCTCTCTCTCATATTAGATAAGTAGGTTCTGAGGACCAATATGCTAATGTGGCCATGTACTGGACAACACAAGCCTCTTCACAGAGCAGTCTGTATGGAGGAATAAGGACTATGTAAAGGCTTTAGAATGCTCTACACACCATATTATAGGCTGAAAGATAGTGCATAAGGCTCCATAGAGAACCAACATGGCTGGACCCATGCAGAGAGGTGAACAATGTGGGAATGGATTACTGTAATGAACGTATACACTGAGTATACCAAACATTAAGAACACCTTCCTAATACTGAGTTGTGTGTCTGTCTGGCTGTGTGAGGATACTCCTCAGGCAAAGTCAACACTGATAGAGAGGCAGGCTAAATGAATTAAATGGCATGAAAGATCAAGATACTGTACAGCCACATATGATCCTTAGCATACAACACACTGCACAGTGTACTACAAGGAATCTGCTCAGCTTAATCACACCAAAATACATCTGTCATGTCATGTCTTGCATATTCTCATTCATCTAATCTACTCTCATTCATTTTAATATTTCACATTCCTATAACTCTCCACACATACTATTCCAAGGATCATCATTCTCAGCCATATAAAAGAACAACGCTAAAATCCCCATGCAGGCTTATGATCCCAGGTGATGAAGCTGAGCTAGCTAAGAGCCCCACACTACACAACAACACAACAACAGCAGCCAGCCACAGAGCTGTTATCAAGGCTGATCTACTACACACATACAGCAGAGCGGAGCAGCGTTGTTGTAGCGTTGTGCAGGTTTGTCTGTTCTGTTTCTTAATGGCTTCATCTTCCTCTAGCTGACTGCCTGACTGTCAGCCCCCTGTCCTACTCCCCCACCGCCCACCATTATATAATATCCCTCTCGTGTCAGTGCATTCTCATTGAGCGCTATGTGTATAATACCTGGTGTATGCATGTGTGTGTGTCAGTCTGGAGCAGATTGTGCACGGCATGTGGCGGATGTGGCGAAGGCTAAGCCCGGCAGAGAAACAGTAAGCCAGCCTGCTGATGCTGACGTCACCTCCCCAACCACCACAACGAGGAGGGTGTGTGTGGTGTGTGACACTGTTTGTGTGTATCAGTGTGTGTGAGAGTGACAGACAGAAAGAGAGGGTGTGACAGAGATGAGGGTGTATGATGAGGGTGTATGTCGCAGTATATAGGTTCGCATGTGTGTGCGCGTGAGTGAACGTGCGCATTAACTTGATGGCAAGGATCGACCATGCGAGTGTGTTGGCCCTCACACTCTTGGACACTGACGATAATAGCGATAGACCCCATCGGAGAACAGCTTTGATTGCTACAGAACTAAGGCGCTAAAACATTGACATTGCTGCCCTGAGTGAGACCAGGTTCCTGGATGACGGTTCCCTGAAAGAGGAGGGAGAAGGTTACACCTTCTTCTGGAAAGGTTACCCTCCGGTTGGACAACATCAGCATGGTGTGGGACTTTTAAGAACAGCCTATCACTCAGCCTCGCCGAAACACCTGTTGGCATAAGTGAAAGACTCATGTCTCTCGGTATCCCCCTAACCAAGATGCGTTATGCTACTCTTCTCAGTGCATACGCACCCAAGTTACCATCTGAAAATTAGGCAAAGGACTGCTTCTACCAGTCACACCGCATCCCCAGGAATGTCAAGATATTTCTGCTGGTTGACTTCAACGCTAGGGTGGGACAGAACAAAAGGATATGGAGCGGAGTCATGGTGTTGGCCAGGTCAATGAGAATGGCATGAGACTACTAACTCTATGTGCCGAGCACAATCTCATTGTCACTAACACATTGTTCCAGCAGAAGAACAAATATAAAACATCATAGCTGCACCCACGCTCCAAACACTGGCACCTGACTACGTCATAGTGAGACGTTCTGACACTAATGGCTTCCTGCTGACACCTGCCACGAGGGGTGCAGAATGCTGGACAGATCACCGTATGATACTGGCTAAACTCCAGGTGAGAATACGTCCCCCCAACGCCGGTGGATGAATAAGAAACAAGAAATCCAAATTTATGTCAACAAAAACGGCATGCACAATTTCTACAACTCAATTAAAGTTATCTATGGCCCTAGAAGTCACTCCATCACCCCCATGAAAACAGCCGATGGTCTGACTCACTTGAAGGACCAAAACCAGATCCTGATGAGGTGGGCTGACCACTTTGAAGCACTACTTAATCAGCACTCTCCTACAGACCACTCCATCCTGAAAGAACTGCCTGTCCGTCCACCCATTCAAGACTTCAACCATTTGCCAACCTTCCAGGAGGTGTTATCAGCTCTTCGTTACCTCAAGAACAACAAGACCCCTGGTGCTGACAACTACTTAAGAAGGGAGGTTACTTCTGCACCAGAACGGTCCACCAGTGCATCACTGAGGTTTGGGACCTGGAGATTGTCCCGCCAACAGTGGCGGGATGGAAACATTGTCACCATCTATAAGAACAAGGGTGACAAGTTCATCTGCGGCAACAGCCGGGGGATATCCCTTCCGGCAGTGGCCGGCAAGTTCGTGGCCAAGGTGATGCTACACATGCTGGTGAACAACATCACAGAGGAACTGCTGCCAGAGTCACAATGCAGCTTCAAAAAGAACAGGAGACGGTCGACATGATACTCGCGGCACAGCAACTCCAGGAGAAGTACCGTGAACAACATCAGGACCTTTTCATGACATTCGTCGACCTCTCCAAGGCCTTCAACACTGTGAGCAGGGAACTACTATGGGGCATTCTACTCAAATGTGGCTGTCCAGACAAATGTGTCAACATCCTTTCCCAGTTCCATGATGGGATGATGGCTCCAATGGCCATAGGAGGGCAGGAGTCATTTCCCTTTGGAGTAAGCATCATTATGAGACAGGGATGTGCGATGGCACTGGTACTCTTTAACATCTTCCACCTATGTGTCACCCAGCTTTTCCACAAAGTTGCAGTGTACTTCAGACTGGATGGAAATCTATTCAACATAAGGAGGCTCCAAGTAACCACCAAGGTTTTGACGGAGCGGGTTCTTGAGCTGCGGTATGCTGATGACTGTACTCTTGTGGCCCACACTCCAGAAGACCTTCAGTCCATCCTTGTAGCATCTATGAGGGTCTATAGTAGGATGGGACTGTCAATCAACACCACCAAGACAGAGGTGGTCTGCCAATGGAGATCCAGCCCTCCACCCACCATGCCTGTCTTCACCATTGAACATAAATCACTGACAATAGTCCCATCCTTCAAATACCTGGGCAGCATCCTCTCAGGGGGCTGCAGCATCGACCTCAAAATTCAAAATAGGATCAACAAGAATTTGCTGCCTTCGGGAAACTCAGATGCAGGGTCTTCCAAAACAGGGATCTCCACCTCCACACCACAATCGTCGTCTATCAAGACGTCTGCATCACCACACTTTATTACAACTGTGAACAAACAGATTGAGCGATTCCACATAAGACATTCTGGGAATCACCTGGTGCAACCGTGTGCCCCAAACAGAAATACTTGCTAAGACCAACTGCAAGAGCATGGAGGCCATGGTCACCCAGCACCAACTGTGCAGGCTTAGGCATTTCATTAGAATGTCTCAGGAGAGCTTGCCAGCGAAAATCCTGTACGGCCAGATACATCTTGACCGGCGATCTGCAGGGGGGCAGATGAAGCACTACAAGGACCAGCTAAAAACATTGCTGAAGCAATGCAACATCAAATCCACAGACCTGGAGGAGGCTGCTGTCGACCATTCCACCTGGCGGCAGCTCTGCCAGACCGGTGAACAGAGGTGGGAGGAGGAGAGGAGCACAAAGAGACAGCAAAAACAGCTCAGGAGGCAAACAACCATGCCTGCCCCTCGTCAACACAGACTGCATATTCCCCATCTGCAATGCAGTTTGTGGATCTCAGATTGGACTCCACAGTCAAAGAATTCACTGTTAACTCCGAAGTGGATGTCATCATCAGATACGATGGACTACCATAAGCAAGTCATTGGCTAACTAATCTCTAGTCATGTGATAGTCCTAAACCATCAACAACATCACCCCCACTCCGTCTTTCTATTCCTTTCTATAACACTCACAGTCATCTGAGCAACCAACGCATTGAGCAGTCAGTACTTCATTTCACTCAACCAGCTCGCTCTCTCTCTCTCTCTCTCTCTCTCTCTCTCTCTCTCTCTCTCTCTCTCTCTCTCTCTCTCTCTCTCTCTCTCTCTCTCTCTCTCTCTCTCTCTCTCTCTCTCTCTCTCTCTCTCTCTCTCTCTCTCTCTCTCTCTCTCTCTCTCTCTCTCTCTCTCTCTCTCTCTCTCTCTCTCTCTCTCTCTCTCTCTCTCTCTCTCTCTCTCTCTCTCTCTCAGAGTGTTTGCGCTCTCGTTTGCCCTTCCTCCATTTCAGTGACTCATCATGTTGAGTGAGTGTCAAAGTGTCTCGCCAGCCAGCCAGCCTGTGTCTTTACTATTCTGTTAAATCTCCAGACTTAAGAAGATGATCTGTGGAGTGCATCTAATCCAAGGTGATTTGGCTAAATGGTATGTGTGTGGGTGTGCATGCGTGCGTGCACGTAGACTGCATTGTTTATCAGCATCCCTCATGTGGTGCCTGTCTCTCCACTTCTCTCTCTCCTCCCACACCAACAGATACCATCAGTATATTAATACATTCATTAGCAAGCTTTACTCACATGTTCTTAAGACTGGTGAGATCTGACTTTTAGCTCTGTAAACTCCACATAGAGGAATAACTAAAAGTAGATAGAAAGTCTTTACTTCCTGGTTCATAATCAGAGTTGGAGAAATACGACCAAATCCCAACCAAAATGGATTGACCTTGGAGTAGCCTTTCTCATTGTGCCTAGAGTATGAGGGGCATATTTTTATTTGACCAGGTAAGTTGACTGAGAACATTCTCATTTACAGCAACGACCTAGGGAATAGTTACAGGGGAGAGATTAATGAGCCAACTGTAAACTGGGGATGATTATGGGGACTGTGATGGTATGAGGGCCAGATTGGGAATTTAGCCAGGACCCCAGGGTCTTACAATAAGTGCCATGAGATCTTTAGTGACCAGAGAGAGTCAGGACACCCATTTAATATCCCATCCAGACCAGAGGAAAGGGTGCCTCCTACTGGCCCTCCAACACCACTTCCAGCAGTATCTGGTCTCCCATCCAGGACCAACGCTGCTTAACTTCAGAAGCAAGCCAACAGTGGGATGCAGGGTGGTATTCTGCTGACAAATGTTGATAGAGCCACCAGCAGCCAATCTTTGTAAAGATGTGTGTTCTGCTGTGTTCCTACATGTTACCAGACAGTCGAGGCAGGTTGAAGACTCTTAAATCACAATCCTCCTGGACCCTTTTTTTCTCCCTAAATCCTCAGCTTGCACTGTCATATCTCATAGAAACGGTTAGCTTACCAGGGTGCATTCCTTTTACAATTCTATCCTCATCCCTTCCCCTCTCCCCCTCTGCCCTGGTTCTCTCCTTCCTCCCCTCCCCTCTTCTGATACTCAATCTCTCTCTCCATCTCCCTCTTTCCATCTCTCTTTCGCAATCTGTGACTGTAATGTTCCTGAAGAGAGCACAGTTTGTCAGGCTGAATCAGACAGATAAGCTGGGGGTGGAGTAAGCGGCTGAGAGTAGTGCATTAATCCACCCCCCTCACAAACACCCCTCCCCCTGCGGGGATGTATAGCACGCAAACACACATGCACACACAGGGTTATAGTGCATGTGACCACATGGATGGTCATTAAAACTGGAACCCTGCAGACCCCCTCTATTCCAAACTGAAACACTACACACAAATACTAAACACACACACAAACACACTCATAAAACCCACAGAAATGACACAGACACATGCCAACCTCTTCTGTCTCCCTGTCTCAGACCTGACACTGACAGATACCTCTCATTCTCTGATCAGACAGTGAAACAATGTGGTCTTATTTAGGCCCAGAGCAGCCAAAAATGTGATTTTCCTGTGTTTTGAAGTTGGAAAAATACTGTGAAATTGTGAAAATTATGATAATGCCTTTTGAAAAGCCTGCCTGAATTTTGTTGCTTGAGAAATTGCCCTTTTCTAAAAAGCTATTTTTGTTTCTTTTTATATATTTTTGACAACTTTTGACCCTTTTTTCTCGCCAATTTTTTGTGATCTCCAAATTGGTAGTTGCAGTCTTATTCCATCACTGCAACTCACGTACATACTTGGGAGAGGCAAGGGCGAGAGCCATGCGTCATCCGAAACATTGCCCTGTCAAGTCGCACTGGTTCTTGACACACTGCTCGCTTAATCCGGAAACCAGCCGCACCAATGTGTCGGAGGAAACACAGTACACCTGGCGACCGTGTCAGCGTGCATGGACCCGGCCCGCCACAGTTGTCACTAGAGTGTGTTGGGACATCCCGGCCAGCCAAACCCTCTCCTAACCCGGACGATGCTGGACCAAATGTGTCTCTCGGTCACGGCCGGCTGCGACACAGCCCAGGATCGAATCCAGATCTGTAGTGACACATCACAGTAAGGTGCTTAATTATTACCCAGAAATGATTTGATATTGGGATAAAAATGGCTGCAAATACACAGATTTCAGGAGAGCTGTGAAATCTGAGCCCCATGAATTATAAATACAACAACCAGAAACAAGGCGCCCGCAGACACCCTCTCGTGTGTGTATGTCCATGTCTCTGTAGACTACCACAGAAGACGAACAGAGACGGCTTCCATATCTAACAGAGACAGGTTCCATAAAAAAGAAACGTCCTCACTGTCAACTGTGTTTATTTTCAGCAAACTTAACATTAAAATATTTTTATGACCATAACAAGAGTCAACAACTGAGACATGAACTGAACAAGTTCCACAGACATGTGACTAACAGAAATGGAATAATGTGTCCCTGAACAAAGTTGGAGTCAAAATCAAAAGTAACAGTCAGTATCTGGTGTGGCCACCAGCTGCATTAAGAACTACATTGCATCTCCTCCTCATGGACCATATTTGCCAGTTCTTGCTGTGAGATGTTACCCCACTCCTCCACCA
Source organism: Oncorhynchus mykiss (assembly GCF_057628025.1). NCBI lineage: Eukaryota > Metazoa > Chordata > Actinopteri > Salmoniformes > Salmonidae > Oncorhynchus > Oncorhynchus mykiss. The sequence continues at coordinate 20,181,653 of NC_143025.1, forward strand.
ATGCACCTGCGAGTTCCCGGACATTTCTGGGGGGGAATGGCCCCAGCCCTCATCCTCCGATCCAACAGGTCCCAGACGTGCTCAATGGGATTGAGATCCGGGCTCTTCGCTGGCCATGGCAGAACACTGACGTTCCTGTCTTGCAGGAAATCACGCACAGAATGAGCAGTATGGCTGGTGGCATTGTCATGCTGGAGGGTCGTGTCAGGACGAGCCTGCAGGTAGGGTACCACATGAGGGAGGACGATGTCTAACCTGTAACGCACAGCGTTGAGATTGCCTGCCATGACAACGAGCTCAGTCCAATGATGCTGTGAAACACCACCCCAGACCATGACGGACCCTCCACCTCCAAATCGATCCCGCTCCAGAGTACAGGCCTTGGTGTAACGCTCATTCCTTCAACGATAAACGCAAATCCGACCATCACCCCTGGTGAGACAAAACCGCGACTCGTCAGTGAAAAGCATTTTTTGACAGTCCTGTCTGGTCCAGCGACGGTGAGTTTGTGCCCATAGACGACAATGTTGCCGGTGATGTCTGGTGAGGACCTGCCTTACAACAGGCCTACAAGCCCCCAGTCCAGCCTCTCTCAGCCTATTGCGGACAGTCTGAGCACTGATGGAGGGATTGTGCGGTCCTGGTGTATCTCGGGCAGTTGTTGTTGCCATCCTGTACCTGTTCCGCAGGTGTGATGTCCGTCCTGTCTCCCTGTAGCGCTGTCTTAGGCTTCTCACGGTACGGACATTGCAATTTATTGCCCTGGCCACATCTGCAGTCCTCATAACTCCTTGCAGCATGCCTAAGGCTCGTTTACGCAGATGAGCAGGGACCCTGGGCATCTTTCTTTTGGTGTTTATAGAAAGGCCTCTTTCGTGTCCTGTTTTCATAACTGGGACCTTAATTGCCTACAGTCTAAGCTGTTAGTGTCTTAACGACTGTTCCACAGGTGCATGTTCATTAATTGTTTATGGTTCATTGAACAAGCATGGGGAAACAGTGTTTAAATCCTTTACAATAAAGATCTGTGAAGTTATTTGGATTTCTACAAAGTATCTTTGAAAGAGAGGGTCCTGAAAAAGGGACATTTCTTTTTTTGCTGAGTTTAGCTTATGCATAAAGCTGCAGAGTGCGTTAATCAAATGTATAAAACATCACCCCCTGCTGCCTGCCTGCCTGCTTATGCTTTTACCTCGTTTTACGGAGGCAACATTCCAATATGATGCTCCAAATGAATCCTCATGTCTATTCCATGCTCAACATCATCATCATTATCATCATCAGCCGAGTCGTAAGTCATTCCCTGGAAGTAGTACATTAGCGGGTGGGAACATCCCATACCTGGTTTTTAAAGTTACAGAATAATGAATGATAGGAGCAGTCTAAAGAAAGACTGGACTGCCTGTGCAAACAAGTCTTAAGGCTACAGTCTAACTACCTAAATATATCCTTCTGGGTTAGCTCCACTGTGGAGCCACTGAGACTTTGTTACTTCCCATTATTTACGTGTCTGTGCTCACGCTCTCTTTCTCTATCCCTCTCTTTTCCTGCCTTTCCATCTCAGCCACTCTATCTTTGTCATTCTCTGTCTCTCTCTGTTGGTGTTGTATCTCTCTCTGTCTGACTGCCTCTCTCAACTTCCCTTTTCTATTTTTTTTCTCTCCCTTTCTCACTCCTAAGCCCCTGTCCCTGCCTTTCTCCCTCCCTCTCAATCTCCCTCCTTCTCACTCTGTTCCTTACACTCCCTCCCTCCAGATCACTGCCAATACAGTAGGCATTACAGACATCACAGACACAGATGTTAGAGACCATTCCTCAGAGCTAACCTCAACCCCAGCCATTCTTAGGCTACTCTACATAACTTGTATGTACACCAATATACAGTGCCGTGAAAAAGTATTTGCCCCCTCTGTGATTTTCTCTATTTTTGCATATTTTGATGCCGAATGTTATCCGATCTTCAACCAAAACCTAATATTAGATAAAGGGAACCTGAGTTTCCAAATAACTAACAAAAATTGATACTTATTTTATTTATTCAAAAGTTATGCAACACCCAATTACCTTGTGTGAAAAAGTAATTGCCCCCTTACACTCAATAACTGGTTGTGCCATTTTTGGCTGCAATGACTGCAACCAAATGCTTCCTGTAGTTGTTCATCAGTCTCTCACATCGCTGTGGAGGAATTTTGGCCCACTATTCCAAGCAGAACTGCTTTAACTCAGCGACATTTGAGGGTTTTCAAGCATGACCTGCTCATTTCAAGTCCTGCCACAACATTTCAATAGGGATTAGGTCTGGACTTTGACTAAGCCATTCCAAAACGTATAATTAGTTGCTTTTAAACCATTTTTATGTAGACTTGATTGTGTGTTTTGGATAATCCAGGTCCTGAGGCAGCAAAGCATCCCCAAACCATCACACTACCACAATCACGTCCACCGCATTTAACCATGGAAAGAGGTCTGGGAATATGGCTGAATATAAACAGCGTAGTTATTCCCTCCGCAAGACAATCAAACAAGCAAAATGCCGATACAGATACAAAGTGGAGTCCCAATTCAACGGCTCAGACACGAGAGGTATGTGTCAGGGTCTACAGGAAATCACAGACTACAAAATGAAAACCACGGACACCGACATCACGCTTCCAGACAAACTCAACACCTTCTTTACCCGCTTTGAGGATAATACAGTGCAACCGTCGCGGTCCGCTAACAAGAACTACGCCCCCCCCCCCCTCTCCTTATCCGTGGCCGATGTGAGTAAAACATTTAAACGCATTAACCCTCGCAAGGCTGCTGGCCCAGACAGCATCCCTAGCCGCGTCCTCAGAGCATGCGCAGACCAGCTGGCTGGTGTGTTTACGAACATATTCAATCGCTCCCTATCCCAGTCTGTTGTCCCCACATGCTTCAAGATGGCCACCATTGTTCCTGTACCCAAGATGGCAAAGATAACTGTACTAAATGACTACTGCCCCGTAGCACTCACTTCTGTCATCATGAAGTGTTTTGAGAGACTAGTCAAGGATCATATCACCTCCATCTTACCAGCCATCCTCGACCCACTTCAGTTTGCATACCGCCCTAACAGGTTCACAGACGATGCAATCGCCATCACACTGCCCTATCCTATCTGGACAAGAGGATTACCTATGTAAGAATGCTGTTCATTGACTACAGCTCAGCATTCAACACCATAGTACCCTCCAAGCTCATCATCAAGCTGGAGGCCCTGGGCCTCAACAACGCCCTGTGCAATTGGGTCCTGGACTTTCTGACGGGCCGCCCCCAGGTGGTGTAAGTAGGAAACAACATCTCCACCTCGCTGACCCTCAACACTGGGGCCCCACATGGGTGCATGCACAGCCCCCTCCTGCATTCCCTCACCCACAACTGTGCGGCCATTCCGCCTCCAACTCAAATCATCAAGTTTGCAGACGACACAACAGTAGTGGGCTTGATTACCAACAACGATGAGACAGCCTACAGGGATGAGGTGAGGGCACTCAGAGTGTGGTGTCATGAAAACAACCTCTCACTCAATGTCAACAAAACAAAGGAGATGATCGTGGACTTCAAGAAACAGCATAGGGAGGACCCCACTATTCACATAGAAGGGACAGCAGTGGAGAAAGTGGAAAGTTTTAAGTTCCTCAGCGTACACATCAACAACAAACTGAAATGGCCCACCCACACAGACAGTGTGGTGAAGAAGGCGCAACAGAAATTTGGCTTGTCACCCAAAACCCTTACGAACTTCCACAGATCCACAATCGAGAGCATCCTGTCGGATTGTATCACAGCCTGGTACAGCAACTGCTCCGCCCACAACCGCAAGGCTCTTCAGAGGGTGGTGCGGTCTGCACAACGCAACACCGGGGTCAAACTACCTGCCCTCCAGGAAACCTACAGCACCCGATGTCACAGGAAGGCCAAAAAGATCAAAGCCAACAACCACCCGAGCCACTGCCTGTTCACCCGCTATTATCCAGAAGCCGAGGTCAGTACAGGTGCATCAAAGCTGGGACCGAGAGATTGAAAAACAGCTTCTATCTCAAGGCCATCAGACTGTTAAACAGCCACCACTAACTCAGAGAGGCTGCTGCCTACATTGAGACCCAATCACTGGACACTTTAATAAATGGATCACTAGTCACTTTAAATAATGCCACATAATGTTTACATATCTTACATTACTCATATCACATGTATATACTGTATTTTATACCATCTATTGCACCTTGCCTATGCCGCTCGGGCATCGCTCATCCATATACAGTGGGGCAAAAAAGTATTTTATAAATTTGATTTGATTTGTAAACCATGCTTGAGGTTCTAACTTTGAAATGCAGTGTTTGGTTTTCGCCAGGCATAACGGGACCCATGTCATCCAAAAAGTTTTGACTCATCTGTCCATAGTACATTCTTCCAAGAGTCTTGATGATCATCCAGGTGCTTCCTGGCAAACTTGAGTAAACTTTTTGGACGAGGTGGGTCCCATTATGCCTGGCGAAAATCAAACACTGCATTCCACAGTAAGAACCTCGTACCAACGGTCAAGCATGGTGGTGGTAGTGTGATGGTTTGGGGATGCTTTGCTGCCTCAGTACCTGGACAACTTGCCTTAATAGAAGGAACCATGAATTCTGCTCTGTATCAGAGGATTCTACAGGAGAATGTCAGGCCATCTGTCTGTGAGCTGAAGCGCAGCTGGGTCATGCAGCAAGACAATGATGCAAAACACACAATCAAAATGTTTAAAAAGCAACAAATTCAGACCTAATGCCAATTGAGATGTTGAAAATCAGATATATCCACATTTTAGAAAAAAAAGTCCTATCTAGAACCGAAAATGGTTCTTCGGCTGTCCCCATAGGAGAACCCTTTTTGGTTCCAGATATAACCCTTTTGAGTTCCATGTAGAGCCCTTTACGCAGAGGGTTCTGCACGGAACCCAAAAGAGTACTACTGTATCTTGAACCAAAAAGGGTTCTCCAACGGGGACAGCCGAAGAAAGCATTTGTAACCCTTTTTTCTAAGATTGTAAATGTATATCGCACCTGCCCCAGCTATCCTTCACCAACACTATGGAAAAGGCTTCATTCACAGACGTTTTAGCCTATTTCTTCCTGCTGTTGACCAACAGTCCTGTGGTCACAAAGTTCATGACATTTAATATGAATTCATGAGGGTTGATCAAATGTCGCTGACTGTCCCCCAGTCTATAACACAGAGTAGACTGTAGTCTCTCCTCACATTGGAGTAAAGGCTCCCACATATCTATCCAACTACCGCCAACTCAACCATCCATCAAACCCTGCAAATGTGAAATCTTCCATAAAGGACAGCCTCTCACAGTCACAGAGAACAGTGTGAATACTCTTAGTCTGAGGTAGTGTCTGTCTGTCTACCATTGTGCACTGCTCTTCCCCTTTCTCTCAGTCTCTCTAACTCACTTTCTTCCATCTCTCTCTCTCTCATTGATGAAATGGGAGCTGCTAAGCAGATGGTTAATATCATATTCAGGTTGTCCTCACCGTGTTTGTTCCACAGACATAGACATAGTTAATAACATACAAGTCTTTAGGCAGACAGACTGATGTGGAGGGGCTCAAGCTGTTGCAGAGGGAGTAGAGCGAGAGACAGAGACAGAGAGAGGGACATGTTCTGCTTTTGGACAGTCTGAGAGTCTCATCCTCCTAACTCAAGATGAGGCTCCTCAACAAGCTAGAATCAGGGACGGGCAACTCCCGTCCTCAGGGGGCCTGATTGGTGTCACACTTTTGCCCCAGACCCAGCTAACACACCTGACTCCAATAATCAACTAACCCGGATCTTTAGTTTAGAACGCAATGACTTTAAATCAGCTGTGTTTGCTTGGGATGGGGAAAAGGACTGGAGTTGCCTATCCCTGGGCTAGATAGTTTCCTATGTTGGTGTAATGGAGAGGGGTATATTTGTAAAGCAAGACAGAGACAGGGCCTACCCTCTCCACGTTGTCTCATTGATGTCTGTGAACCAATGCTGGTGGAAATAGAATAGATCTTACCATGATGTAGTGTCTCTGCATCTCTGTCTTCTCACTGGCCAGCTTCTCACACTCCAGTTTCAGGCTGCAGAGAAAGAGGGAAAACACACACACACACACACACACACACACACACACACACACACACACACACACACACACACACACACACACACACACACACACACACACGTGTCAACAAACTGATCTAAGGCAGGACCTACCCTGCTGCAGCTCAACCTGAATCTCTTCTTTGCGTCAAAACTGAAAAAGGTTATGGGTCTAGATCAATTAGACAGAGAGACCGATGGGATCCAGGCTGCAGTGGGAGAACAATACTAGTTTCAACACACTGTTCACTGCTGTGACCGAGAGAGTTATGGCCATGAGTATTCAGCTCATGGTGTGAAGCTGGGCTCTCAGCACCAAGGTTACAGTCTGGAGGTCAACTCTACTCTGTTAACACTCTGATAAAACAGACACTCTGCTATGATATGGAAGAACATACCAATATCACCACACCCTGCTAGCCTGTGACATCGAGCGTAGAAGTCGGTAAAACAGCACAAACAGATCTGGGACCAGGCTTGCACCCTGCCACTGTGACATCGAGCGTAGGAGTCTGTAAAACAGCACAAACAGATCTGGGACCAGGCTTGCACCCTGCCACTGTGACATCGAGCGTAGGAGTCAGTAAAACAGCACAAACAGATCTGGGACCAGGCTTGCACCCTGCCACTGTGACATCGAGCGTAGGAGTCAGGAAAACAGCACAAACAGATCTGGGACCAGGCTTGCACCCTGCCACTGTGACATCGAGCGTAGGAGTCAGTAAAACAGCACAAACAGATCTGGGACCAGGCTTGCACCCTGCCACTGTGACATCGAGCGTAGGAGTCAGTAAAACAGCACAAACAGATCTGGGACCAGGCTTGCACCCTGCCACTGTGACATCGAGCGTAGGAGTCAGTAAAACAGCACAAACAGATCTGGGACCAGGCTTGCACCATGCCACTGTGACATCGAGCGTAGGAGTCAGTAAAACAGCACAAACAGATCTGGGACCAGGCTTGCACCCTGCCACTGTGACATCGAGCGTAGGAGTCAGTAAAACAGCACAAACAGATCTGGGACCAGGCTTGCATCCTGCCACTGTGACATCGAGCGTAGGAGTCAGTAAAACAGCACAAACAGATCTGGGACCAGGCTTGCACCCTGCCACTGTGACAGGTGGACTATGATGGATAAGATTAGAATCACCACCTGCATTTGACCTGTGTATGACTGTGTTATATCAACCTTATAGTTCACTGCACCCTTGGCTTTCACATACATCAAGTGCAGTATTATTAAGCCTGACGTGTAATATTCCACAGAATAATAAGTGGAGCAGTGGAAGTGTGACAATGGTTCCCAGGGGGATCCCCCAGTCCTTTAGAGAGAGGAGGGGCAGTTCCCCCCTGAGATACACACATTCATATAGGACACAATCCTCAGACTCCCATCTTCAGACACACAGATAGCACAGACCTTTCTATTGTGTATTCATGTTTATGACATACAATATCACACAACTATAGTTCCTTTTTAAATATAGATACATATATTTATTTTTAATTTAACTAGGCAAGTCAATTAAGAACAAATTCTTATTTACAAAGACGGCCTACACTGGCCAAACCCAGACGACGCTGGGCCAATTGTGCACCGCCCTATGGGACTCCAAATGACGTACTACAGCCTGGATTCGAACCAGGGTGCCTGTAGTGACACCTCACCACTGAGATGCAGTGCCTCAGACCGCTGCGCCACTCGGGAGGTAGCGCAGTGGCAGAGAAGGAGATCATCTTTTTTTCCCACTGTATGGTGTCTAATTTATGTCATAAACATCAACACAGAATAGAAGTAAAAGTCTGCGCTATCCATATGTCTGTGTGTCTGAAGATGGGAGTTTTGAGTTACATACATGGGTTTTACATTAGGATGGTGCCTACATACAGTATGCCTGCATGGGGTAAGATGGAGGTTGGTGTGTATATACTATCTGTATAGTCTATAAGGGGGAGGTGGAGGGTAGTGAGTGTGTATACACTATCTGTATAGTCTATAAGGGGGAGGTGGAGGGTGGTGTGTGAGTATATACTATCTGTATAGTCTATAATGGGGAGGTGGAGGTTAGTGAGTGAGTATATACTATCTGTATAGTCTATAAGGGGGAGGTGGAGGGTAGTGAGTGTGTATACACTATCTGTATAGTCTATAAGGGGGAGGTGGAGGGTGGTGTGTATATACTATCTGTATAGTCTATAAGGGGGAGGTGGAGGGTAGTGAGCGAGTATATACTATCTGTATAGTCTATAAGGGGGAGGTGGAGGGTGGTGTGTATATACTATCTGTATAGTATATAAGGGGGAGGTGGAGGGTGGTGTGTATATACTATCTGAATAGTCTATAAGGGGGAGGTGGAGGGTGGTGTGTGAGTATGCACTATCTGTATAGTCTATAAGGGGGAGGTGGAGGGTAGTGAGTGAGCATATATTATCTGTATAGTCTATAATGGGGAGGTGGAGGGTGGTGAGTGTGTATATACTATCTGTATAGTATATAAGGGGGAGGTGGAGGGTGGTGTGTGAGTATATACTATCTGTATAGTCTATAAAGGGGAGGTGGAGGGTAGTGAGTGAGTATATACTATCTGTATAGTCTATAAGGGGGAGGTGGAGGGTGGTGTGTATGTACTATCTGTATAGTCTATAAGGGGGAGGTGGAGGGCAGTGAGCGAAGATATACTATCTGTATAGTCTATAAAGGGGAGGTGGAGGGTAGTGAGTGAGTATATACTATCTGTATAGTCTATAAGGGGGAGGTGGAGGGTGGTGTGTGAGTATATACTTTCTGTATAGTCTATAAGGGGGAGGTGGAGGGTGGTGTGTGAGTATATACTATCTGTATAGTCTATAAGGGGGAGGTGGAGGGTGGTGTGTGAGTATATACTATCTGTATAGTCTATAAAGGGGAGGTGGAGGGTAGTGAGTGAGCATATACTATCTGTATAGTCTATAAGGGGGAGGTGGAGGGTGGTGTGTAAATACTATCTGTATAGTATATAAGGGGGAGGTGGAGGGTGGTGTGTATATACTATCTGAATAGTCTATAAGGGGGAGGTGGAGGGTGATGTATATACTATCTGTATAGTGTACAAGGGGGAGGTGGAGAGTGGTGTGTGAGTATGCACTATCTGTATAGTCTATAAGGGGGAGGTGGAGGGTAGTGAGTGAGCATATACTATCTGTATAGTCTATAAGGGGGAGGTGGAGGGTGGTGTGTGAGTATATACTATCTGTATAGTCTATAAAGGGGAGGTGGAGGGTAGTGAGTGAGTATATACTATCTGTATAGTCTATAAGGGGGAGGTGGAGGGTGGTGTGTGAGTATATACTATCTGTATAGTCTATAAGGGGGAGGTGGAGGGTGGTGTGTGAGTATATACTATCTGTATAGTCTATAAGGGGGAGGTGGAGGGTGGTGTGTATACACTATCTGTATAGTCCATAAGGGGGAGGTGGAGGGTGGTGTGTGAGTATATACTATCTGTATAGTCTGTAAGGGGGAGGTGGAGAGTGGTGTGTATATACTATCTGTATAGTCTATAAGGGGGAGGTGGAGGGTGGTGTGTATGTACTATCTGTTAGTCTATAAAGGGGAGGTGGAGGGTAGTGAGCGAAGATATACTATCTGTATAGTCTATAAAGGGGAGGTGGAGGGTAGTGAGTGAGTATACACTATCTGTATAGTCTATAAGGGGGAGGTGGAGGGTGGTGAGTGTGTATATACTATCTGTATAGTCTATAAGGGGGAGGTGGAGGGTAGTGAGTGTGTATATACTATCTGTATAGTCTATAAGGGGGAGGTGGAGGGTAGTGAGTGAGTATATACTATCTGTATAGTCTATAAGGGGGAGGTGGAGGGTGGTGTGTATATACTATCTGTATAGTATATAAGGGGGAGGTGGAGGGTGGTGTGTGAGTATGCACTATCTGTATAGTCTATAAGGGGGAGGTGGAGGGTAGTGAGTGAGCATATATTATCTGTATAGTCTATAATGGGGAGGTGGAGGGTGGTGAGTGTGTATATACTATCTGTATAGTATATAAGGGGGAGGTGGAGGGTGGTGTGTGAGTATATACTATCTGTATAGTCTATAAAGGGGAGGTGGAGGGTAGTGAGTGAGTATATACTATCTGTATAGTCTATAAGGGGGAGGTGGAGGGTGGTGTGTATGTACTATCTGTATAGTCTATAAGGGGGAGGTGGAGGGCAGTGAGCGAAGATATACTATCTGTATAGTCTATAAAGGGGAGGTGGAGGGTAGTGAGTGAGTATATACTATCTGTATAGTCTATAAGGGGGAGGTGGAGGGTGGTGTGTGAGTATATACTTTCTGTATAGTCTATAAGGGGGAGGTGGAGGGTGGTGTGTGAGTATATACTATCTGTATAGTCTATAAGGGGGAGGTGGAGGGTGGTGTGTGAGTATATACTATCTGTATAGTCTATAAAGGGGAGGTGGAGGGTAGTGAGTGAGCATATACTATCTGTATAGTCTATAAGGGGGAGGTGGAGGGTGGTGTGTAAATACTATCTGTATAGTATATAAGGGGGAGGTGGAGGGTGGTGTGTATATACTATCTGAATAGTCTATAAGGGGGAGGTGGAGGGTGATGTATATACTATCTGTATAGTGTACAAGGGGGAGGTGGAGAGTGGTGTGTGAGTATGCACTATCTGTATAGTCTATAAGGGGGAGGTGGAGGGTAGTGAGTGAGCATATACTATCTGTATAGTCTATAAGGGGGAGGTGGAGGGTGGTGTGTGAGTATATACTATCTGTATAGTCTATAAAGGGGAGGTGGAGGGTAGTGAGTGAGTATATACTATCTGTATAGTCTATAAGGGGGAGGTGGAGGGTGGTGTGTGAGTATATACTATCTGTATAGTCTATAAGGGGGAGGTGGAGGGTGGTGTGTGAGTATATACTATCTGTATAGTCTATAAGGGGGAGGTGGAGGGTGGTGTGTATACACTATCTGTATAGTCCATAAGGGGGAGGTGGAGGGTGGTGTGTGAGTATATACTATCTGTATAGTCTGTAAGGGGGAGGTGGAGAGTGGTGTGTATATACTATCTGTATAGTCTATAAGGGGGAGGTGGAGGGTGGTGTGTATGTACTATCTGTTAGTCTATAAAGGGGAGGTGGAGGGTAGTGAGCGAAGATATACTATCTGTATAGTCTATAAAGGGGAGGTGGAGGGTAGTGAGTGAGTATACACTATCTGTATAGTCTATAAGGGGGAGGTGGAGGGTGGTGAGTGTGTATATACTATCTGTATAGTCTATAAGGGGGAGGTGGAGGGTAGTGAGTGTGTATATACTATCTGTATAGTCTATAAGGGGGAGGTGGAGGGTAGTGAGTGAGTATATACTATCTGTATAGTCTATAAGGGGGAGGTGGAGGGTGGTGTGTATATACTATCTGTATAGTATATAAGGGGGAGGTGGAGGGTGGTGTGTATATACTATCTGAATAGTCTATAAGGGGGAGGTGGAGGGTGGTGTATATATACTATCTGTATAGTCTACAAGGGGGAGGTGGAGGGTGGTGTGTGAGTATGCACAATCTGTATAGTCTATAAGGGGGAGGTGGAGGGTATTGAGTGAGCATATACTATCTGTATAGTCTATAATGGGGAGGTGGAGGGTGGTGAGTGTGTATATACTATCTGTATAGTATATAAGGGGGAGGTGGAGGGTGGTGTGTGAGTATATACTATCTGTATAGTCTATAAAGGGGAGGTGGAGGGTAGTGAGTGAGTATATACTATCTGTATAGTCTATAAGGGGGAGGTGGAGGGTGGTGTGTGAGTATATACTATCTGTATAGTCTATAAGGGGGAGGTGGAGGGTGGTGTGTACAGTGCCTTGTGAAAGTATTCGGCCCCCTTGAACTTTGCGACCTTTTGCCACATTTCAGGCTTCAAACATAAAGATATAAAACTGTATTTTTTTGTGAAGAATCAACAACAAGTGGGACACAATCATGAAGTGGAACGACATTTATTGGATATTTCAAACTTTTTTAACAAATCAAAAACTGAAAAATTGGGCGTGCAAAATTATTCAGCCCCTTTACTTTCAGTGCAGCAAACTCTCTCCAGAAGTTCAGTGAGGATCTCTGAATGATCCAATGTTGACCTAAATGACTAATGATAAATACAATCCACCTGTGTGTAATCAAGTCTCCGTATAAATGCACCTGCACTGTGATAGTCTCAGAGGTCTGTTAAAAGCGCAGAGAGCATCATGAAGAACAAGGAACACACCAGGCAGGTCCAAGATACTGTTGTGAAGAAGTTTAAAGCCGGATTTGGATACAAAAATATTTCCCAAGCTTTAAACATCCCAAGGAGCACTGTGCAAGCGATAATATAGAAATGGAAGGAGTATCAGACCACTGCAAATCCACCAAGACCTGGCCGTCCCTCTAAACTTTCAGCTCATACAAGGAGAAGACTGATCAGAGATGCAGCCAAGAGGCCCATGATCACTCTGGATGAACTGCAGAGATCTGCAGCTGAGGTGGGAGACTCTGTCCATAGGACAACAATCAGTCATATATTGCACAAATCTGGCCTTTATGGAAGAGTGGCAAGAAGAAAGCCATTTCTTAAAGATATCCATAAAAAGTGTCGTTTAAAGTTTGCCACAAGCCACCTGGGAGACACACCAAACATGTGGAAGAAGGTGCTCTGGTCAGATGAAACCAAAATTGAACTTTTTGGCAACAATGCAAAACGTTATGTTTGGCGTAAAAGCAACACAGCTCATCACCCTGAACACACCATCCCCACTGTCAAACATGGTGGTGGCAGCATCATGGTTTGGGCCTGCTTTTCTTCAGCAGGGACAGGGAAGATGGTTAAAATTGATGGGAAGATGGATGGAGCCAAATACAGGACCATTCTGGAAGAAAACCTGATGGAGTCTGCAAAAGACCTGAGACTGGGACGGAGATTTGTCTTCCAACAAGACAATGATCCAAAACATAAAGCAAAATCTGCATTGGAATGGTTCAATAATAAACATATCCAGGTGTTAGAATGGCCAAGTCAAAGTCCAGACCTGAATCCAATCGAGAATCTGTGGAAAGAACTGAAAACTGCTGTTCACAAATGCTCTCCATCCAACCTCACTGAGCTCGAGCTGTTTTGCAAGGAGGAATGGGAAAAAATGTCAGTCTCTCGATGTGCAAAACAGATAGAGACATACCCCAAGCGACTTACAGCTGTAATCGCAGCAAAAGGTGGCGCTACAAAGTATTAACTTAAGGGGGCTGAATAATTTTGCACGCCCAATTTTTCAGTTTTTGATTTGTTAAAAAAGTTTGAAATATCCAATAAATGTCGTTCCACTTCAGGATTGTGTCCCACTTGTTGTTGATTCTTCACAAAAAAATACAGTTTTATATCTTTATGTTTGAAGCCTGAAATGTGGCAAAAGGTCGCAAAGTTCAAGGGGGCCGAATACTTTCACAAGGCACTGTATATACTATCTGTATGGTCTATAAGGGGGAGGTGAAGGGTAGTGTGTGAGTATACACTATCTGTATAGTCCATAAGGGGGAGGTGGAGGGTTGTGTGTGAGTATATACTATCTGTATAGTCTATAAAGGGGAGGTGGAGGGTAGTGAGTGAGTATATACTATCTGTATAGTCTATAAGGGGGAGGTGGAGGGTGGTGTGTGAGTATATACTTTCTGTATAGTCTATAAGGGGGAGGTGGAGGGTGGTGTGTGAGTATATACTATCTGTATAGTCTATAAGGGGGAGGTGGAGGGTGGTGTGTGAGTATATACTATCTGTATAGTCTATAAAGGGGAGGTGGAGGGTAGTGAGTGAGTATATACTATCTGTATAGTCTATAAGGGGGAGGTGGAGGGTGGTGTGTGAGTATATACTATCTGTATAGTCTATAAGGGGGAGGTGGAGGGTGGTGTGTATATACTATCTGTATAGTCTATAAGGGGGAGGTGGAGGGTGGTGTGTATATACTATCTGTATAGTATATAAGGGGGAGGTGGAGGGTGGTGTGTATATACTATCTGAATAGTCTATAAGGGGGAGGTGGAGGGTAGTGAGTGAGTATGCACTATCTGTATAGTCTATAAGGGGGAGGTGGAGGGTGGTGAGTGTGTATATACTATCTGTATAGTATATAAGGGGAGGTGGAGGGTGGTGAGTGAGTATATACTGTCTGTATAGTCTATAAGGGGGAGGTGGAGGGTAGTGAGTGAGTATGCACTATCTGTATAGTCTATAAAGGGGAGGTGGAGGGTGGTGAGTGTGTATATACTATCTGTATAGTCTATAAGGGGGAGGTGGAGGGTATTGAGCGAGTATATACTATCTGTATAGTCTATAAGGGGGAGGTGGAGGGTTGTGTATATATACTATCTGTATAGTCTATAAGGGGGAGGTGGAGGGTAGTGAGTTAGTATACACTATCTGTATAGTCTATAAGGGGGAGGTGGAGGGTGGTGAGTGTGTATATACTATCTGTATAGTATATAAGGGGGAGGTGGAGGGTGGTGTGTGAGTATATACTATCTGTATAGTCTATAAAGGGGAGGTGGAGGGTAGTGAGTGAGTATATACTATCTGTATAGTCTATAAGGGGGAGGTGGAGGGTGGTGTGTGAGTATATACTATCTGTATAGTCTATAAGGGGGAGGTGGAGGGTAGTGAGTGAGTATACACTATCTGTATAGTCTATAAGGGGGAGGTGGAGGGTAGTGAGTGAGTATACACTATCTGTATAGTCTATCAGGGGGAGGTGGAGGGTAGTGAGTGAGTATACACTATCTGTATAGTCTATAAAGGGGAGGTGGAGGGTGGTGTGTATATACTATCTGTATAGTCTATAAGGGGGAGGTGGAGGGTAGTGAGCGAAGATGTACTATCTGTATAGTCTATAAGGGGGAGGTGGAGGGTATTGAGCGAGTATATACTATCTGTATAGTCTATAAGGGGGAGGTGGAGGGTGGTGTATATATACTATCTGTATAGTCTATAATGGGGAGGTGGAGGGTGGTGAATGTGTATATACTATCTGTATAGTCTATAATGGGGAGGTGGAGGGTGATGTGTGAGTATGCACTATCTGTATAGTCTATAAGGGGGAGGTGGCGGGTAGTGAGTGAGCATATACTATCTGTATAGTCTATAATGGGGAGGTGGAGGGTGGTGAATGTGTATATACTATCTGTATAGTATATAAGGGGGAGGTGGAGGGTAGTGAGTGAGTATACACTATCTGTATAGTCTATAAAGGGGAGGTGGAGGGTGGTGTGTATATACTATCTGTATAGTCTATAAGGGGGAGGTGGAGGGTAGTGAGCGAAGATATACTATCTGTATAGTCTATAAGGGGGAGGTGGAGGGTAGTGAGCGAGTATATACTATCTGTATAGTCTATAAAGGGGAGGTGGAGGGTGGTGTGTATATACTATCTGTATAGTCTATAAGGGGGAGGTGGAGGGTAGTGAGCGAAGATATACTATCTGTATAGTTTATAAGGGGGAGGTGGAGGGTATTGAGCGAGTATATACTATCTGTATAGTCTATAAAGGGGAGGTGGAGGGTGGTGTGTATATACTATCTGTATAGTCTATAATGGGGAGGTGGAGGGTGGTGAATGTGTATATACTATCTGTATAGTCTATAAAGGGGAGGTGGAGGGTGGTGTGTGAGTATATACTATCTGTATAGTCTATAAGGGGGAGGTGGAGGGTGGTGTGTATATACTATCTGTATAGTATATAAGGGGGAGGTGGAGGGTGGTGAGTGAGTATATACTATCTGTATAGTCTATAAGGGGGAGGTGGAGGGTGGTGTGTATATACTATCTGTATAGTCTATAAGGGGGAGGTGGAGGGTGGTGTGTGAGTATATACTATCTGTATAGTCTATAAGGGGGAGGTGGAGGGTGGTGTGTATATACTATCTGTATAGTATATAAGGGGGAGGTGGAGGGTGGTGAGTGAGTATACAGCACCTGTGGTATTGAGCCTGGAGGAACTGGAACTCTTCCTTGATGCGGTCCAGAGTCTCCAGGACTGTGAACTTGAAAGACTGACCAGGCTGAATAGGGACCTGGGGGAGAGAAAAGAAAGGAGAGGAAAGAAGAAGGGAGAGTAAGGTCACTTCAACACATATCATAAAACATTGTCCTTGCTCTCTTTATCGCTCCGCACCCCTCTTTCACAAACACTCTCTCACTCTTTTCTCTCCAACCACCCTCTTCTTCTCTCCCCTTTCCTCCTCCTCTTTCTCTCCTAATGACTGTCTCCCTCCCCCTCTCACATTAGCATCTCTCTCTCTTGCCTCTCCTCTCTTCCCTCTCTCCTCCCTCTCCTCTGCTAGGATGCTTTTTGCTAATGTATTCTTGCCTACAAAGCACTGAGAAGGGAAAACGTCAACTGAATAACTCATGGTGAATCACAAACATTAAAACGGCACTGTCTTTCACCTGCTAAAAGCAAAGAATCTCAACAAACGCCCCCCAGGAGAACCCTGCCCCCCCTGAAGCCTGTCTGAAGCACTTTTGGTGTTGTTCCCCTCGCTGTGTAGTTGGGGGAACACAAACACAGCAGGGATGTTGTTTTAGAGTTAGGGCAATATAACCGGATAGACGGTGGGGGGAGGACTAGGTAGCTGACTAGTGGTGGCTATTCAGCAGCCTTATGGTCTGGGGGTAGAAGTTATTGGCCAGTCTTTCCGTTTTTGCCATGATGCTCCTGCACTGCCTGCGTCTGAGTTATGGAAGTGGGATAAACAGTCCGTGGCTCGGGTGAATCGGGTCCCTGATTATCTTCTTGGCCTTCCTGCGACACCTGGTGTTGAAGGTGTCCTGGAAGACAGGCAGTGTGCACCCAATGGTGCGTTCGGCGTAGCGTTTCACCTTCTGTAGCACCTTATGGTTAGCGGCGGTTGTGTTGCAGCTTAACAGTATGCTCTTGATGGTGCGCCTGTAGAACACTGAGGGCCCTCGGAGACAGGTCAAATTTCTTCAGCCTCCTGAACTTGAAACTTTTGACCGTCTCCATGGCAGGGCTGCCATTGATGAGGATCGGGATGTGCCCAGCCTGGTTCTTCCTGACGTCCACAATCAGCCCCTTTGTTTTGCTGACGTTGAGCGAGGGTTGTATACCTGGCACCAAGCTTAGAGGGCACTACGCTGTAGTCGATGAACAGTGTCCTCACATATGCATTCCTTTTCTCCAGGTGGGTGAGGGTAGTGTGCAGTGAAATGGCGATTGCGTCGTCCGTGGATCTGTCTGGGCGGTAGGTGAATTGGAGAGGTTCGAGTGTGTCAGGGAGGGAGGAGGTGATGTGGTCATTGCCGAGTCTCTCAAAGCACCACACGGTGACGGGGTTGATTGCTGTGGGACGGTAATCATTTAGTTCAGTTCCATTCCCTTTCTTGGGCACTTTATAGCTGAGGGGATGGAAGTGTCATGAAGGAGGAACATACTACTGAAACATACAAACAGGTGCGTACACACACGCGCGCTGAGCTGACACGCAACATGCCCTTGTGCTAAATGGGGGCTACGCACAAAAAGCCTGGGACACACGCACACACAAATGCATGCACACAACTGAGGCTAAAAAGATAATGCATGTCAGTGTTATTCAACCACATGCTCCAGATCAGTGGCATAGGCTGCTTCAAATCCAAACAAATTTTATTTGTCACATTTAGCAGATGTTATTGCAGGTGTAGCGAAATGCTTGTAATACTTCACCTCACACGCCCTGACCGGACTTTAGTCTGCACAACTCTATCTGTCCATCTCTCTCTCCCTCCTCATTCCCTCACTCCATCTCACCACCCCCACCCCTGAGAGCCAATACCAGACCTCTCCCCTTTGCCCTTTTCCGCTCCACCTCTTTACCCTCTAACTTCTCTCCCCCTTTTTCCTCACGCTTTCTTTCCACAGAATAGGGTGCGAATCCTGTCTGTCCAGAGGCTAACTAGGCGGCTAAAATATTGCAGGTTTCAGTAGGAGCTTAATTAGTCTAGACAAGGAAATTCAATTAAATTTCAATTAGGCTAATGGTGGAGGTCAGACACTCTTTGGGCTTTCCAGTAATTAAGCTGCGGGTTGTGCAGCTCAGTTTGTGCCTAGTGCTGTGGCGGTTTCCTGGACCAACGGCCTCAACTCAGTACACAACCCCGGTGGGGGAGGGGCGGCTGCCGACAGGGCCCCACTGACCTTCATTCCTACCACACTGGTCTGACACACACACAGGGGCGGGGGGAGGGAGGGGGATAGACTGCAGTAGAGAAGAGATGGCCTAACAAATCCTCTGACCACTAGACAGTGGACCACCACAGACTACATTCCAGACCGACTACTGCCATTTTACATCAGCACTCACAATAACACATTCCTCAATGCAGACCGGTTTTCTGTATGGGTCAGGTTGTGAGTGATATAACTACAGACCCAGCGTGTTCTGGTCTCAGAGCATCCTAGGGGAGTGGGGGGAGTGAGGGGGGAGTCTCCTCTCCTCTCTCTCAGTGTGGCTCAGTTGGGCCCTGGTGGTGTCACACAGCATGGGGGATCCTGAAACACCAAACAGATCTGGTTAATCTAGGAGAGGAGGGAGGGGGTAGACAGACAGGCCAGCATTCAATCACAATTTAGAGGAGCTGGAACTGGAGCAAGTTGAGCCGAGAATTTAGAAGGATTATCCATGGGTGGGTGGGGGGGGGGGGGGGGGGGAGACTGGGCTAGGAGATCACATAACAGTACAGAGCCAGCAGCAGGGCCACAGCCCTCCCTCCATCCGTCCTCTCATCACCCCCCCTAATCTGTCCATCAATCACTGGGGGAAACATTTGATTTAGGCCGCTGTTTCTGGGCTGAAACAGATGTGGGTCTGGGACTGATCGGGACTGCAGAGCGTCTGTCTGCTCTGTGGCACACTTTCTGTTCTGCCACCCCGCCCGCTCCCTCTCTCCCTCAATCTTTCTCTTTCCATCTCCCTCTTTTGCTCTCTCTCTGTCTTTCTCACTCACTCTCTGTCTCTCTGTTTCAGACAGGCTGGGGAGAGAGATGTTCAGAGGGGCATGAAATAATAATTTGCTGGTGAAATATTTAGGGTAAAGGCACATGAATAGATGAAGAGTACCAAGTGTAGAAGGGAAGTGTTAATGTGATCTTGGGTGTAGGGGACGTGTGTGTATGTTTGTTTGTGTGTGTGGGTGGGTGTGTCCTCCACATCACTCCTGTTCTCTCTTTTTATTTTCCCCTCCACTCTTTCTCCTCTCCTCTGGCTGTCCTCCTCTCTCCTCTCGGTCTGGTGTCTCCATCTCTTCTGTCCTCCTCTCTCCTCTCAGTCTGATGTCTCCATCTCTTCTGTCCCCCTCTCTCCTCTCGGTGTGGTGTCTCCATCTCTTCTGTCCTCCTCTCTCCTTTCAGTCTGGTGCTCCATCTCTTCTGTCCCCCTCTCTCCTCTCAGTCTGATGTCTCCATCTCTTCTGTCCCCCTCTCTCCTCTCGGTGTGGTGTCTCCATATCTTCTGTCCCCTTCTCTCCTCTCGGTCTGGTGTCTCCATCTCTTCTGTCCCCCTCTCTCCTCTCAGTCTGATGTCTCCATCTCTTCTGTCCCCCTCTCTCCTCTCGTGTGGTGTCTCCATCTCTTCTGTCCTCCTCTCTCCTCTCAGTCTGGTGCTCCATCTCTTCTGTCCCCCTCTCTCCTCTCGGTCTGATGTCTCCATCTCTTCTGTCCTCCTCTCTCCTCTCGGTCTGGTGTCTCCATCTCTTCTGTCCTCCTCTCTCCTCTCAGTCTGGTGCTCCATCTCTTCTGTCCCCCTCTCTCCTCTCGGTCTTATGTCTCCATCTCTTCTGTCCTCCTCTCTCCTCTCGGTCTGGTGTCTCCATCTCTTCTGTCCTCCTCTCTCCTCTCTGATGTCTCCATCTCTTCTGTCCCCCTCTCTCCTCTCTGACATTGTGGTGTGAAGCAAAAGCCACTGCTATACAATACTGGATTAGAAATGGAGGGATTGGCAGTGAAAAGAGGGCTTGGAGTGGATCCAAAATTTGGTCAGATCAGCTCTTTTCATAAAAAAACAACAAAGGCTTTGACTGAGGGGAGAATGAGCGTTAGGATTGGAGAGCACAGTTCATTTGGATTGATGTGTTCATACTTGACTTCATAAGAACCAGCTTGTTATCAGAAATGTAAACAGGTAACAGTATGGATAAAGATGATGGTTACATCTGCCAGAAAATATCCATGACATACCTGTATTTCATTAAAATCCTGAGGTGCAAACAGAACAACAAGCTCCACAATACAGATGTATCCAGAGGAAAACAACCTAAAAGCAAGAGAGAGCTAACGCACGCACACCACCACTCACCCTAACCTAATTAAGGGAACATATGTGATTTGTGCAGCCAGATATTTGGCGTTGGTTTGTTTACTTGGCTGTAAAAACAAAGTGTTACCCTGAGAGATGCAGAGAAGTGAGACCAGACCCAGTACACACAGCCCCAAGCTAGAGTATTAATATGGGCCTAATGGTCAGGAGGTGGAACACAGAGGCCAGACTTAAGGCTAGATTTACTAGGCAGATGAGAGATTACCAATACTAAAAAGCACAGTTTGTGAAAATCTACTCTCTGCCGATCCTGAATAGTCACGGGGAGTATGAACTGTTCTGCTGCCACTCCAGCTCTGCCAGAGAACAGAATGTAGAGTTGCACACACACACACACACACACACACACACACACACACACACACACACACACACACACACACACACACACACACACACACACACACACACACACACACACACACACACACACACACACACACACACACACACACACACAGCTGTAACATTGGCACCCTGGTGAGCAGTTAGTAGCAAGCTCTCTGCCATATACACACACTGGACCCTGTCTGCCTGCGGTAAGTCCCCTCCTGTGTGAGTCTACTTCCATGAGATCAGGATCAGTCCAGGGCCAGATCAACTCTCTCCAGACAACTATCACAACAGTCTCTGGAGGGGGGGGGTCGTTCAGTCAACACACACACACTCAGGCTAAGTGTGCAGGAGCTAATGTCCACCACCGAAGCCTGCTCCATCCAACAACAAAAAAAACTCAACTGCACCAGCAACAATATGTAAACAACAAGGATTCCTCTGTGTTCAACATCGTGTAATACCATGTTCATTTCAGTCCATGCTGTGCGTCCCTACAGGTAAAGACAGAGTGGTCTAGTCAGTGGATGCACTGAGAATCAGCTAGTGTTTCACAGACCTCAAAGTAGACTTCAGCTTTAACACAAAGATTACCAGATGACCTACCATACCACTAACTTTAAACTCATTAGGGGGGTAGCAGTGGTCGTGTGCTACCTACTCTGTCTATGTAGATAAGGACGGTGTCCATCCCACCATCTGTCCACTCTCAGGTCTGCCTCCCATGGCTCTTGCTGCGGCGGTTGGAAATGTGTGTTTGGTAACTGCGGAAACTCTGGGCGTGACATTCACAGCCTGGTTTTATTGTTCTTGGCCTGGGCGGGTGGAGATTCACAGTAGGGTGGGCGATATTACGATAGTATCGTCTATTGAGGATGATTGACAGCCATCGCCAATGGTGACGACATTGTGATATGACAGACGATACATTTCAATTTGACTAGCCTCACGCAGTGCATGGGTGCAAGTCTGATTAAATTGTCTATATTCCTATAGCCCAATTCAATTCATATATTATATTTACAGAGTGCAAGAGAAAAATGTAGGCATATGTTCTAGTTTTTCCTCTCTCTCTCTCCAGTAGTGGATGATCATGATTCCATGGTCAAACAATGAATCTCTCAGAAAGTTTTAAAAGTTGCTACATATAGAATTCTCCCCCATGTGTAAGATATGTGAATTGCAAGAACACAAGGCTGCATTCAAAACAAATCTCCCCCGCATCCCATTTCACCATAACATGGTGGAGACTCACGCTTCAGTTAATACTTTCGGTTTCGTCCACCAGTTTTATTAAAACAGATGTAAAAACAATCTTTTTAGTTATTGAAAAGATATTTCACAGTGATTTAGATGGTACAATGATTCCCCACACTATTTAGTGCTTTTTTTTCCTCACAGAAACTGAAATTTAACAAACTCTGTAGATTTTTAGCAACCAGGAAATGACAATGATTTCTACATTGGCCCCTTCCCCAGTTTCCACTAGATAACACAGCTTTAGGAGAGGCTGTAGGAGAGAGGAATAAAGTCGTGGGGGAGACAAAAAGTGAGTAAAAAACACCCTAAATAT
This sequence comes from Oncorhynchus mykiss, assembly GCF_057628025.1. NCBI lineage: Eukaryota > Metazoa > Chordata > Actinopteri > Salmoniformes > Salmonidae > Oncorhynchus > Oncorhynchus mykiss. The sequence goes on from NC_143025.1 coordinate 20,204,102, forward strand.
GTTTAGAACTACAAATGAACTTTCTTCTGTCGATTCCTGTTTTTTTTTATGTCACAATTCCAACCCTCCTCCTTTATCCGGGCTTGGGACCGGCAAAAGTGACCCAAAAGAGACACTCTGGCAGAGTTACATTGTTTTTTATTTGATTTATAATTTTTTGATTTTTAGTTTAGATTTTTACATTTACATACCACCCTGAATGTAAGCCAGGACGGGATCAGCCAGCGACGGCTCCCCGCATGCGCGATTCATTTGCAGTCTGAACGTGGAGGGCAGCACCCGCTGCTCGTTGAGTAGAGTAAGAACGATACGTGCTTTCACGTCAGAGTCTCCAAAAGTCGCTAGATTTGTCGCTAGTCGCTTTTTTGAAAATGTGTCGCTAGAGGGGTCTGAATACTTGCTAAATATAGCGACTAGGTCGCTAAGTTGGCCACACTGCACAGCTTTCCTATTTTGAGAGCAGAAGCCGGCAATAGGCGAATATCACAACACTGGCAGGAAAGTTATACTGTGAAACACTATCATTCCACTATTACTGCAGATATATTAGGGACATTTTAGAAAATTACAATGAAAAAATACAAATCCTGTTTGTAGTACCTTTTACGTTGTTTTTGAACAACCTACAAATATGGTAGGCTTAATGTAATAATGAGAGCGATAGAACAAACAATAGCAAGATAGAAACATGACATAAAATGCATTGATGCAAGACCGCAAATGTTTCTTTCTTAAATGCCAAAAGCCTAATCCTAATCATTTAAATAACATAAAAGCATTAAGACAAATTCAATTATGAAAGTATTTCACAAATATTCTGTGTTTAATGTCCTAAATTTGTTGCATTTAAAATGGGAACAATTATGTAAGTCAGAGTCTATGCTATTTTCAATCACAACTTTATTCTAAAATGACAAATAAGTGACATTGAGCGAACAATACCAACATGAAAAATCAAAACATGAAATAAAATGACTTGTAACCTAGTTGGCCTGGCCCTATTTTCATATTACTCTAGCAATGCCAACCTACCTTCAAGGACTAGTAGCCTAATAAGAGAGGATTAGGCAAAAATGCAAATCAGTTTATAATTATCCAGTTCTGAGGACAGCAGAGTAGCTTGCTCTGTCTGCAGCCCATGATGATTTACAACCCATTGCACGATGCACAGCCAGCGAGGCTCTTTGACTGTGTCACTCGCTCTACCTGCACGCTTCGGCACACACAGACATGCCCACACACACACACACACACACACACACACACACACACACACACACACACACACACACTTCTTTCGTGCCACAGATCCACTAAATATATTTTGTCAATGTAGGGATTTATCTCATCCCTCTCATAGCATGCAAGCTCACGGTGGGATCTTTTAAAAACTTGTTTCGGGGGGGGGGGGGGGGACGACGACGACAATAGCGGGCTATACCATGGTATATCACAATGTTTCATGAGTACATAATCACGTGACAAAGATTGACATCACCCAACCCTAGTTCACAGAGCAGTCCCTCACTTCAGATAACACTAGCCACAAGAATCCAGTGGAACCAATTATGTTTCTGTTTGCCTTGTAAATCAGCCCTGGGTTTAACCCTTTAGGAGGACCACTGAACAGATAACAATGTCTCTGTTCTGCTCCAGGAGTCAACACAACACAGTGCTGTTGCCATGTCTATGTGGTTTATGTTTTCAGTTACTTGTCATTTCAAAAGGCCAGTGACATTGTGAGTGACAGGGGAGATAGAGGCCCTTCCTCCTCTTTTATATTGTCTCGGATGGTGCATACAGGATTGTACAGATACCGCTAGTCAAGTCCAGTGAGTCTGACGTTTAAATGATCTGGACATTGATATGTTCATTTGATACAAAAGAAGACATTAATTCATAGGATATTAATAATATAACAAGATGAGGCTTGGGATACACACAAAACATGACTACCTTTGGAAAATGAGACGCAAAGAAACTAGTCTCTTGACAGTAATAGGTACAGGGGGCTATTTCAAAGTCTACACAGTCACCCTCTTTTCCTCGTTCTCTCTCAAGCTCACACGCATGCACACGTTCCTTGCATCCTCACTCTGTGCTGTAGATCCCATTACACTGGCAGCAGCAGTATGCATTGATCGATCTGTTAAAGGTTGGCTCAATCTGGGACCGAACTTTATCACAAACACTGTACAACTCTGAACACAAGCTCTGAACTGTGACTGGACTATAGTACTATTTCCAGTGTGATCTCCTACTCATTTCCATTTCTAATTCACAATGCCTTGATTCTCTCTCAGTCTTGCTTCCTTCTATTCCACTGATTTGCATTCTTTCTGTACATATAATTGATTTCACATGCCCCCTCTTCTGAAAATGTCACCTATAATTCTCTGTGATTGCAGGCTGAAAGCTAAATGATCACTGACCCATTTGCACCAGACACAAAGACATGGACAACAAATCTGACTATAGAAACTAGACCTTGACCTCCCGAGTGGCCCAGCGGTTTAAGGCACTGCATCGCAGTGCTAAATGCATTACTACAGACCCGGTTCATTCTGGGCTGTGCCACAACCGGCCGAAGCCGGGAGTCCCATAGGACGGTGCACAATTGGCCCAGCGTCGTCCAGGTTAGGGGAGGATTTGGCCGGTGGGGCTTTACTTGACTCATTGCGATCTAGCGACTCCTTGTGGCGCGCCGGGTTCCTGCAGGCTGACTCCGGTTTCCAGTTGACCAGTGTTTTACTCCAACACATTGGTGTGGCTGGCTTCCGCCTTAAACTGGCTAAGGCGGGTGTTAATAAGGAGCGCGGTTAGGCAGGTCATGTTTTGGTGGACACATGACTCCTCCGTTGCCTCTCCTGAGCCCGTTGGGGAGTTGCAGCGATGAAACAAGATCGAAAATTGGGGAGAAAAGGGGGTAGTAAAAAAACAAATAATAATAATAAATATATAAATATAACTACACCTTGTTTCTCTCCATCCGACTCTCTCGCATGTATGGTCAAACCCATCCTTTCTTCCAGTTTCATTCTTCAGTTCCTAACACTGTAGTTTAGTAAATAATGAGAGGAGGGTGGTAGGGGGAGAGGGGACTGAAGGGAATACCTTCCACTGCCTTCTAACACACTATCCCTGGACACATAAACACAGATACAGCACAGAGCGCGCACACACACAAGTGTTTGTTTTACTATCCAAACAATTGATTCCCATTCAAAATCCGATTTTTCTTAACTTTAACCTCAACCCTAACCTTAACCCCAAACCTCACCCTAATTCTAACCCCTAAGCCTAAAATAGACCCTTTTCCGTGTGAGGACTGGCGAAGTGTTCCCACAAGGACAGTAAAACCACACACACCCCCCTGTCTTTCCCCTGTCAGCTGCACCCAGGGGCTGTTGAGGGGTAGTTGAAAGGTAGTTGTGTGGGTGGCATAGCTGACTCTCACTTCACTTGTGTGTGTGTGTGTGTGTGTGTGTGTGTGTGTGTGTGTGTGTGTGTGTGTGTGTGTGTGTGTGTGTGTGTTAGAGGGACTCTCTTCATACACCCTAACTGTTCCATGTCTCTGTCCTCTCAGTGTAGTCCCTGTCTATCTCTGTCCTCTCAGTGTAGTCCCTGTCGCAATCTCTGTACTCTCAGTGTAGTCCCTGTCTCTATCTCTGTCCTCTCAGTGTAGTCCCTGTCTCAATATCTGTCCTCTCAGTGTAGTCCCTGTCTATCTCTGTCCTCTCAGTGTAGTCCCTGTCTATCTCTGTCCTCTCAGTGTAGTCCCTGTCTATCTCTGTCCTCTCAGTGTAGTCCCTGTCTATCTCTGTCCTCTCAGTGTAGTCCCTGTCTATCTCTGTCCTCTCAGTGTAGTCCCTGTCTCAATCTCTGTCCCTGAGCAGTAGTCAGATAAAGAGAAAAAGAGGAGCGACTTACCGGATGCCTGCCCTGAGGGTACATGGTCCCAGGAGAGATGTTCAGTCTGTTTGATTATCAGGTCAGAGCCTGTCCCCTGACCCTCCACTCTTCTGCCCCCCCACCAGGAACACAGCCCAGTCCAGATCTTTCTGCCTGCTTTGGTCTGGTCTCAGGCAAGGTTGGAGAGAGCAGTCCTCCCTCCTGCCCAGTCCTGCTCTCTTCTCTTCTTTCTGTTCAGCTCTGCTCTGTCTGTCCCTGTCCGACACGGAGCCTGTCGACACAGCTGGGAGAGCTCTGTCAGTGCATCCGTTAAACAGCTCTCACGGTAAAACAAATCCCCACACTAACACTTTGGCTCCTTTTCCTTCTTCCCGTTTCCTCGGTGTAACCAAAGTCTCACTCTCGTTTCTCTTTTCCTCTCTCCGCCTCTCTCGCTCTGTAATCAGTTGGAGTCCACAGGCACTGACATGGCAGTGAAGCTTGAGCGTTACACCCAAGTACACCCCCTTTCCTGTCCCTTCACCAACCCCTCCAACAAGATACAAACACTACACTCCTCCATTCAAATTCACCTACAATCTACAGTACCTCCAGTCCCTCTTCTTCTCATAGGAGAGAACAGAACCTTAAACTGAAGGGTTGAGTTATCTGTTGGAATACAACATTTAAAAAAGAGGGAGAAAAACTATGACAGAGAGCGAGCTTTGCTTTTAATCTACATTTTTTTTTTTTTTTAAACAGGAAAGCAGGAAAGAACAGCAGGTCACTAGGAGATCCAGTAGGATTTTCAGCAGGGAGCCCTGGACTGTAATATATTGTGCCTGTTGGCTTCAACATAAACAAGACAGCCTGCTAAAGCTCCCCTTAAGGTGGAGCGGCTGAGATAGAGACACACCGACACGGAGATAGATAGATAGAGATCCCCTTTCAATTGTAGTCAGATGGACAAAGCAATCAGCCATGCACAAAGAGACAGGCGCAAACAGAAAGACACATCCTTACACACTATCGTTATAGATACGAGTGCACACACACTCGTAAACGAACCACTCACACAAACACAAAAACACACACAAACGCATAATTAGTCATTCTGAAGAGATGAAAAGTATGTCAGTATTCTAGTTCATACACGCACAAACACTGACGACACACACACTGACGACACAGAGAGAGAGAGAGAGAGAGAGAGAGGGGGATGTCACAGAAACCCCTGTATTTATTTGAACGTCAAGAAGAAAATAGTCCTTTCAGTACATAAATGTATCCTCAGCAAAGAACTGGGTCTACAAAACATAGGCTATGTTAAACATGCAATGTCGAAAAATGTCTCTCGACATACTAATAATGTAGCGGTAATTTCTGCCCAGATTGTTATTTAAAGTCATAAGTCTGTACTCCCACTGTTTGCCTATAGGCTTGATGAGTTTACAGAGGGAGGCTTCACTGTTGAACTTGATCAACCAGGAATTAATCCCTTATGATTGAACATCCCCCTCTCATCGCTTCCAAGACTCTTACCAGGAAAGAACAGATGGACACGCACTCTTACAGCATCTTGAAAAAGAGGTAACCTAGTAACAAGTAAAGCAGAACAAAAGTTTACAGTAACTAAGGCATTTGGTCCACTAAAGCTTATAAAGTTTATTACACACACCTGGACCTAACTGTGCTGCACATCAGTCCTTCTCTCTTACAGTCAGTAACTGGAGTTATTCATATCCCTAACTAACCCTCACTCCCCTCTCTCATTCTTTATCCATCCATCTCTTCATCTCACACATTTCATCATCCACAACTAATTTGCCCCCCCCCTCTAGATATTTCTCTCCCTCCCTCCTCTCCCTGAGGTAAGTATTCCCTCACCCTCCGCTCAGGCAGGTAGGGGATTGCACTAATCATAGTTATCTAATTGCAGGGATTAGGCAGGTAATTATTCACATGACTCTGCGTCTGTTTCCCTGGGAGAGCTGATCGGGAACACAGGGTTCAGGGCTGATAGGCTGATGGGCTGTCTAGTCTACACATGGCTGGCTGGGTGGTGTTGGATAAACAGGGCTGGGTGCTGGCTAAATATGGATGACTGTGTTCATGTCTACACAGGCACCTTGAGATGTACCTGAGAATACCTAAGTATAGTGGTCACTCAGTATGGTGGTCAGCTATTGTAGGTGGTACCAGTGTTTTTGACCAGTGTTTGTGATTCTCCATAGTCAAGTCGATATGGCCCTTATCCGACTTCAATTTAATTTATTTTTTGTTGAACCTTTATTTAACTAGGCAAGTCAGTTAATAACAAATTCTTATTTACAATGACAGCCTACCAAAAGGAAAAAGGCCTACTGTGGGGATGGGGGCTGGGATTAAAAATAGATTTTATAAAAATATAGGACAAAACACACACCATGACAAGAGAGACACCACAACACTACATAATGAGAGACCCAAGATGACAACACAGCATGGTAGCAACACAACATGACAACAACATGGTAGCAGCACAAAACAGGGTACAAACATTGTTGGGCACAGACAACAGCACAAAGGGCAAGAAGGTAGAGACAACAATACATCACGCAAAGCAGCCACAACTGTCAGTAAGTGTCCATGATTGAGTCTTTGAATGAAGAGATTGAGATAAAACTGTCCAGTTTGAGAATAACAATCAATAACCCCTCCTCCATTGACCCCCCTACCCGCTCTTGCACTGTATAATCTACTTAAGCAAGACATATTTGCATATTATATTCTTATTCATATCTTACCATACTGTATGAACTTGATTGATGTCAGATGGTGATCTATAGACACAAAACAAATACATTAAAATCCTTACTGTACAAGTAGTCTACCTGAATACTAGTCTGAGTAGTCAGGCTGTAATACACAATTCATATACAGCCTGAAACAAATACCTGCAAAATTGTCTAAATATTCCTGACAGGCCAGAATGTTGAATAAAATTACATTTAAACTTACTCTACCGGTTGTCTGTGCGGTTTGTCCTTCAGCTGTCTGAAATGAGACTGAATGTCCACAATAAGTATTGTTTAACCAACTTTTAGAGAGCTAGTAGAGGTATATGGTTCAGTTAGGCACCGAGGTAAGATTAGTTTTATCCTGGATAATCTCTCGTAAATAACTATTGAACCCAGCATGCAATGCCAATGAAAATGGTATATTCTGAATGGAGAACAATCAACACTTTTTTCAGATTTCAATCTATCCAACACAAAATCATTTTACCTCAGTGCCAAGCCGTATTTCTACCAGCTCTCTAAAAGGTTGGGTAAACAATTTGACTACCCATCTGTGGATATTTAGTAAAAAAATCTTGAGCAGCTGAAAGACAAACCACACAGAATCGGTGAGTAACTTGAACTGTAATTGTATTAAACATTCTGGCTTGTAAGGAACATTTACACGATTTTGCGGGCATTAGTTTCAGGTTGTATATACCAATTATTGTGTATTACAGCCTAATTAATCAGACTACCTGCATGCAGGATTGGCCTATAAAAGCAATTGTTATAGTAATTTCATAGCATCTTCCTAATGACTAAATTCTGCATCAATCTCACCTCTCAGGAGGGCTCAGGAGGGCTCGAACATACCTGTGACCACAGTGTGCATAATGACATCATAACCTACCTTTAGTCAACAGCGCAGCAACATTATTATATTTCTATAGACGTGCACGCCGTGGGCGATACTGTATCAGATTGCAATCATATTTGCATTCGTTGATGACAGTTGAGAGTATAAGCCTAGACAAGTGAGTTATCCCTGCTTTTCTTTCAAAATTCCCACATGTAGTTTGTTATCTACAGTAAGCGCCATGAAATAAGTTCACTCAATCAAAGACAAAAAAATAACCAGCCTAAAAAGATATAAGATTAAAAGAGCAGCCCTAGGTGTAAAGATAACTGTGACGAGACAGACCAACATTATCGTCGAGGCATGACACCCTCTGGGATGATTCAATTTGAGGAAACGAGTACATACCGTAATACTTCAGGACCACCTTAAAAGCTTGCCACTGTCGAACTGTGTAATCGCACTCTGATTGGTCAAGCGTGCTGCCTGCTTTAGCCAATAGGCACCACTTTGTCCCACGTTGGGTCTTGACATCGTTCGAAAAGTCTGACCAATCATGGCTTGGATGCCAAATGACTGGCTGTGGGCAGTGGAGAGGGAGTTTAAATTTATTTTTTATTTAACCTTTATTTAAGTAGGCAAGTCAGTTAAGAAAATAATCGCATTTTACAATCACGGCCTACCCCGGCCAAACCCTCCCTTAACCCGGACGACGCTGTAACAATTGTGCGCCGCCCTATGGGACTCCCGATCACGGCCTGGTTATGATACAGCCTGGGATCAAACCAGGTTCTGTAGTGACGCCTCTAGCACTGAGATGCAGTGCCACAGACACGCTGCGACACTCGGGAGCCTGTGAGGATTGTGGGCATTAAAGTTCCAATTATTCTGCACAAACACACATACATGCCTTCGCCGACTCCCGCTGTCAGTCACGCTACATACATGCTCAGTAAATTCTGCCGTTAATTTCAATTCTTCTATTCCTACTGCTGTATTCAAGCTGAGCGGGTCGTGTCCGCAGTCCGAATAAAAGATGAGACATTTTTTGAAGGAGACTGAAAAAATGACCCTTATATTAATTTCAAAGCTGGAAGTATTCTGTTTATAGTATCTTCAGAAGAGACCATTCCATGCCATGGACAGAATATGATGTGTGTGTGTATTTCTTATTCTGTCAAGATTTAAGACAGTGAGGAGTCTCTCTACTATAGTTTTTTGCATCTGCAACCTACAGATTAGTTGCAGAGACTAACGTTTGTTGATGCAGCACTCTGGAGTCTGTATTTCTATAACATGTTACTGTAAAGCAATGTCTCCAGCTGTCTGCTTTGAAAGCCTCCCCGTTTGAAACAGTGTTGTCACTCTGTCTCTGTCTATGACTGTGTTATCTGCTGCACACACATGCATGCACTCACACACACGCACAAACACATACACACCAACATAAACACACTAAGTAAGCATCGATCGCTCTGATAGATGAAGCCTATTCCATGAGTAAGTGTTTACCACCTTTGGCCCTGTACCTCATTGCCTATATGACCCTCAGAGCAGTGACTCACCTCTCTCTCTCTCTCCCTGATTCAGAGGGGTTGGGGTAAATGCGGAAGCCACATTTTGGTTGAATGCATTCAGTTGTACAACTGACTAGGTATCCCCTTTACTTTTCTCTTTCTACCTCGCTCTCTCCATCTCTATCACCCCATGTCTCTTTATCGCTCACTTTCTGTGTGCCTGTCTCCCCATCTCTCACACACACACACACACACACACACACACATTAAATTAAAGGGCTTTATTGGCATGGGAAACATATGTTAACATTGCCAAAGCAAGTGAAGTAGATAATAAACAATAGAAATTAACAGTAAACATTACACTCACAGAAGTTCAAAAAGAATACCTCTATACCTCTATACCTCTTTCACTATAATGATAGTTCTGTTTACAATTCCACCTCCCATGCTCCAGACAGGTTCTCTCTGCTATGAACACAGCAGTTACTCCCTAGTTCACAGTAGCACACATTCAACTTTTGCAGGTTTCAACCTCATAGGACAAATACATTCAGTAAAATACAATGGCAGTTGAAAAAAAAACATTCCCTTCAAATGTGAAACTCTGGACAAGCTGGATGTTGGTTAAGGGCTTGTCAGTAAGCATTTCACGGTAAGGTCTACCTGTTGTATTCGGCACATGTGACAAATAACATTTGATGTGATGTTGACATTGGGTAAACAGAACGGTTCCAATGAAAATGATGTGAATAGCGTCCGTGTGTTTTACCAGTACTGTGGCCTAGCCCTCTCCTGACCTAGTAGTGAAAACATTTGGCTATTTGGGTGTGTTCATGTGGACATTCCCTTTCCTGTCTGTGCGCTCAGGGCCATGTGTGAGACTTACTCAGTCACACTGCCATTTTGGTTTATCCCACTTATATCCTGTTTGATTTGGAGATGGGGGTGCACAGTTGAGCCTGTATGTACAAATGTGTGTGTGTGTTTGTCAAATCGCAGGTGCAGCGAAATGCTTGCGTTTCTAGCTCCAACAGTGCTGTAATACAATTTAAATAAAAAACACAATACACACATAATCCAGAAAAATTATGAAATATCAGCACGAGCAATATCAGAGACCAGAATATAAATATATGTACATAGAATGTATATACATATATACATATAATGGTGTATTTTATATGTACACATTATTAAAGTGACCAGTTTTCAATGACTAGAATACAGCGTCTACATATAAATGGTTAGGGTCAGTATATACAGTGGGGAGAACAAGTATTTGATAACCTGCAAATTGGCAGTGTTTCCTACTTACAAAGCATGTAGAGGTCTGTAATTTTTATCATAGGTACACTTCAACTGTGAGAGACAGAATCTAAAACAAAAATCCAGGAAATCACATTGTGTGATTTTTAAGTAATTAATTTGCATTTTATTGCATGACATAAGTATTTGATCACCTACCAACCAGTAAGATTTCTGGCTCTCACAGACCTGTTAGTTTTTCTTCAAGAATCCCTCCTGTTCTCCACTCATTACCTGTATTAACTGCACCTGTTTGAACTCATTACCTGTATAAAAGACACCTGTCCCCACTCAATCAAACAGACTCCAACCTCTCCACAATGGCCAAGACCAGAGAGCTGTGTAAGGACAACAGGGTTAAATTTTAGACCTGCACAAGGCTGGGATGGGCTACAGGACAATAGGCAAGCAGCTTGGTGAGAAGGTAACAACTGTTGGCTCAATTATTAGAAAATGGAAGAAGTTCAAGATGACGGCCAATCACCCTCGGTCTGGGGCTCCATGCAAGATCTCACCTCGTGGGGCATCAATGATCATGAGGAAGGTGAGGGATCAGCCCAGAACTACACGGCAGGACCTGGTCAATGACCTGAAGAGAGCTGGGACCACAGTCTCAAAGAAAATCATTAGTAACACACTACGCCGTCATGGATTAAAATCCTGCAGCGCACGCAAGGTCCCCCTGCTCAAGCCAGCGCATGTCCAGGCCCGTCTGAAGTTTGCCAATGACCATCTGGATGATCCAGAGGAGGAATGGAAGAAGGTTATGTGGTCCGATGAGACAAAAATAGAGCTTTTTGGTCTAAACTCCACTCGCTGTGTTAGGAGAAAGAAGAAGGATGAGCACAACCCCAAGAACACCATCCCAACCGTGAAGCATGGAGGTGGAAACATCATTCTTTGGGGATGCTTTTCTGCAAAGGGGACAGGACGACTGCACCGTATTGAGGGGAGAATGGATGGGTATCGCGAGATCTTGGCCAACAACCTCCTTCCCTCAGTAAGAGCATTGAAGATGGGTCGTGGCTGGGTCTTCCAGTATGACAACGACCCGAAACACACAGCCAGGGCAACTAAGGAGTGGCTCCATAAGAAGCATCTCAAGGTCCTGGAGTGGCCTAACCAGTCTCCAGACCTGAACACAATAGAAAATCTTTGGAGGGAGCTGAAAGTCCGTATTGCCCAGCGACAGCCCCGAAACCTGAAGGATCTGGAGAAGGTCTGTATGGAGGAGTGGGCCAAAATCCCTGCTGCAGTGTGTGCAAACCTGGTCAAGAACTACAGGAAACGTATGATCTCTGTAATTGCAAACAAAGGTTTCTGTACCAAATATTAAGTTCTGCTTTTCTGATGTATCAAATACTTATGTCATGCAATAAAATGCAAATTAATTACAAAACCCCTTAAAATTTGTGGATTCGGTTATTTCAGCCACACCCGTTGCTGACAGATGTATAAAATCGAGCACACAGCCATGCAATCTCCTTAGACAACCACTGGCATTAGAATGGCCTTACTGAAGAGCTGCTCTGTGACTTTCAACGTGGCACCATCATAGGATGCCACCTTTCCAACAAGTCAGTTCGTCGAATTTCTGCCCTGCTAGTGTAACAGATGTTAATCGTACTCTCCTTGCGTTGTGTTTAGTTCAAAGAAATCGCCCCAGCCTTTGGTCCCAGTTGAGCATGATTTATTATCTGTGATTAAATAGGAAACAGCACGTTAGTTGTGTAGGGCTTAATAATGTTGATGGCTGTCAATGGTAAAATCTGTAGCATGAAAACAACTGTGTTAGCAGTGAGCTTATGTGACCATTACATCGGTGCATGCTAGCTAACACTCTTATATACAGTAATCATATACCAAAGCACATCCCAGAAAGCCCCTCAATCCCTAACAGGTACCATATGCCCACACATGTATAAATCAGGAATGTACAGCAAACTTGTACACATTGTAAAATATGAAAATATAATGCAGTATTCAGCACGTGACCTACCCTCATGCATCACATTTTTATACTGGGGAGACCTGACGTTTGCGATCTCCCTGAAGTCGGAAGTTTACATACACTTAGGTTGGAGTCAATAAAACTTGTTTTTCAACCACCACAAATTTCTTGTTAACAAACTATAGTTTTGGCAAGTTGGTTAGGACATCTACTTCGTGGATGACACAAGTCCTTTTTCCAACAATTGTTTACAGACAGATTATTTCACATAGAATTCACTGTATCACAATTCCAGTGGGTCAGAAGTTTACATACACTAAGTTGACTGTGCCTTTAAACAGCTTGGAAAATTCCAGAAAATGATGGCTTTAGTCAATTGGAGGTGTACCTGTGGATGCATTTCAAGACCTACCTTCAAACTCAGTGCCTGTTTGCTTAACATCATGGGAAAATCAAAAGAAATCAGCCAAGACTTCAGAAAAAGAATTGTAGACCTCCACAAGTTCCAAACGCCTGAAGGTACCGCGTTTATCTGTACAAACAATATCATGCAAGTATAAACACCATGGGACCACGCAGCCGTCATTCCGCTCAGGAAGGAGACGCGTTGTCTCCTGGAGATGAACGTACTTTGGTGCGAAAAGTGCAAATCAATCCCAGAACAACAGCAAAGGACCTTGTGAAGATGCTGGAGGAAACAAGTAGAAAAGTATCTATATCCACAGTAAAGCGAGTCCTATATCGACATAACCTGAAAGGCTGCTCAGCAAGGAAGAAGCCACTCCTCCAAAACCGCCATAAAAATGCCAGACTACGGTTTGCAACTGCACATGGGGCAAATATCATACTTTTTTTCATCAGTCCTCTGGTCTGATGAAACAAAAGTAGAACTGTTTGACCATAATGACCATCGTTATGTTTGGAGGAAAAAGGGGAGGCTTGCAAGCCGAAGAACACCATCCCAACCGTGAAGCATGAGGGTGGCAGTATCATGTTGTGGGGTGCTTTTCTGCAGGAGGGACTGGTGCACTTCACAAAAGAGATGGCATCATGAGATAGTAAAATTATGTGGATATATTGAGGCAACATCAGTCAGTAAGTTAAAGCTTGGTCGCAAATGGGTCTTCCAAATGGACAATGACTCCAAACATACTTCCAAAGTTGTGGCAAAATGGCTTAAGGACAACAAAGTCAAGGTAGGCCTCCCGGGTGGCACAGTGGTCTAAGGCACTGCATCGCAGTGCTAGATGTGCCACTAGAGATTCTGGGTTCGAGAAGCTGCTGGCCGCTGGCCGCAGCTGGCCGCGACCGAGAGGCCCATGGGGCGGCGCACAATTGGCCCAGCGTCGTCTGGGTTAGGGAGGTTTTGGCCATATCCTTGTCCTTGTCTCATCGCGCATTAGCGACTCCTGTGGCGGGCCGGGCGCAGTGCATGCTGACCAGGTCGCCAGGTGTACGGTGTTTCCTCCGACACATTGGTGCGGCTGGCTTCCGGGTTGGATGTGCATTTTATCAAGAAGCAGTGCGGCTTGGTTGGGTTGTGTTTCGGAGGACGCATGGCTCTCGACCTTCACCTCTCCCAAGTCCGTATGGGAGTTGCAGCGATGTAACAATTGGATACCACGAAATTGGGGAGAAAAAGTACAAAAAAAATATTTTTAAAAATATTGGATCTGTCAAAAAGCCCTGACTTCAATCCTATAGAAAATGTGTGGGCAGAGCTGAAAAAGCGTGTGTGATTAAGGAGGCCTAGAAACCTGACTAACTGCTTGTGGAAGGCTACCTGACACGTTTGACCCAAGTTAAAAAATGTAAAGTCAATGCTACCAAATACTAATTGAGTGTATGCAAACGTCTGACCCACTGGGAATGTAATGAAAGAAATCAAATCTGAAATAAATCACGCTCTACTCTTAATCTGACATTTCACATTCTTAAAATAAAGTGGTGATCCTAACTGACCTAAAGCAGGAATTTTTACTAGGATTAAATTTTAGGAATTGTGAAAAACTGAGTTTAAACGTATTTGGCTAAGGTGTATGTACTGTAAACTTCCGACTTCAACTGTATCTGCATGGGGGGGGGGGGGGGGCAATAACAACACGCCTTATTGTCACCGGAATTGAACCAACCAGTAAGAGTGCTTTAACTTCTTGGTGACAGGGAGGCAGTATTGAGTAGCTTGGATGAATAAGATGCCCAGAGTAAACTGCCTTACCACAAGCGCTCCCTGTTTAAGTTTTTGCGATGGGGAAAAGCAGAATGGAGGCATGACCTGAAGGGAGGGTGGGGTAGGGCCTTGTAGCCATCCTGGAAAGGAGAGTAGCATTGATCCAGGGTCCGTGTGTAGCACAGGAGATGTGTTGATAGACTTTTGGTAGTATTTTCCTCAGATTTATTTTATTAAAGTCTACAATAAATGCGGCCGCAGGATATACCGTTTCCAGTTTGCACTTAGTCCAGTGTAGTTCCTTGAGAGCCACAGCGTGTCTGCTTGGGGGGGAATATAAACGGCAGTGACGATGACCAAAGTAAATTCTCTCGTGTGGTAATGCAATCGGCATTTGATAGTGAGGTATTTGAGATTGGAAGAAATGTATGCACGCCGTCTTCTACTTCTTCTCTGGCATTGGCTTTGTGGTGCAGCACCCGGGATGAATAGAGCTTCCTCTGGAAGTTCAAACAAAGGATCCAGGTCAGGGAAGTCGAATTTCTGCTTGAATTTCTGGTGAGTGACCGCTGATCTAACATCCAAAAGTTTTTGCCAGCTGTAGGTAATAATACAATAAATGTTCTGAGCGAACAATTTAAGAAATAACACAAAAAATGAAATACTGCAAAGTTGGCTAAGAGCTAGAAATAGGGTGACGGTGCCAGCTTGTGCGTGCGTGTGTGTGTGTGCGTGCGTGTGTGTGTGTGTTGAGGTGGTCATTGTGTTTTGATATGAATGTGGAGAATCTCCAGGAAACAAGACAAGGATCCAAACTTGGATCAGGCTCATTTCCATCTCACTACCGCCTCCCGCTCACACACATGGATTTGTGTTGGCAGCTACTCATATTTGTATGTGTGTGTTTGTGTGTGTCTCTCTCTCTGGGTTCTATAAGTATACATGCCTGGTGGCGTTTTGTGTGAGCCTGCATACAGTTTGTGAGGTTGTGGGTTTGCATACATGTTACTATTGACATATTGGTTATATGATGCTATCTTTGTTCAGTGCTCCATCTTTCCTCTATGTGTAGGACTGTGTAATATATCACACATACAGGTAAAAAGGTAGCAGGTAGCCTAGCGGTAGGAGCGTTGGGCCAGTAAATGAAAGGTCGCTGGTTCGAAATACTAGAGCCGGTAAAAAATCTGTCTATGTGCCCTTGAGCAAGGCACTTAAACCTAATTTGCTCCAAGGGCGGTGTACTACAATTGCTGACCCTGTAAAAACAACACATTTCACTGCACCTATCTGGTGTATGTAACAATAAAACACTATTTTGTACAATATGGTGTGTATGACGTATGTATAATGTTGTTGTATATACTGTATGTGTAGGCGTATAAGAATATAAATATGTACAGTACCTCCACTGTATATCTCCTGTTTATCTGTGTGAGTCGGTGTCCCTATGAAGCCAGCCAGCACATCCTTGGTGCTGCCTGTGAGTGGTGTGCTGCAGTACTTTCCTTTGGGCTATGTACTGTACATGCGTACTATGCGCACACACACGCACGCACAAGCTGGCACCGTCACGCTCTGATCACGCTGCTTGGCTAAAACCAATTGTGTGACTAATTGGGATTCAGGCAGGCTGCAGTGCAAAACAGCTTTTTCAATGCCTGGCTCTGTGGAAGGCTGGAGTGTATGGTAGTGTCGAGGGAGGACAATGTAAGTTATGCATAAGACAAAATACACACCACATCCAAAACACACACACACACAAACGTGCATGCATACACACAAACACGCAGTGTGCATGTCACACAGTGACAAAACCGAATGGTCAAGTGCATATATTTGGAACAAATACATAACATCTACTATGACCATGTACAGTGCATTCCGCCCCTTCCCTGTTTCCAGATTTTGTTACGTTACAGCCTTATTCTAAAATTGATTGAATAAAAAATGTTCCTCATCAATCTACACACAATACCTTATAATGGCAAAGCGAAAAAAGTTTATAATTTTAGAAAATGTATAAAAAAATAAAAATGTACGTTATTTACAGTTGAAGTTGGAATTTTACATACAGTTAGGTTGGCCCATCTGCTAGCCTGCTAGCCACGGCCCGCTAGCTGTCTAGAGCATATTGGACTGTTAGCTGAAGAGATCCATCAGCCAATTTCTTGGGCCACTATACCTATTTTGCCAATTGGACTGGACCCCTTTACTACACGGAACCCCACTAATCAATCATGACTGGACAACTGACGTAACAGCACAAGGAGGCTCTGTACGATGAGGCTATAACAGACTTCTTCCGTCACAACGTTCCTCTAAGGCCCTTCTGCTAGCTTGCTTGCCCCGGCCCGCTAGCTGTCTGAATCACCATGTCTCCAGCCAGCCTAACTAGTCACTGGGCTCCTATGATCACTCGGCTACGCATGCTTTCTCCCTAATGTCAATATGCCTTGTTCTTTGCTGTTCTGGTTCGTGATTATTGTCTTATTTCACTGTAGAGCCTCTAGCCCTGCTCAATATGCCTTAGCTAACCCTTTAGTTCCACGTCCCACACATGCGGTGACATCACCTGGTTTAATTGATGTTCTAGAGACAATATCTCTCTCATCATCACTCAGTGCCTAGGTTTACCTCCACTGTATTCACATCCTACCATGCCTTTGTCTGTACATTATTCCTTGAATCTATTCTATCGCGCCCAGAAACCTACTCCTTTTACTCTCTGTTCCGAACGTACTAGACGACCAGTTCTTATAGCCTTTAGCCGTACCCTTATCCTACTCCTCCTCTGTTCCTCTGGTGATGTAGAGGTTAATCCAGGCCCTGCAGTGCCTAGCTCCACTCTCATTCCCCAGGCGCTCTCATTTGTTGACTTCTGTAACCGTAAAAGCCTTGGTTTCATGCATGTTAACATTAGAAGCCTCCTCCCTAAGTTTGTTTTATTCACTGCTTTAGCACACTCTGCCAACCTGGATGTCCTAGCTATGTCTGAAGCCTGGTTTAGGAATACCACCAAAGATTCTGACATTTCCCAAAGGGGGCGGAGTTGCAATCTAATGCAGAGATAGCCTGCAGAGTTCTGTCTTACTATCCAGGTATGTACCAAAACAATTTGAGCTGCTACTTTTAAAAATCCACCTTTCCAGAAACAAGTCTCTCACCGTTGCTGCTTGCTATAGACCACCCTCTGCCCCCACCTGTGCCCTGGACACCATATGTGAATTGATTGCCCCCCATCTATCTTCAGAGCTCGTGCTGCTAGGTGACCTAAACTGGGACATGCTTAACACCACAGCCATCCTACAACCTAAGCTTGATGCCCTCAATCTCACACAAATGATCAATGAACCTACCAGGTACAACCCCAAATCCGTAAACACGGGCACCCTCATAGATATCATCCTAACCAACTTGCTCTCCAAATACACCTCTGCTGTCTTCAACCATGATCACAACGATCACTGCCACATTGCCTGCATCCGTAATAGGCCTGCGGTCAAACGACCACCCCTCATCACTGTCAAACACTCCCTAAAACACTTCAGCGAGCAGGCCTTTCTAATAGACCTGGCCCAGGTATCCTGGAAGGATTTTGACCTCATCCCGTCAGTAGAGGATGCCTGGTTATTCTTTAAAAGTGCTTTCCTCACCATCTTAAATAAGCATGCTCCAATTAAAAAATGTAGAACCTGGAACAGATATAGCCCTTGGTTCACTCCAGACCTGACTGCCCTTGACCAGCACAAAAACATCCTGTGGCGTACTGCATTAGCATTTAATAGCCCCTGTGATATGCAACTTTTTAGGGAAGTTAGGAACCAAAATACACAGGCAGTTACGAAAGCTAAGGCTAGCTTTTTCAAACAGAATTTGCATCCTGTAGCACAAACTCAAAAACGTTCTGGGACACTGTAAAGTCCATGGAGAATAAGAGCACCTCCTCCCAGCTGCCCACAGCACTGAGGCAAGGAAACACTGTCACCACCGATAAATCCACTATAATTGACAATTTCAATAAGCATTTATCTACGGCTGGCCATACTTTCCACCTGGCTACCCCTACCCCGGTCAACATCCCTGCACGCCCCACAGCAACTCGCCCAAACCTCCCCATTTCTCCTTCATCCAAATCCAGATAGCTGATGTTCTGAAAGAGCGGCAAAATCTGGACCCCTACAAATCAGCCGGGGTAGACAATTTGGACCCTCTCTTTCTGAAGTTATCTGCCGAAATTGTTGCAACCCCTATTACTAGCCTGTTCAACCTCTCTTCCGCATCGGCTGAGATTCCCAAAGATTGGAAAGCTGCCGCGGTCATTCCCCTCTTCAAAGGTGATGACATTCTAGACCCAAACTGCTGCAGACCTATATCTGTCCTACCCAGCCTTTCTAAGGTCTTCGAAAACTAAGTTAACAAACAGATCACAGACCATTTCGAATCCCACCGTACCTTCTCCGCTATGTAATCTGGTTTCAGAGCTGGTCATGGGTGCACCTCAGCCACGCTCAAGGTCCTAAACTATATCACAACCGCCATCGATAAGAGACAATACTGTGCAGCCGTATTTCGACTCTGTCAATTACCAAATTCTTATCGGCAGACTCAACAACCTTGGTTTCTCAAATAATTGCCTCGCCTGGTTCACTAACTATTTCTCTGATAGAGTTCAGTATGTCAAATCGGAGGGCCTGTTGTCCGGACCTCTGGCAGTCTCTATGGGGGTGCCACAGGGTTCAATTCTCAGGACGACTATTCTCTGTATACATCAATGATGTCGCTCTTGCTGCTGGTGATTCTCTGATCCACCTCTACGCAGACAACGCCATCCTGTATTCTTCTGGCCCTTCTTTGGACACTGTGTTAGCAAACCTCCAGACAAGCTTCAATGCCATACAACTCTCCTTCAGTGGCCTCCAACTGCTCTTAAATGCAAGCAAAACTAAATGCTGGCTCTTCAACCGATCGCTGCCCACACCTGCCCTCCCTTCCAGCATCACTACTCTGGACGGTTCTGACTTAGAATATGTGGACAACTACAAATACCTAGGTGTCTGGTTAGACTGTAAACTCTCCTTCCAGACTCACAGTAAGCATCTCCAATCCAAAATTAAATATAGAATCAGCTTCCTATTTCACAACAAAGCATCCTTCGCTCATGCTGCCAAACATACCCTCGTAATACTGACCATCTTACCGGTCCTCGACTTTGGCGATGTCATTTACAAAATAACCTCCAACACTCTACTCAACAAATTGGATGCAGTCTATCACAGTGCCATCCATTTGTAACCAAAGCCCCATATACTACCCACCACTGCGACCTATACGCTCTCGTTGGCTGGATCTCGCTTCATACTCGTCTCCAAACCCACTGGCTCCAGTTCATCTACAAGTCTTTGCTAGGTAAAGCCCCGCCTTGTCTCATCTAACTGGTCACCATAGCAGCACCCATCCGTGGCACGCATACAGCAGGTATATTTCACTGGTCACCCCCGAAGCCAATTCCTCCTTTTGCCGGCCTTTTGCCGGCCTTTCCTTTCCTTTTGCCGGCTCTCTGCTGCCAATGACTGGAACGAACTGCAAAAATCACTGAAGCTGGAGACTCTTATCTCCCTCACTAGCTTTAAGCACCAGCTGTCAGAGCAGCTCACTGCACCTGTACATAGCCCATCTGTAAACAGCCCATCCAATCTACCTCATCCTCATACTGTATTTATTTATCTTGCTCCTTTGCACCCCAGCATCTCTACGTGAACATTCATCTTCTGCACATCTATCACTCCAGTGTTTAATTGCTATATCGTAATTACCTCGCCACCATGGCCTATTTATTGCCTTACCTCACTTATCTTACCTCATTTGAACACAAAGTATATAGACTTTTTCTGCTGTATTATTGACTGTACGTTTGTTTATTCCATGTGTAACTCTGTGTTGTTTGTGTCGAACTGCTTTGCTTTATCTTGGCCAGGTCGCAGTTGTGAATGAGAACTTGTTCTCAACTAGCCTACCTGGTTAAATAGAGGTGAAATTTAAAAAATACGTTAAACTCATTTTTCAACCACTCCACAAAATTCTTGTTAACAAACTATAGTTTTGGCAAGTCGGTTAGGACATCTACTTTGTTCAATACACAAGTCATTTTTTCAAATAATTGTTTCCAGACAGATTATTTCACTGTATCACAATTCCAGTGGGTCAGAAGTTTACAAAGACTAAGTTGACTGTTCCTTTAAACAGCTTGGAAAATTCCAGAAAATTATGTCATGGCTTTAGAAGCTTCTGATAGGCTAATTGACATCATTTGAGTCAATTGGAGGTTTACCTGTGGATGTATTTCAAGGCATGCCTTCAACCTCAGTGCCTCTTTGCTTGACATCATGGGAAAATCAATAGAAATCAGCCAAGACCTCAGAAAAAAATGGTGAACTTCCAAAAGTCTGGTTCATCCTTGGGAGCAATTTCCAAACGCCTGAAGGTACCATGTTCATCTGTACAAACAATAGTACACAAGTATTGTAACGGTTGTCATTGGGAGAAGGAGAAGAGGACCAAAGTGCAGCGTATTCTTAATAAGTTTAATAAAGAGAAATACTGAACAAAAACAACAAACTGACAAATGAACAGTTCTGTAAGGTGCAACAAAAACACTAAACAGAAAATAACTACCCACAAATCATAGTGGGAAAACAGGCTGCCTAAGTATGGTTCTCAATCAGAGACAACGATTGACAGCTGCCTCTGATTGGGAACCATGCCAGGCCAAACACAGAATACAAAACATAGAATGCCCACCCCAACTCACGCCCTGACCAAACTAAAACAGAGACAAAAAAAAGGAACTAAGGTCAGGACGTGACAAGTATAAACACCATGGGACCACGCAGCCGTCATAACGCTAAGGAAGGAGACTCGTTCTGTCTCCTAGAGATGAACGTACTTTGGTGTGAAAAGTGCAAATCTATCACAAAACAACAGCAAAGGACCTTGTGAAGATGCTGGAGGAAACAAGTACAAAAGTATCTATATCCACAGTAAAACGAGCCCTATATCGACATAACCTGAAAGGCCCCTCAGCAAGGAAGAAGCCACTGCTCCAAAACCGCCATAAAAATGCCAGACTACGGTTTGCAACTGCACATGGGACAAATGTCATACTTTTTGGAGAAATGTCCTATGGTCTGATGAAACAAAAATAGAACTGTTTGGGCATAATGACCATCATTATGTTTGAAGGAAAAAGGGGGAGGCTTGCATGCTGAAGAACACCATCCCAACCATGAAGCATGGGTGTGGCAGCATCATGTTGTGGGGGTGCTTTGCTGCAGGAGGGACTGGTGCACTTCACAAAATAGATGGCATCCTGAGGAAGTAAAATTATGTGGATATATAAAGCAACATCTTAAGACATCAGTTAGGAAGTTAAAGCTTGGTCGCAAATGGGTCTTTCAAATGGACAATGATCCCATGTACACTTCCAAAGTTGTGGCAAAATGGCTTAAGGACAACAAAGTCAAGTTATTGGAGTGGCCATCACAAAGCCCTGACCGCAATCCTATAGAAATTTGTGGGCAGAACTGAAAAAGCGTGTGCGAGCAAGGAGGCCTACAAACCTGACTCAGGAGGAATGGGCCAAAATTCACCCAATTTATTGTGGGAAGCTTGTGGAAGGCTACCCGAAACGTTTGACCCAAGTTAAACAATTTAAAGGCAATGCTACCAAATACTAATTGAGTATATGTCAACTTCTGACCCACTGGGAATGTAATGAAAGAAATAAAATATGAAATAAATCTTTCTCTCTATTATTATTCTGACATTTCACATTTTTTAAATAAACTGGTTATCCTAACTGACCTAAAACAGGGACCTTTTACTAGGATTAAATGTCAGCAATTGTGAAAAAGTGAGTTTAAATGTATTTGGCTAAGGTGTATGTAAACTTCCGACTTCAACTTGTAGATGTGTGGATAAACCACTTCTTGGATATGACATGATTGTCAGGGGTCTCAGGTAAGTATAATCTTAACTGACTTGTCTGGAAGGGCCCATAAAGATCAGAACAACTGCTGCAGTAGAGAGACATTTTATAATTCTCTTGCATTTCACGAGAGTGGAGCTTGGCGCGTATTGCTTGTTGTTGGCCAATCATAAGTCATCAAAGCAGCAATAGCTACAGTCCAGAGCCTCCGTGTGTGCAAAAGGTTAGGAGATATCTAATCAATGGAAGATGGAATTAAAATGACGGAATTAAAAGTTAAAGGAGAAGAATAAGCTACAACGACCAAGAGCCAATTGGTAGGCTGCTACTTAATATTCTGGAGTTATTGATATTTGTAACTGTAGGATGAGGAAGGTCATGCACTGCAGCCTCAATTAGCCTAGCTATCTAACATTAGCCAGCTTAACTAGTTTCACCTGGTTTGATTCAGTCAAGACAAGTACTACGTAATTAAATTTGATGATATATAACCTAGCTATGGCAGCTATTAGTCTACTATAGTGTGAGTCGGCTTGGTTGGTTGCTGTCTCTCATCTCTCCCTCCTCTCTGCTCCTGTCACTCACTCACAGTACGGCCCCTCCCCCGGCTGCTAAAGCAGCACCTCTCTCTCTCTCTCATGCTTTATCAGCTTGGGGTAATAAAGTAGCTTAAAAAATTACTTTTCTGCTTCTTCCCTCACTCTGATCGGAACGGGTCTGGATTTGACCAGGTCTATACAGAACGGGTCTGGTTGTCCTCCGGTCCGTTCGGAACGCGTCTCTATATTTAAAAACATTTATTTATGTATATCGGGTCCAGGTGAAAACTTTTTGGACCCGTGAAGATGTCAAGTTAGGGGTTAAGGGAAATATGATTTAGAATGGGAATCAATTGTTTAGTCCGTACAAGTATGGTAAAAACAAACGCGTGTGTGTGTGTCTGTTGGTGTGTGTATGTGGGTTGGTGTGTGCGTGTGTATAAATAATATATGCACACGTAACAAGAAAGTAGTAGGAGTGCCTGTCTGTGTTTGAACTAGTGGAGGCTCCTCAGAGGAGGAAGGGGAGTCAATTTCATAAAAATAAAAATAGTGGAACATTAAAGTTATCCTTTTTAGATAAAACTATACTAAATATATTCATGTCAACAAATAATTGATTAAAACATACTGTTTTGCAATGAAGGTCTCCAGTAGCCTCAACAGCACTCTGTAGGGTTGCGTCATGGTGTAGCCAGAGGACACCTATTTTCCGTCCTCCTCTGGGTACATTGATTTCAATACAAATCCTAGGAGGTTCTCAACCCCTTCCATAGACTTACACAGTAATTATGACATCTTACGGAGGACGTCCTCTAACCCACCAGAGCTCTTGCAGCATGACCTGACATGTTGTCCTCCTAATCAAAGGATCAGAGAATTAATCTAGTACTGAAAGCATAAGCTACAGCTAGTTAGCACTGCAGTGCATAAAATGTGATGAGTAGTTGACTTAGAGAGTGAGAGCTAGCTTTATTTCTTTGCATTTATTTCACTTTCACTTAGCTAGTGAATGCAGCAAGCTAGTTTAGCCTACTTAAACACCGGGCTCCAACAGAGAAGGATGCTATGTTAGCTATCTGGCTATCCAACACTGAAACTATTCCAAGTCAGGGTAAGCTTTTGGTTTTATTAATTTACTTCCATCAGGGCTTGCCAGTGTAACTGCTAAACTGCTTGCTGACTACAGTGTACTGCATGATTGTAGCTGGTTTACTAACACGTTAGTTCTAGTAGCTATGTTGACTATGCTGTTAGCTAATATGGTGACAACGATGTAGGCTGTGTGTAGTGGTTAGCGGTAATGATATGAAAGTTTGGCTTGGAAAGGTTTTTACGCCTGGTCGCAGACATCTGATGTGTTGTGTGCTGAAATCCACAAGCGAATGGAAAAGGTGAGAGGACGGGGAGTTAGTAGATGCTAGAAGGAGTTATACAACGAGCAAAATGATCATGCTGTTTGTTTGTGGCTGCTATGTAAGTGAACTGTGTTTGTGTGTGATCAGGTGTGTATTTGTTCCGCCGATTCTGTTGAAAAACGATTCTTGAGTATATTGTGATAAACTGCAGGCCACACTACTTGCCTATAGAGTTCTCAGCTGTACTTTTCGTGGCTGTTTATTTACCACCACAGACAGATGCTGGCACTAAGACCGCACTCAGTCAGCTGTGTAAGGAAATAAGCAAACAGGAAACCACTCACCCAGAGGCTGCGCTCCTAGTGGCCAGAGACTTTAATGCAGGGAAACTTAAATCAGTTCTACCAAATCTCTATCAACATGTTAAATGTGCAACCAGAGGAAAATCAATTCTAGATCACTTGTACTCCACACACAGAGACACCTACAAAGCTCTCCCTCGCCCTCCATTTGGTAAATCCGACTACAACCCTATCCTCCGGATTCCTGCTTACAAACAAAAATTTAAGTAGGAAGCACCAGTGACTCGGTCTATAAAAACATTTTCAGATGAAGCAGATGCTAAACTACAGGACTGCTTTGCTATCACAGACTGGAACATGTTCCGGGATTCTTCCGATGACATTGAGGAATACACCACATCAGTCACTGGCTTTATCAATAAGTGCACTGAGGACGTCGTCCCCACAGTGACTACGTACTGTTGTGTCTTTGGCTATGCCAGATTAAGTGATAGGACATGCTATTCTATAAAATAATTTCTCCGTAATTAATATCACCTGATTGAGCTAATCATGTAAATGTAATTAACTAGAGAGTCGGGCACCACAAAATAATATTTATAGAGCTGTTATCTTCCGAATAAACTCTTAAAGACGTAGTAATATTTTACATCAATAGCAGTCAATATTAATCGTCATCTTAATTCAGTCTCATCTGAAAGTTGTAAATTCTTGGTTATCTGCGCGCACCCTGGCTAACAATTTGAATCAGCAATACAAAATTGGGTTTAATTATTTATTTACTAAATACCTAACTAATCACACAGAATTACACATACAAATAATTAAATCATAAGTTGATTACAAATTACATCATAAAGGAAAACATCCCTAGCGGACGGAACAGATATGACAGCTTGTTACACAAAAGAAAAGGGTCTGGGTTTGAGTGAAAGAGCGGGAAGACTGAGGAACAAAGGAAAGAAGCTGTGCTATCGTAAATACAGTATCTTATGCATTCTAAATTACTGCCCATTTGGAAAAGGAAAATGCAATAAATATTTACTCTGAGCTGCGCTTCGGTAGGTTGGTGGTAGATGGAAGGCCGTGCAGCCCAACCGAGTCCTTTGAAGAATGTCTTTGGTTGTCAATTGGATACGTTGTAGTAACGTCGTTGGGTGATAGACGGGATACTCTGTCTGTTCCTTCCTAACCCTCGTTTACATCTGCTGTTGCTAACTCAATGGCTAGGAGGTATCACTTCTGTAGTGAATAAGAGTTCAAAGTTCATACCATTCGCAACCAAAGCTCACGCTGATGTTGGCTTCGTTCTGTAGTTATTATCTGAACCATTCTGATATAGGACCGTCATCCTCACGTCCTCGGAACAGGAGGTTACATTGTCGTCAAGGGCTTATATAGGAAGGGAGACGAGGGCGTGTTTGAAAAGTTTTATAGCCCATGTCCCTTCACAGGGGCGGGCCACTGATTGAGCAGAGCCCTATCTTATGAAAACCCAAATCTCACATTTTAGAAGCTAAAATCACATTTCATCCCATCACAAATAAATTCATATTCAAACATTTAAATTGTACAAAAATTCCATGTGAATCCGATAACTCTGATGTGTAGACTTTCCACTGTAGAGTTTGTCATCTTATCATTGATGAGAATGTCTCAGATGACAACCGAACTGACATCATATTCATTAAGTACCACCGCATATGTTCCATTGGTCGGATTACCAGAATATAGTTAATTTCCCCCCACCTTCTGATGTTCCCAGAATCTCTATGTTAACCAATGGTTTTGCAAATGTAACATCAGTAGGGTAGAGAAAGGAAAAAGGGGGAAAGAGGTATTTATGACTGTCATAAACCTACCCCCCAGGCCAACGTCATGACAGTACATACCACAATCAGAAGCCATGGATTACAGGCAACATTCACATTGAGCTAAAGGGTAGGTGCGGGACTCTAACCCGGAAGCTTACAAGAAATCCCGCTATGCCCTGCGACGAACCATCAAACAGGCAAAGCGTCAATACAGGGCTAAGATTGAATCATACTACACCGGCTCCGACGCTCGTTGGATGTGGCAGGGCTTGCAAACTATTACAGATTACAAAGGGAAGCACAGCCTCGAGCTGCCCAGTGACACGAGCCTACCAGACAAGCTAAATCACTTCTATGCTCGCTTCGAGGCAAGCAGCACTGAGGCATGCATGAGAGCATCAACTGTTGCGGACGACTGTGTGATCACGCTCTCCGTAGCCGACATGATTAAGACCTTTAAAACAGGTCAACATACACAAGACGGGCCAGACGGATTACCAGGACGTGTGCTCCGGGCATGTGCTGACCAACTGGCAGGTGTCTTCACTGACATTTTCAACATGTCTCTGATTGAGTCAGTAATACCAACATGCTTCAAGCAGACCACCATAGTCCCTGTTATCCCAGAAACCTTAGACCCACTCCAATTTGCATACCGCCCAAACAGATCCACAGATGATGCAATCTCTATTGCACTCCACACTGCCCTTTCCCACCTGGACAAAAGGAACACCTATGTGAGAATGCTGTTCATTGACTACAGCTCAACGTTCAACACCATAGTACCCTCAAAGCTCATCACCAAGCTAAGGATCCTGGGACTAAACACCTCCCTCTGCAACTGGATCCTGGACTTCCTGACAGGCCGCCCCCAGGTGGTGAGGGTAGGTAGCAACACATATGCCACGCTGATCCTCTACACTGGAGCTCCCCAGGAGTGGGTGCTCAGTCCCCTCCTGTACTCCCTGTTCACCCACGACTGCATGGCCAGGCACGACTCCAACACCATCATTAAGTTTGCTGACGACACAACAGTGGTAGGCCTGATCACCGACAACGACGAGACAGCCTATAGGGAGGAGGTCAGAGACCTGACCGGGTGGTGCCAGAATAACAACCCATCCCTCAATGTAACCAAGACTAAGGAGATGATTGTGGACTACAGGAAAAGGAGCATTGAGCATGTCCCCATACTCATCGACGGGGCTGTAGTGGAGCAGGTTGAGAGCTTCAAATTCCTTGGTGTCCACATCAACAACAAACTAGATTGGTCCAAACACACCAAGACAGTCGTGAAGAGGGCACAACAAAGCCTATTCCCCCTCATGAAACTAAAAAGATTTGGCATGGGTCCTGAGATCCTCAAAAGGTTCTACAGCTGCAACATCGAGAGCATCCTAACCGGTTGCATCACTTTCATTCATAGGCTAGGTTGTAGCAACCTCATGATGGGTATAGGGAAAACTGGAGTATTATGTAGTAGCCTAAACTTCTCAAAGTTACATTAAACTGGGTGAATGGAATATGAATGACAGTCATCCAACATGCAGTAATAGAAATAAGGCCATTAAAGCTCATTTTAAAAAAGTATCGTCCTCCCTCATCTTAAACATTACCAACCGCACTGGTGTGATCATCCATGTGAAGAGGAACTGCATTACACCAGATAGGACATTTCAGGGCTTTATGTTCAAAAGAAAACCGCATTGAGGAAGGCTTACTTTGTTGTACCCAGCCAAGTCCAAATGTTAAAACAGAACAGTTAAAACACTACAGGCAACCTGGTCATGGAAACTGACTACACAACACACACACGTATGTGATAAGCTGTTTAATCGTCTATTTGTATTATTATTCACATGCAAAACATTATAGGCCTCAAATATTTATTGTTTTACAGAATGGAAGCAAGTAGAAGTGGAAAGATAGATGGGCTGATAAACAGATGAGGTACTAATATCCCTCCCATCTCTTTCCCTCCCTCACTCCCTTTCATTTGTCTCTCCCTATCCCCCTCACTCCCTTCTTACCTGTCTTCCTCTCCCTCTCTATCCATCCCTCTCTCCACACACACAGCTGTGGAATGTCCAGGCAGGTTGGCTGGGTGCCTGGGTCATGTCATGCCAATTAAGTTCAGCAGCTAATAGTCTTCCATTTGGGAATCCATCCTGTTACAGACAACATTAACCCTTCCCTGAACTTAGAGTAACTACTACACACTCTCACATGCATGGAAATGGGCAGGCATGCTGTGAGGAACACATACACGCAGATACATAAATATTTATTAATGTGTATGTGCGTGTGTTTGTTAAAAGCAGAAGTAAAATTTGGGTTGGAGCTTGTGGGTAATTCAGCAATAAAGTGATATTAATCTTAATCTCCCACCAGCCTCTTCTGATAAATATACATAGAAATATACATTTACAGAACACACGTAAACACAGCCACAATAATTTATACAAAAATCGACCTCTCTCAATTATGCACATTTAAAACATATTCCAAATAGAAATCCAGATGTTACATCCCCCTCTCCCACATTCCATTTGAACATGTTCTCGATATCATCAAAGCACAACGGCGGAAATAAGATACAGTACATTACCAAAGGAAGTGAAAAATATGGAAAGAGAGACATGATTGTGGGATGGATGGATGGATGGTGGTGGGGTATGGGGGAGGGGGGTGTTGAGAGAGGGACCCAGAGAGACATCTACATCATTTGGCCTAATGACACCATCTGGTGGATGGTAGGGACATCAAGATCACACTCACACAAAGAGGGAAGTGGGTGATGAGTAATGAAGAATTTGGTTCTGGGTGAAAAGCACTTATGAGAAAATTTAGTTTTCAAATCAAATAAAATCAAAATGTATTTGTCACATGTGCCGAATACAGGTGTAGACCTTTCTGTGAAATGCTTACTTACAACCCCTTAACGAACAATGCAGTTTTAAGAAAATATAGTTAAGAAAATATTATCTAAATCAATTAAAGTAAAAAGTTACACAATTAAATAACAATAATGAGGCTATATACAGGGGGTATCAGTACCGAGTCAATGTGCGGGGGTACAGGTAAGTCAAGGTAATTTGTACATGTAGGTAGGGCTAAAGTGAGAGAACAGTCTATGACTTGGGTGACTGGAGTCTTTGACAATTTTTTGGGCCTTCCTCTGACACTGCCCAGTATATAGGTCCTGGATGGCAGGAAGCTTGGCCCCAGTGACGTACTGGGCCGTGCGCACTACCCTCTACAGCGCCTTACGGTCGGATGTCGAGCAGTTGCCATACCAGGCGGTGATGCACCGGTCAGGATGCTCTCGATGGTGCAGCTGCATAACTTTCTGAGGATCTGGTGACCCAAGCCAAATCTTTTCAGTCTCCTGAGGGGAAAAAGGCATTGTCGTGCCCTCTTCACAAGTTTCTTGGTGTATTTGGACCATAATAGTTTGTGGACACCAAGGAATTTGAAACTCAACCCGCTTGACTACAGCCCCGTAGATGTGAATGGGGGCCTTTTCCTGTAGTGCTGATACTTGACACTTTTCCCACATTATACAGTTATGGTAAAAATACACCTGTCTAGTGGGCTTCTGTTTTGTATTGAATTCTTATCAGTGTGTACAGTATGTGAGCTGCCATTTTGCATTGAGTTCCCTTCAGTGTGGATGTTTCCCTGTGAGAGTAAATGTCAGAGTGATTGAGCGGGCAGCAGCGGCATTGTCTGGTGAGGGTCTGTAGGTTGGACCAGTCAGGGATTCCCTCAGGACTGGAGCACTGTGACTGCATGTTCCACAGCTGTCAGCAGCCATTGACTCACCACTAGACACCACTGACACTCTCACACACACTGATACTCTCACACACACTGCACAAACACGATCGTACACACACACACACACACACTCTATGACTGCAGAATGACACCCCTTGTCACATTAGTGACCACTATCCTCACACACCAGACCCCAAAGCCCACACACACAAATGCATAAATGGATACACACACCATATGCAGGACACAACCCCCCAAATTAGACTAATACTACCCTGAATCTGTCCCAATACTTCATGTCAATGAGGTATCATCGCTGTCGCTGTAGACATACAGTACTTTCAGTGGGATTTTGTGGCTTTGTTGAGTCCTCTGCAGAGAAAACTATACAAATATAACTGAACCAAATTAAATAAAATCATGCCAATCCCTTCCCCTTCTTCTGTCTATTTCCAATTGCCTCCCAGCTGTACCTCTCCCCTCTCTGTGACCCTCTCTCTCCCATTTCTCCACAACACACTCTTCTTCCCTCCCTATACCTCACTCTCTCTACACCTCTGTCACTCTTCTCTCTCCCCCTCCCCCCTCCCCTTCCTCTGCCCTGTCTCTGACCTCACAGTGGGGAGTCTCTGTGCAGCATCTGACCCCCTGGCCGCCTGTCTCACAAATCTCCCATAGAGCCTCTAATGGCTTCTACACATGCAGCCGTGACAGGACATTATACACTACCTGTACTCATTAGACACTGGCTACTGCTGCTGCTTCACTCTGTGGATCACACTGTGGATAGACTGGTGCTGTAATGTGTGCTTCTATCCTTACCTGTCTTCACCTTCATGTAACCTGGAATAGAGAGCTGCCCTTTAATCCAATCACATACTAATCAGCAAATATCTCAAAAGATTGAGGATGGAGGCATTTCACAGTTTTGGAACATGGCCATAGTTTTCAGTCCTTCTTGGATGAAATTGTTCCCTCCTCTGAAGGAGATAATCCAATTAACATGCAGTTCAAATTTGTCTTTGGGTGAAAAGCATAATTTCTGCAAGATCATTTATGACATGTATCATTTTCTCCCAGATCATTATGACTTACAGGCTAGCCAGATTATTCAGGATGTGAAGCACACTAGCACTCATAGTGTAATAATGAGCTGATCGACAGTAGGAAAGAGAGCTATGAGAGATCCAGAGAAGGTAGCGTGTACATTTACATTTTTTATTTGAACCTTTATTTAATTAGGCAAGTCAGCTAAGAACAAATTCTTATTTACAATGACGGCCTACTCTGGCCAAACCCCGACGACGCTGGGCCAATTGTACGCCACCATATGGGACTCCCAATCACACTCAGATGTTCAAATCCAGGCTGTATCACCAGGTACTATAGTGATGCCTCTTGCACTGAGAGGCAGTGTCTTAGACTGCTCCGCCACTCGGGAGCCCTCAAAAAGAGTCAGAGAATGTGTGTGTGTGCATGTACAGTATGTACACTGGCTTTCTAATCACACCCTAGCAGAACCACAGAGGGTTTCATTGGGAAACGCCAGTCAGCAGACAGAAAGTCACAGGCCCCAGTCTGAGAGAGCAGGAAGAACCACACTGGCAGTGCAACGAGACCACAGTATGACCACACCACAACCACACACCACTCGCCCAAAGACCACAGCTTAGGGGCAGGCCAGTGCCAGAGCACGGCCCTCTGGGAATGGAGACTGGAGAGGGATGGCAAACTGGGTCAACAGTACCATCATACAGTGCTAAGTTGGTAGTTGAAGATATCCCTCTAGTGGTGTGGGGGCTGTGCTTTGGCAAAGTGGGTGGGGTTATATCCTTCCTGTTTGGCCCTGTCCTGGGGTGTCCTCGGATGGGGCCACAGTGTCTCCTGACCCCTCCTGTCTCAGCCTCCAGTATTTATGCTGCAGTAGTTTATGTGTCGGGGGGCTAGGATCAGTTTGTTATATCTGGAGTACTTCTCCTGTCCTATTCGGTGTCCTGTGTGAATTTAAGTGTGCTCTCTCTAATTCTCTCTTTCTCTCTCTCGGAGGACCTGAGCCCTAGGACCATGCCTCAGGACTACCTGACATGATGACTCCTTGCTGTCCCCAGTCCACCTGGCCGTGCTGCTGCTCCAGTTTCAACTGTTCTGCCTTATTATTATTTGACCATGCTGGTCATTTATGAACATTTGAACATCTTGGCCATGTTCTGTTATAATCTCCACCCGGCATAGCCAGAAGAGGACTGGCCACCCCACATAGCCTGGTTCCTCTCTAGGTTTCTTCCTAGGTTTTGGCCTTTCTAGGGAGTTTTTCCTAGCCACCGTGCTTCTACACCTGCATTGCTTGCTGTTTGGGGTTTTAGGCTGGGTTTCTGTACAGCACTTTGGGATATCAGCTGATGTACGAAGGGCTATATAAATAAATTTGATTTGATTTGATTTAAGACTCACAGGGCTGATTGACTGACTGAAAGAGGGGGATCCAACTGGAGAAGATGTTACTTTAGCTTGTCTGTGTTTACAACAGTAATAACCCTATCATAACCCTATCATCATTATCATCATCATGTCATTGACACTCACACTGTTGCTTACTGTCTGGGACAAGGGAACATTAGCAAAAAGAAAGGAGTTAATAAGAGGAGAGACCGTGTGACAGAAAGATATAGTGAAGAAAGGCACTATTGTACATGTAGCTGGAGGTGCTTTCCTACTTCAGAGTCGTGATGGATGGAGGTTGTAAAGGGATGAATAAGAGATGAGGATCAGGATGAAAGGGCTTTCCAGAAACAGCAGCCTTAGTCACACAGCTGGGCTGAGACCCCTGAGCCTACCGGGCCACACCACACCACAGCCAGCATCACTGATCAACACAGACACACACACAAAGTAACAAACACACACAGTCATATGCAGTCACACAAACACACACCTCCCAAGAATCCAGATTCCAGCTCCAGCCTAAACCTATACCCAGCCCCAGTTGACATGAGAGTCAGAGGGAGGGAGGGAGGAAGAGAGGAGGACTGCCAGCCAGCCAGTAAGAGAGGTAGGGGTGAGAAGGGAGGGGGAGGGAGGAGGACTGCCAGCCAGCCAGAGAGGTGGGGGTGAGGCAGGGAGGAAGAGAGGGGGACTGCCAGCCAGCCAGCCAGTCAGAGAGGTAGAGAAGGGAGGGAGGGAGGGAGAAGGACTGCCAGCCAGCCAGTCAGAGGTAGGGGTGAGGAGGGAGGGAGGAAGAGAGGACTGCTAGCCAGCCAGCCAGAGAGTTGGGGGTGAGGAGAAAGGGAGGAGGACTGCCAGCCAGCCAGTCAGAGAGGTGGGGTGAGGAGGGAGGGATAGAGGACTGCTAGTCAGCCAGCCAGTCAGAGAGGTGGGGTGAGGAGGGAGGGAGGAAGAGAGGACTGCTAGCCAGCCAGAGAGTTGGGTGTGAGGAGGGAGGGAGAAGGACAGGACTGCTAGCCAGCCAGCCAGAGAGTTGGGGGTGAGGAGGGAGAGAGGAGGACTGCCAACCAGCCAGCCAGCCAGCCAGTCAGAGAGTTGGGGGTGAGGAGGCACGCTGCTAATAAAGCTAGGAGGAGGAGTGCACACTGAATGAATTTGGCTTTGAGCAAGGGGGAGTCTACAACACAGTGTAGGTGGTGTGTGTGTTTGTGAATGTGAGTCAGTGTGTGTGTGTGTTTTGCCCCAAGGTTGTGTGTGTGTGACTGCGCATGACTGTATGTGTGTGGGTGCCTATGAGAGCCAGAGAGTAGGTGGTGGAGAGGAGGGGTGTGTGTAAGGATGGGGCCAGGTGGAACTCTAGCCAGCTCTGTATGTTGTAGCTGTGGTGTCACTGGGATGGGAAGTGACAGGCAGGAAGCCCCACAGACAGCTGGGTAACAGCTCACTCCCACACTGGGGAGGGCTTTACACTGAACACCAAAAGTACTGCCTCTCCTCTCATTCACTCTTTCTCTCACTAGCACTGGAGAGAGGGGGAGGATGATTCATAGAGAGAGAGGGGAAGAGAGAACGATAGAGGGTTGAAGAGTTTCAGGATAGATTGGGAGGTAGGGTGATACAGGGAAATGAGAGAGGAAGATGTTGAGCAAGAACAGAGATAAAGAGAACAGATAGAAGGTGAGAGGGAATTATAGAGGAGGACATGAGAGACGGGGGAGATAGAGCGGGAAGGACAGTGAAGGAGAGAATGGATAGGCAGTGAAGAAAAAAGGGGGGGGGGGGGTGTGTTGTTTGTATTTCACATGACTCCATTAAACTTTTAGTAGTCCTCATTTCTCCAGTTAGGTTTCCTGTTACTAGATCACCAAAACAGCTACCGCAAATCCCACAGCCGTCCAATGATGAGACACATTTTCCACCCTCTCTCTCTCTCACACACACACAGAATAGAGAGGCAGTGAGAGGAGGAAACAGTGCCTTCAGGAAGTATTCATACCCTTTGACTTATTCCACATTTCGTTGTTACACGCTGAATTGTCAACATGGACTCCTCCAGCCGGGTCCTGTCAACATGGACTCCTCCAGCCGGGTCGTGTCAACATGGACTCCTCCAGCCGGGTCCTGTCAACATGGACTCCTCCAGCCGGGTCCTGTCTACATGGACTCCTCCAGCCGGGTCCTGTCAACATGGACTCCTCCAGCCGGGTCGTGTCAACATGGACTCCTCCAGCCGGGTCGTGTCAACATGGACTCCTCCAGCCGGGTCGTGTCAACATGGACTCCTCCAGCCGGGTCGTGTCAACATGGACTCCTCCAGCCGGGTCGTGTCAACATGGACTCATCCAGCTGGGTCGTGTCAACATGGACTCCTCCAGCTGGGTCGTGTCAACATGGACTCCTCCAGCTGGGTCGTGTCAACATGGACTCCTCCAGCTGGGTCGTGTCAACATGGACTCCTCCAGCTGGGTTGTGTCAACATGGACTCCTCCAGCTGGGATGAGCCATACTATACACTCCACTCACACAGAGACTGAAGACGAAGACAGACACAGAGAGAAAACAGATGAGAAAAAAATAAGAGATTGACAGGGAGGAAACAAGGGTTGAATTGGGACTGTGTGTGTGTGTGTGTGTAAAAGAAAGACATGAGAAATAAATGAAGATTAAGATAAATAGGCCTTTGCAGAAAAAAAAAGACCGCCACAGATGTAAGAGACAGAACAAAAGAGAGGGAGAGTGACAGAGGGAGAGTGACAGAGGGAGAGTGACAGAGGGAGGCAGTGAGGGAATGACAGGAGGAGAGATAGACGGAGGGATGGAGGGGGGGAGGAGTGGATGAGAAGCAGACAGAGATTGACAGCTTCCGTTCCCTGGGACACATGAATAAACCAGCACAGCATATATCGCCTTGGAGAGAGAGGGATGACAGAAAGAGATAGGGACGAGAGAGAGTGAGGAGAGAAAGGAGGAGATGAAGAGAGAGCGTCTCCATAATCAAGCCATCAAGGAGAGCAGGAGCGAGGGAGTGATGGGGGAAGCAGCGATGGCTCTGAATGAGTCAATCATGATTAATCAAAACGCTTCTTGCTCTCCATTCAGGCGCTCCCCTCTATCTCCTCTGCTCAGTACATGCACATGGTTACTCGACAACATCACAATATGGTCTTCTGGGCATTTCCATCAAATCAAATGTTATTGGTCACATACACATATTTAGCAGATGTATTGCGGGTGTAGTGAAATACTTGTGTTCCTGGCTCCATTGGTGTAGTAGTAGTATCTAACAATACACACATCTAAAAAGACACTGTATATGATGTGTTAGTGTTGCTAATATAGCCAATGAAGTGAAATCCAAATGATTTTCTCAGCCTTTACGTACGATGTGCTGTGTCGCAGAGGAAAAAAAAACCTTCCC
Organism: Oncorhynchus mykiss; assembly: GCF_057628025.1. NCBI lineage: Eukaryota > Metazoa > Chordata > Actinopteri > Salmoniformes > Salmonidae > Oncorhynchus > Oncorhynchus mykiss. The sequence continues at coordinate 20,240,197 of NC_143025.1, forward strand.
ACCACATCAGTGCCTCTCAGAGGAGTCCTGTATCCTGACACAGAAAATAGGGCACTTTCATATTTATTTAAGTACTGGGCTCAGATCCAGAGAAGTCCTTGGGGAGATACAGAGCGGGCAGGAGAGGAGGAAGCGGGTTGGAGCCACAGTAGCTCTGAGGTTTCACCAGCACAACCTCCGAGCACACAAACACACACAGCCAAGGGCACAGTCATTCAACACTCACACTGCCAAGGGCATACTGTCATTCAACACGCACAGCAGAAATAACCAATATGGATAGGGTGTGTGTAACCGCCTGTGTGTGCGCGTATCACTATCTGTGTGTGTGTGTAATAAAAATAGCCGTGAAGGCAATGACAAGTTGTGCGATTGACAGATAGATGGGATATCTACATGAGGGTTGTGCGTTTGACAGATAGATGGGATATCTACATGAGGGTTGTGCGTTTGACAGATAGATGTGATATCTACATGAGGGTTGTGCAGCGGTACCAACTGGGGTATGTCCCAATGTCTTCAATGTTACAATAATAAAACGGAACATCTGGTGGTGAGAAGCTAAACCTCAAATCAGGAACGCCACGGAACAGACATACCTCTACTACTCCATGCATCTGCGACAGACGCACATGGAGGGACACCTCAGCAGTGTAGAAATGACACAGGATGTTTTTAAATCAACACTTCCGCCGTGTGGAGTGACAATGAACTACAGGGACCTCAATGCTCCACAGGCATTCACAGACTACTAGGCTAGTATTAGTCATCAAAAGGTCATCCTTCATTTAGTAGTAACACTGAGAAATGTATAGTAACATTACACCATTCACGCTTTAGCTCCACTGCATTGCCTCTGGGACAAGATGCACAAGAACAAAACAGGACAGACAACAATTGATTTGATTGACTTTATTTGTAAAGGCACCAAAAGTACTTCCTTACTGCAGAACATTTCATTTATTTATAGTAAATGTTTGTTATTTTTATATTTCACCATTTCTTTAAATGAAGCTATAATTACATGACACAAATTGTTTGTTTTTTTGGGGGCCAAAGTATGAACTTCAGTTTTTTTTCATTATACACAAAATATGTATTCAAAAAATGACCTATACAAAGCTCAAAATGCTTACAATGCTTCACGCTACGGGGCAAGGGGTAAAGGGCAAACAGTGGGTCAGGGGTTAAAGAGGGACAGGTATAGGTCAAAGTACTGCACTTCCTCTAGTGTCACATCAGTACTGTAGGACAGAGCACAGGAATCATCCAGGACAGACACAGAAGATGCAGCCATATACCTGTGGTGTCCAATCAAAAACGCATATTTTGACCAATTGGTAAAACAATGTTACTCATCTAAGAAAACCAATGGTCCAAACCTCATATCTCTATCATAATCCATTCAAACGTTATTGGAGTGTGTACCCTTGTAGGATGGCCAGAATTAGGGTGACAATCAATGGAAGCCAGAGAAAAAAACTGGGTCAAAAATCTGGAAAATTGCATTGTGTCAGCTAGGCTGGATTCTGTGCAAGAATTAAGGCTACTGGTTACCTGAACGGCTCACTTTCCCATTGAACTCATCTTCCTTCTCGAAGCCGCAGGACATAAATTAGAGGTAATATGGATATCGATTTGAGACATGACGTAGTACTTTCTTATTTTAGTATATGGTTTTCATATTAATTCAAAATGTCTATTCCTTTTTGAAGATTCCTCACAAAAACAAGTGTATCTCCAAAACAGAGCAATGAGCGTATTTTCAAAGCCTTTTACATTTAATTCAGCTCATGCCAATTTAGCTTCATGCGACCAGTGGAAACTTTGAAGACGACCACAAAATGTCAAATCCTCAAAAGTTGTTATGCGAAACCTGCACCGCTATCTGTCAACAGAACTCAGTGCTTATTATCGGATGTATTCGTTTATGAAACCCGACTTTTGGGATATAATGGGAATGATATGTTAGAGAGACCCAACTGATCGATTCACAACATGAAGAACCTTATTTGTCTTGGCAAAATGTATTTTATAACATAAGTGAAATCATCACCATAGCGCGTTTTCACCCACACATAAAGCTTTAGAAGTATAACTGTATACATAAACTGGCCCTCCACTACTAAACAAATACATCGTTAATTTAGCGGAATCTTTAAAAGCTTTTTACTCTCATTTCTATTTCATAGCGATAATATTCAAACAAGTGTATTGATCACAGAAAATGTGGACCAAACTAAAACATTTCGTGGCTAATAGAAAGGAATACAGTTCCAAGAGACATGCGTTTGTGTGCATCTACCCACACGCATTGCATATCACTACTGTTTACGTCGATAAGAGTAAGTTGTGCTGTTCACAAGCAGTATTAGACTTAAAACAAAAGCCACATGTCAATCCCAGGCTCACCACTGACTGACCAAAGTTCAAATCTATATCACAGAGGTTAATGAATGCATTCACATACGGCTATGAAATCAGTTTTCCTGTGACACTTTATCTAAGACATTTACACAGATCTCTACACCCTCACAGTGTAACCCACCATCAAACAGAGAGGATGTCTATTAATATAAGGGGAATACAAAACACATACAATACATCACACGCTGTATAAGGGATCAAAGCAATGGTCAGACAATAACACCAATCCCTTCCCAATCGTACAGTAAAACCAGCAGTCAGCTTCACATCTTCTATACCATTCAACCTTTAGTTCTAGCCTACAGCGGCACTTACAGGTCGAGCTAATAATCACACACTTTCTCCAACAGGCTGAGAGAAACATGTTGGGGTTTGTAGAAAATATATATATATATATTTTTTTTTTTTGAAATGTAAATGCACACCAAAATAATGGCGATTTGTGCTTCATCTACTCAAATGACTGATCAAAAACGTTCATTTAAAACTATTCATTGGCCATGGACAATGCATCCACATTTGTGAGTGCTGTATTTGTATTCTATACGAGAGCTAAATCATGCATCATTTCTTCTTACAGCGACTCATCTTTTGAGTGACAAGATAGTGGGCGCAGTGGACATTTTGTTCTATGCCGCTGCCTAACATGAGAGACCGAGATGTCAACCTGTTTCCTAGAATAGACCAGAGATCCCTGTTCAAAAGAGGTGACTCAGTGGATGTCAGAGCTGCTTTCTAAAAGACTTACTGCTTTCTAGTGTTGAAGAGGCAACGTGCACTCTCCTACTGCATCACCACTAGGGAGAGAAAATATCTGAAGGTGTTTTCTATCTCGCACAATGTTAATCATCGCTGCGATCTGTACATTCAGACTGTTATGATAGTATTGATAGCATGCCTTTCATGGAAGCGATCTAAAGTAGCTCAGTGGGTTAGACAGGGCTCTCTGGGGACTGGAGTCACCAAGTTACACGCTTCACCAAGAAGACTGACATCTTTCAACGACTCTTCTTAACCTGGGGAGGAATCCTAACCTGAAAATCAAAGCGAGGCCAACAAATGTTCAGAACATTTTCTCACTGATATTAATGCAGGATTTTGACGCTAAGATTCAGACATTAACAGACAGTTTTTGCTGTTGCTTGTCTAAAAGTCGGTTTATGAAAACAGTATTGTGAGAGTTACCTCACGTCAACCAACTGAATCAAGTTGACACAACAGAGGCTAGAGATCTGGGTGACGCGAGCCTGTCTGTTGGATCTCTTCTGGTTTGTTATTCCACTTATACTATGTGACATTCAGGCTCCCAGATGGGCCTTGGTAAATAAGAGAGGAAGGAGACGCTCAGCCAGGGTGGTGTAAAAACACAGATCCATTTACCACTGGGCCATAAAGGGAGCAGAATGAGGGAAAAACAAATGAGCAAAAAGACAAGTCAAGCTCAAATCACAAAAATAAAATACAAAATAAAAAGATATATACATGAAAGAAATGATAGTAAAAAAATCTATACTGTACACAAATTGAAGCAGTTGGAATGACGGCAAATGCATCAGATAGGCCGTAGAAGTCGGAGGACTAAAGGGGGAGATGGGGTAGAGGAGAGGGACTGGCATGGATAGCAGATATACAGGACCACAGCCCTCTGACGCAGCGGTAGTTAATATGCGGTAGAGGGCGGGAGGGAGCTCTAGTCGGACTTGTCCCCGTCCTCCTCACGGTGGCTGTCAGCTCCCTCGCGAGAAGCCTTCTCCTCCTTTGCCAGCTGGGCCTGCGAGGCCAGGATGGAGGAGAGGGAGAAGAGGCCTGAAGAGGAGGTGACGGCCGGCAGGGTTGACTGACTCAGGCCCAGAGGCATAGGGGTCATGGGCAGGGCCAGACCCTGGAGCTGGGACAGCTGGTGAGCCTGGAGCTGCTGCTGTGGACAACACACACACAGCTCAAACACAGAGGAGACACAGAGATGGGTACATATGGCTCTCACACGTGCACACACACATATATTGGCAGCCCTGCACTTTTCTTAAAATAACTACCTATTTCTTTGAAAATAAGTTACATTTGAAAACAACTTTTGGTCTCCAAACGTTATTGGATTTTCAACATCGCAGAACCATACATTATATTGTAAACTTAAGTTGACAATTTGAAATATAAAAAATTAAGACAAATGGCATGGATAAACATATTGGCACCCTGGAACTAGTATTTCACTGCACAGCCTTTGGCCAAGATAACTCCCAACAAATGCTTATTGTAGCCACCAATGAGCTTGCTGCAACTTTTATTGGCAATTTAGCCCACTTTTCTACAGAAAACTTCTCCAACTGCTGTTTCTAGCTCTTGCCATAGGTTATGGATGTGGTTCAGATCTGGACTCTTCACTGGCCACTCCAGAACAGTCCAGCGCTTCTTCTTGAACCATTCCAGGGTGCTTTTGATGTGTGTTTGGGGTCGTTGCTGGATGACCAACAACCTTTAACGTCACAGTTTATAAACACTTAAAAACAACAACATTGGACTCCATATAACATTGATAATTGACTGATTTCACGAGGTCCTGCACACATTTAGGACCAGGGGCAGCAAAGCAACCCCACAGTAGTATCAAAGCTCCCCCATGTTTGATTGTAGGGAGAGTGTTCTTGTCTTTGAATGCTTCATTTGGTCATTGGTGCCAATCATTTTGTCAATGCCATTAGTCTTTATTTGCTGAATTAAAATGTTAAATTTAAGTTTACAAAAAAAAAAAAAAAAAAACCTGCACATCCATTCCACAAAATGTATGACTGGGCCTTGACAAATTCCAGACAAATACCTTTTTATCATCATCATCAAGTAAAGCACCAAACATAAAGCTCCATTAAAACCCAGAGCATCAGATGCATCATCATAATGATGGATTGATAGCTAGATAGTGATGAGTGTCAGACCCATAGAGGACATCCTGGAGGGAGCAGCCTACCCGGATGATGGAGTTCATCTCTGGAGGGGTGACCTGCTTGGCCCTCTCAATGGCTCCCAGGACCTGCTGCTGGTGCTGGAACACACACACATGCAGGAGGGTTAGATGGCTCAATACTACTAACACTGACCCTGTGCTCCTCACCCATTCAATTATTAAGTCACTAACACAAGGCTGGGCTTTGATAGAGAATCAATGATCCACTCCCATGTTGTAATGGGTCATCTCGTCATGGACACAAATTAGCATATCTTATCTGGATCACAGCAGAGCGCTCTGGCCCCTTTCATTACAGGGCTCGCAATGATGAATGGAGATATATATGGGGGAGAGGAGTCAAATAAGAATGATCTCATTCCAGGCTGCAGGGCACCACGTGGGGTTAGGGGTCAGGGGTTAGAGGGTGTTCTTACCTCCTGGGACAGATAGGGGAGGACTTGGGCACAGATCCCGTTCAATCTCTTCACAATCTCAGCCTGAGGAGGTAAAACACATAAGCCCTTAGCTTCATTTAACACCGCCTCAGTCTCACATCAACATACACCCCACCCTCCCAAAGAGCACTTCACAAGCACACATATACATTACTTTACGTTCCAGCAGTAATTGTCATAACAAACTCCAATATGGAGTAGTGTTAATTGTGTTACTTTCTAATTCAGTGTGATATCTGAGAAGACACTCATTTACTACGCACCGCCATTCCAGACAAAACACCACACTTATCACTCCATCATCATGCACACTGACCTCGCTCTCCTCTTAAAATGCATTTTGTGCCTCTTTCTATATGTGAGGAAGAATATGATGCACACACACGAAAGTAAGAGGAAATGCCGAATGTTCTGTCAGGTGGGAGAACAATTCATTCAAGCTAACCGGAGAGGGGGTCTTGCAACTGGCAGGGATGGGAATTTTTTTTAAGTGGAGGGAGACAAAGAAGAAACAATAACCCCTTTTCAATATATCCCCAGTACAAGCTGACTAAACTGTCTGGAGCTCCTCAGCTGGAGAGAAGAGAAAGCTTGGGGAGGAGAAAGCTTGGGGAGGAGAAAGCTTGGGGAGGAGAAAGCTTGGGGAGGAGAAAGCTTGGGGAGGAGAAAGAGAGAACGAAAGAAAGAAAATGAGAAAGAAAGAGAAAAATTAAAAAGACAAAGATAGAAATGAAGAAATATAAAAATTGAGAAGACAGTGAGAGAGAAAGAGCAGGCGTGAATTCTCCTCGACATTCAGTTCTACACATCCCCTTCAATTTCAACCCTCTAATGCTGCCGCAGTTCATCTGCACTCAGTCACACACACATGCACACAAAGCATGCACACACACGCGCTAACATAATTGGGGATCCCCCCCCCATATTTTCTAAATATTTCATCCCCGCCAGATAAAGGAGTAGGGGTGATGAATTGTACTCATGAGGCAGAGCAGGGGGGCTGTGTGTGTATGAGCTTGTATGTTCTCGAGCGTGTGTGCGCGACTAGATTTTTCACTGCGTGTTCTTTGCTGCCGGTGTGGCTGTCAGGGAGGAGCCGTCAATCTTTTAGCGCGCCAGACAAGGTCACAGATAAGGCCGGGTCCACAGAGGCCCATCGCTCTCCCCCAGTAGCCGGCCCATAAATTACCACCCCCACCTCCCAACAAAACCCTCCCGATCTAGAGGCACCAGATAACCCCTTAGACAGCAGTATGCTACTCTTCACTGTCCATGTAGTAATATACAAAGACTAGAGCTTTACCCTGCGCAGTACTGTACTGCTCCTTCCTTTAGAACAATCCCTCTGAATAGGGATGTTTTCTCAGCGATGCCAGAGAGAGATGTTTCACTGTCTGTCTACAGGGGGCATGATGATAAGAACCAATTCCCATCTCCGACAGCACTGCTGAAGAAGGGTTTCCTATTAACATAGACAGAGACTTACCTGCTTGTGCATTTCGATGTTCAGCCCATAGGACATCTCATAGTACTGTAAAGCAGAAGGAAGATGAGGAGTTGTTATACAGTATAATAACAGAAAGAGGGAAACTCCATTATGTCCTGTAAAGTGTAGACAGATTGTTTAGCTATATGCATTTCCTTCTGTCCCACAGAGCCATCTACAGGAGCCATCTCCTGGTTCTCATGGATCATGTCATTACTGTTACACCAGGTAAAACCCTTCGCACACACACCCACCCCGTTGTCCTCCTGTGTCGCTGTGAGACGGAAAGGGATGGTGTGTGTGAGTGTTCGGTGTTAATGAGCAGGCCAGTGGCTCAGCATTAGCCCTGTTAAATCACCAGCTCTGTCTGTGAGGGCACAGGCTCCAGCGTTCAAAAACATGCACGCGCGCGACGGGGAGTACAGGCTGTCCAGCCGAAACTGCACGTCCCTAAAGCAATTATGGTGCTGGGGAAATTGAGGTGCTGGCGATAGCAGCCGGCAAAGCAGGGGAACCCGATAGGCAATTAAGGGAGGGTGGACCAGGCTGGGGCTACACACACACTGATCCGCTGATGGATACGAGTGCAGCGCTGCACAGATTAGATGAGATTAAGCCAGTCAACGGATCAATTAGAGACAGAATCAGACAGCTACACGGGCCTTGCCAGAGACAATGAGATTAGCTAGAGGTGGAGAGTATGTGTTGGGGGGAAGAGAAGAGAGAGAGGATGACAACACCAGAGACAAAAGGACCACAGATGAGACTAGAGGAAAAATTATAAGAAGAAGGAGAGAGACAGAAAGACTGAGAACAATGACATGGAAAAAAGAGAGATGGGCACAGGGCTAGAGAGGAAAGGGGTGGGAGAGTAGATAGGAGACAAAGGTAAAAGAGCGAGATGGTATTTTCAATATTGCTGTATGTTGTAGTTGCTAGACTAAAATGGTGCCAAATTCAATGACCTGTTGTAAAAAAATGTCTTAGAATAAAAGGTGAAAATATGTTTTGTTGACACATTGTTGCAGTGTTAAACATCCTGCTGCCTGTAGAGGTGGTGGTAGGTGGTATGAATGCACTTTCCCCTATATTCATTTAGCAGCGGAGCCCCAAATATACACAGAACAAACATTTAAAACAGTTCATATAAAGAAATCAGTCATTTTAAATGAAATAGGCCCTAATCATTTCACATGACTAGGAATATAGATATGCATCTGTATTTGGCTCATGCAGAATGACACATCTCCTTCACATAGAGTTGATCAGACTGTTGATTGTGGCCTGTGAAATGTTGTCCCACTCCTCTTCAATGGCTGTGTGAAGTTGCTGGATATTGGCGGAAACACTGTCGTACGTGTCGATCCAGAGCATCCCAAACATGCTCAATGGGTGACATATCTGGTGAGTATGCAGGTCATGGAAGAACTGGGACATTTTCAGCTTCCAGGAATTGTGTACAGATCCTTGCAACAGAGGGCCGTGCATTATCGTGCTAAAACATGAGGTGATGGCAGCGGATGAATGGCACGACTATTGTCCTCAGTTACTCGTCACGGTAACTGTGCATTCAAATTGCCATCGATAAAATGCAAGTGTGTTCATTGTCCTTAGCTTATGCCTTCCCATAACATAAACCCACCACCACGGGGCACTCTGTTCACAACGTTGACATCAGCAAACCGCTTGTCCACATGATGACATACACACCGTCTGCCATCAGCCCAGTACAGTTGAAACCGGGATTCATCCATGAAGAGCACACTTTTCCAGCAGTCTGCAGTCAGGTCAAGACTCTGGTGAGGACGACAAGCACGCAGATGAGCTTCCCTGAGACGAAAAAAAACAAAACAATTTGCAGAGGGATGCACCTGATTGGCAATGATGTTCAGATATCCTGTGGCTAGGGCTGGGCGATATGGCCAAAATCTCATATCCCGATATCGGTAATTTCATATCCCGATAACGATACATAACACGATATACACATTTTCTGTAAATTCAATGAATAAATAATTTATATAAAACGACCACATGTAAAGGCCTATTTCTTATTACATTTTGAATTATACTCAACAAATACAAGGTATTTGCATTTGGTACCTTGGGTCGAGTATTAGCATCAACTCACGAAACGTCCGTTTCTCGACCGTGTAAACTGGGGCCATGTCTTTGCAGATGTAAGTTGTAACGGAGGCTGTTATCTCCTTCTATCTTCGTGATTCTTTGCCAAATGGTGTGACGCGGGCAAAAGCCTCTTGCAAGTAGGGGGTTTGTTTTGAGCACTCAACTGTACTTTTTTGGGTCTCATCCGTACTCTCTCCGTACTGTTTCACATGATTCTTGCGTAGGCGGTAAAAGAGGTTAGTGGTGTTTGAGCCTGTTGTCGCGACCGGCCTGCGGGAAATTTTGGTTTTCTGGTCCGTGTCAGACTTTTCATACCCAAACCACGCCCATGCGACCGAAGTAGCCCCTCTTTTAGGTAAGAGCTCAGTGTCTCTGTGCTCTGTGTCACGTTCACTCTCCTCCATGTTTGTTTCTGTTGCAAATTTCCTTCCACATGGCACGTGTGAAAAACGCAAAGCGAAATCCAATTGACAAAAAATATTGCTGTAAAGAGTGTGATTTGCAACACCACGAAATAAACGATAGAGCATAATATGAAACGATAGACGTTTTTCTATCGTCACACGATATGTATCGTCATATGGCCCAGCCCTACCTGTGGCATTCAAACATTGCTCAAGGCTCCCAATGAGTGCCATGAAAACAGCAGCCTGCAATGTCAAAACATGGCATAATGGATGCATGTACAGTACTCATGTGGTTTTGTCCATACCCTAATCCTCCCATCAGCTTGAAAGAGCAGGAACCCGGGACTCATCAGACCAGGCAATGTTTTCCAATTCTCCAGTGTTTTCGTTCCATAGCCCACTGGAACCGCAGTTTTGTTTTTTTGCTGAAAATAGTTGAATGCTAAGGTCATCGGCTGCCATACCCCATTTGTGTCAAGGTACGACGAGTTGAGCATTGTTTTATGGGTCTTTGGGCACCAATGTTGTACTGGACTGTCAGTTGACTAACTGTAGCCCATCCGTTGCTCTGCACAATGTGTGTCAGCCTCCGTTGTCCTCTTTCATCAATGACCTGTTTTCGACCACTGGCTGGATGTCCTTTGGAGAGTGGACCATTCTTGATACACACAGGAAACTGTGGAACGTGAAAAACCCAGCAGCGTTGCAGTTCTTCACACACTCAATCCAGTGCGCCAGGCACCTACTACTATACCCCATTCAAAGGCACTTAATTAAACCTTTTGTCATACCCATTTACCATCTGAATGGCACCCATACACACACCTGTCTCAATTGTCTCAAGGCTTAACAATCCTTCTTTAACCCGTCTCCTCCCCTTCATCTACACTGATTGAAGTGATTTGACATCAACAAGGGGTCATATAGCTTTCACCTGGATTCACCTCGTCAGTCTACGCCATGGAAAGAACAGTTCCTAATATTTTGTACTCAGTGTATATCTGTATATCTGCATATCTGCACACATGAGCGCACAGACACATCAGTTATATTTCAGATGGTGTCATCATTACATTTTAATGCATTTGAGTAGAATGTCCTTTTAAAAAGTGACATTGACAGAGCAGGGTCACTCCCAGTAGCACACACACAGGCTGACACAGGCAAACACACACACAGCGAGACACAAACACAAAAAAAAAACTCACCATGATATAATGACGTTGCATCTCAGACTTCTCACTGGCCAGCTTGTCACACTCCAGCTTCAAACTGCAGAGAAGAGATCAAAATAGAAAATATTTAGGCTCCAGGAAGCATCACTCATACCTCTTCAGGAAGACAGGAAATGACTTCATCCTTCCCTCATCGGATCTTACAAGGTGTCAATCCACCAAGAGAAAAAAAGCCTCCCAAATAAACCCTAGTAAAATACCCATACGTATTCCCAGAGTGATTTAAATGTCCTGCCTATAAAAAGCGGACGGTTGGTGGATGACGTGGATGTGCAGCTCTGCTCTGTGTCGCAGACAGCCATTAGCTGTAATCATGTCACAGCGCTCGCTGCAAAAGTTACAGGACGTGACAGGACAAAGGAGGCCAAGCCTCTACTGTCACACCACTTATCACAAGCTTTCATATTGGAATGGCGCCAGTGTTGACATCCCCCTCTGTAGAGCGTTCCAGTGGATCCACATTAACCAGGAGGAAGCAGTTCGGAATATCAGACCAGGGTTTATAATGGTGTGTTTACGTTAAGATTGTTTTTGGGATCTAGATCTGTGCCGTCAGCGTCACTGTGAATGAAGACTCAAATTAGGCAGAGCGTTAGCTGTGGCGAATCCTCATCATTGTCCCCAACTGGGAAAATGCTGCTCATAGCCACCGCTGACTCCGTCACTGACATGGAAAAATAGTTGATGCAAATGGGATCATATCAGCGGCGCTGTTAACTCAGCCCAAAGTGAAAAGGTTAAATGATTCTTTATTATTTATTTTTTTACAACCAAATCTCTATTTTTGATGTATATGCCATATTATAGATGGGTCCGGACTCCTTTGTGATTTCACTTGTTTTTGATAAACATAAGTTTATACTATAAGGACAAACCCGGTCTGGACTTCTGCATAGGGGACTAGATGATTAGAGATGAGATTCAGAATGACAATACACTGAGAGCTTTGCAGTTTTCGAAAAGGAGGCATTTGTTTTTGTTCATGTTATTTCAGGGCCCTCATACCGCACAACTCGAGAATGAGGAAGTGATTCGTTGTTTGTGGTAAGTCTATCACAAACAAGTGAAATCACCAAAACAAACAGGTGTCTGGACCCTTCTCGGTCCTATGCCATTTACATTTAAAACTGAGTTATTTTTTACAAACAAATATTTTCCTTTAAAGAATAAACCTCATTACAATTCAACAGCAGTCCTCAGATTCTCTGACCAAACAAGTGCTCAGGGGGGCGCATTTCATTCAGACAGCTCTCTCCCTCCCTCCATCCGTCTCTACTCCTCTTTCGCCTGCAGCCTTCACTTAGCCAAATCGCTTTTTCCTCCTAAAAATAATAATAATATCGTCAGCAGCGCGTGCGCAAACACAGGGGTTGGTTGTCATGACAACCGGCCTCCCCTGCTGCCACCCTACCTGAGATCGGATTGTGATTGTCTTTGTGCGCCTGTGATTGGTGGAGGTGGCCCGGGGGCTCGGAGAGACGCTCTCAAACGACACTTTGATGGAGTTTTATTGCCGCTCCTTCCGCCTCTAAATCGCTCCTGCTGTCATCTTTATTTTGATTTATGTATTCCCTGATCTATTTATGCATGTGAGGGGGGGGGGGGGGGGGACAGTTACAATGCTCACTACTATGCTCAGGAGACCACCTGCAGAACATTTCCCTAAAAGGGCTGAACGCAGCCTTCTACAAAGCCTCGTCTATGGCTCCTCGGCTCAAGTCATTAGGCAGCGTGTATGCAAGCTCTGAATACGGTGTAGAGAAAAGGTATTCTTTCAACTGCTTCTGAAGGGGGTTAAACGGTGGGTTGTCTAGGGAATTACACACCAAAGCCCAGGCTCTGAGGTGTTCCTACTACACTAGGAATGGACTGATGATCAGAGACAGAAATTTCACACAATGAACAAACATGCAGGCTTTTATCTGCCTCTCCTCTGATGAAGCTCAATAGAACAGGGAGGAAAGAAATCCTCAGCCAATACACTTCCTAGTTCCTATACCACAGGTAAATAGAGGGAGGGAATCAGAGGCAGTTGTAGCCCTGCTGCTTCAAAGGCTAGAAATCCATAAAGCGGAAACCTTCCTTGGGTACCATGAGATCCACGAACTCCACACATTTAGTCATGAATCAAACAGAGCAATACACTGTACTCTCTGGTACATCTCAATCCAGGTCAAATAAATGACCTTGTGCCATCTAGCAATTGCCAATTTTGTTAGGTTGTGGTTATAGCAGGACATCAATAACAGTGCTTTCTATTACATGAAAGAGAACAAAGTTCTAGACTAGGGTTCTAAATAGAACTGACACACACATCCATTGGTCTACTCTTAAAACATATGTCCTATTTTCATGTCTTCTCCTCTGGAGCAACAGCACACTCCTAGAATACGTATTCTTTCACCTGCTTCCATCTGCTTCTGAAGGGGGTTTAACGGTGGGGCGAAATAAAATGTATTAGTCTTGCTGTGATTTATTTGATATTCTAATCATGTAGGTTATTCCAGTGGGCTTTTGCACAGAACCATGTGCAGCAGTGTACTCTAGTACTGCACACTGTATACTTACGCAACGTAACTCATAGCAGAATAGAATTCAAGTGTTCTAATATGTACACTCACCTACAGAGATATGGTTATGCTCAGAGTATTCACAAATAGCAGACAGGTTTAGTATCTTAAACCCTGGTTCCCTCAGATAAGCCTTGGTTGAAGGGTTTGTGTGAGAAACAGTGCTAAATGGATACCTGTGGTATTGTGCTTGGAGGAACTGGAACTCGTCCTTGATTCGGTCACATGAATCGGAGGTTGTGAATTTCAGCTGCTGCGATGAAGCCTGCAAGATGGACAGACAGACAAACACCATCAAAACACGTCAGTGAAATAAAAACCAGTCTGGCCTGGCTCACACTAGGGTCATTCCACCTCAAAAAGCACATGGGGATTGACAGAAACCATCTTATATGATCGTTTCTGTAGTTACTGTTGAAACACTTCGGAGAAATTAAGCCAAGTGAGTGCACCCATATTTACCATTTTAAATTATAGGATTCAGATAGTGCCTTCAGAAAGCATTCACACGCCTTGACTTTTTCCATATTCTGTGTTACAGCCAGACTTTAAAATTGATTAAATTGTGATTGTGTCACAATGTCAAAGTGGATTTATGTAGACATTTTTACCAATTAATAAAAAATGAAAAGCTGATATGTCTTGAGTCAATAAGTATTCAACACATTTGTTATGGCAAGCATAAGTAAAAATGTTGCATGGACTCAGTGTGCAATAATACAGTGCCTTCAGAAAGTATTCACACCCTCAACCATTTCCCCCAAAAATGGTGTTACAAAATGGGATTAAAATGGATTTAATTGTCAATGACCGTACACAATATACTTGAATGCCAAAGTTTTTATTTTTTTAATTGATGGAAAATAAAATAAATATATCTTGAATAGATAAGTAGTCAAACCCATGATTCAATACATGTTGGAACAACCTTTGGCAATGATTAGAGCTGTGAGTCTTTCTGGGTAAGTCTAAGAGCTTTGCACACATGGATTGTACAATATTTGCATGTTCATTATTTCAAAAGATTCAAGCTGTGTCAAGTTGGTTGTTGACCATTGATTTTCAAGCCAATTTAGGTCAAAACTGTAACTAGGCCACTCAGGAACATTCAATGTCTTGGTAAGCAACTCCAGTGTATATTTGGCCTTGTGTTTTAGGTAATCGCACTGCTGAAAGGTGAATTTATCTCCCAGTGTCTGTTGGAAAGCAGATAGCCAAGCACAAAATCCTAGAGGGAATATCTGGTTCTATTGTTTCTTTTAATCCTAATAAACGTCCTAGTGCTTGCCGATGACAAGCATCCCCTTAACATGATGCAGCCACCACCAGGCTTGAAAATATGAAGAGTGATTCTCAGTGATGTGTTGTTGTGTTGGATGTGCCCCAAACATAAAGCTTTGTATTCAGGACTAAAAGTTAATTTCTTTGCCACATTTGATTGCAAACAGGATGCATATTTAGGAATATTTTATTTTGTACAGGCTTCATGCTTTTCATTCTGTAATTTTTGTTAGTATTGTGGAGTAACTACAATGTTGATCCATCCTCAGTTATCCCATTTATTCATTTAACCTTTATTTTACTAGGCAAGTCAGTTAAGAACAAATTCTTATTTACAATGACAGCCTAGGAACAGTGGGTTAACTGCAGACCGACAGATTTTTACCTTGTCAGCTCGGGGATTCGATCTAGCAACCTTTCGGTTACTGGCCCAATGCTCTAACCACGAGGCTAATTGCCGCCCCCAAACACAGCCATTAAACTAACTGTTTTAGAAAGTCACCGTTGGCCTCATGGTGACATTTGCTTTTATGGAGGACTGGTTCAAATTGTGAGGATGACCACAATTTACTTTCATCATGAGCCAAATCTTAGTTTCCTACTCAAAGTTGCAAAGGAAATGTTGTGATCTAGTTGATAAAAAACAAGAGACCAGCGCAAAAGATGTGGTGGTATAGCAGGAACAGCGGCATCTAGTGGTCAAAACCTGATACTTTCAAACTACTTCATGGTAAATAATGCAAGGGACATCAATTGCTAATGTCTCTGAACAGGGTATGAAGCAAAAATTCTCCAAGCCCCAGCATCACACTACTTGTCAGAGAACTGATACTGTATACTGGTTGTTGGGGTGGGATTGGCATGGGGTTTTGCGGGGGGATCCCTCATCTTATTCATTGGTAGAAAGAAGTTTTGTCCAAATCAGATGTAGGGTACTATATTTATTGAACTTATTTGAATCCTATAAAGTTAAAATGGCCAATATGGATGCAATCAATTAGCTTACATTTTCAGATTTTCAAAGAAGTATACAAAATAATGTTTCAGGAATGTCAATCTTACTTGTTTCTAACTACAGAAACAATTTCAGAAAAATCTGCGATGATGGGTCATGGTTTGCTGAAATGACTCAACAGTACGAGTGGGTATTGTATGGTCATTACACTTTACAAGCAGTGGTGGTAGTGGATGTAAAATATAAATGCAACATGTTAAGTGCTGGTCCCATGTTTCATGAGCTGAAATAAAATATCCCAGAAATGTTCCAGTCGCACAAAAAGCATCTCTAAAATGTGCAGAAACTTGTTTACATCCCTGTTGGTAAGCATTTCTCCTTTGCCAAGATAATCCATCCACCTGACAGGTATGTGATATCAGGAGCTGATTAAAACAGCATGATCATTACACAGGTGCACCTTGTGCTGGGGACAATAAAAGGCCACTCTAAAATGTGCAGTTGTGTCACACAACTGGCATGCTGACTGTAGGACTGTTCACCAGAGCCGTTGCCACATAATTTAATGTTCATTTCTCTACCATAAGCTGCCTCCAATGTAATTTTAGAGAATTTGGCTGTACGTCCAACTGGCTTCACAACCACTCCAGCCCAGGACCACCACATCCAGCTTTTTCACCTGCGGGATCGTCTGAGACCAGCCACCTGGACAGCTGATGAAACTGGGTTTGGACAAGCGAAGAATTTCTCCACAAACTGTCAGAAATAATCCCGGGAAAGTACATCTGCGTGCTTGTTGTCCTCACCAGGGTCTTGACCTGACTGCAAGTTCGGCATTCAGTGGGAAGATTCTCACCGTTGGTGGCCACTGGCACACTGAAGAAGTGTGCTCTTCACGGATTAATCCTGGTTTCAACTGTACTGGGCAGATAGCGTGTTTGGCATCATGTGGGCGAGCAATTTGCTGATGTCAACATTGTGAACAGAGTGCACCATGACCGTTGCATGAACTTCCAGTGCACGTTTACAGAGACCACTGAGGCTGTACCCCTACAGTTTTAGACAGTAGCCAATAGACTATCAATAGACTGTAGCCAATAGACTATTGTGGCTATCAAGCATAATGTATGCATACCAACAAAACCAATGGAGCAAATCCCATAACATTTTCACATACAGTGCCTTGCGAAAGTATTCGGCCCCCTTGAACTTTGCGACCTTTTGCCACATTTCAGGCTTCAAACAAAGATATAAAACTGTATTTTTTTGTGAAGAATCAACAACAAGTGGGACACAATCATGAAGTGGAACAACATTTATTGGATATTTCAAACTTTTTTAACAAATCAAAAACTGAAAAATTGGGCGTGCAAAATTATTCAGCCCCCTTAAGTTAATACTTTGTAGCGCCACCTTTTGCTGCGATTACAGCTGTAAGTCGCTTGGGGTATGTCTCTATCAGTTTTGCACATCGAGAGACTGAAATGTTTTCCCATTCCTCCTTGCAAAACAGCTCGAGCTCAGTGAGGTTGGATGGAGAGCATTTGTGAACAGCAGTTTTCAGTTCTTTCCACAGATTCTCGATTGGATTCAGGTCTGGACTTTGACTTGGCCATTCTAACACCTGGATATGTTTATTTTTGAACCATTCCATTGTAGATTTTGCTTTATGTTTTGGATCATTGTCTTGTTGGAAGACACATCTCCGTCCCAGTCTCAGGTCTTTTGCAGACTCCATCAGGTTTTCTTCCAGAATGGTCCTGTATTTGGCTCCATCCATCTTCCCATCAATTTTAACCATCTTCCCTGTCCCTGCTGAAGAAAAGCAGGCCCAAACCTTGATGCTGCCACCACCATGTTTGACAGTGGGGATGGTGTGTTCAGGGTGTGAGCTGTGTTGCTTTTACGCCAAACATAACATTTTGCATTGTTGCCAAAAAGTTCCATTTTGGTTTCATCTGACCAGAGCACCTTCTTCCACATGTTTGGTGTGTCTCCCAGGTGGCTTGTGGCAAACTTTAAACTACACTTTTTATGGATATCTTTAAGAAATGGCTTTCTTCTTGCCACTCTTCCATAAAGGCCAGATTTGTGCAATATACGACTGATTGTTGTCCTATGGACAGTCTCCCACCTCAGCTGTAGATCTCTGCAGTTCATCCAGAGTGATCATGGGCCTCTTGGCTGCATCTCTGATCAGTCTTCTCCTTGTATGAGCTGAAAGTTTAGAGGGACGGCCAGGTCTTGGTAGATTTGCAGTGGTCTGATACTCCTTCCATTTCAATATTATCGCTTGCACAGTGATCCTTGGGATGTTTAAAGCTTGGGAAATCTTTTTGTATCCAAATCCGGCTTTAAACTTCTTCACAACAGTATCTCGGACCTGCCTGGTGTGTTCCTTGTTCTTCATGATGCTCTCTGCGCTTTTAACGGACCTCTGAGACTATCACAGTGCAGGTGCATTTATACGGAGACTTGATTACACACAGGTGGATTGTATTTATCATCATTAGTCATTTAGGTCAACATTGGATCATTCAAAGATCCTCACTGAACTTCTGGAGAGAGTTTGCTGCACTGAAAGTAAAGGGGCTGAATAATTTTGCACGCCCAATTTTTCAGTTTTTGATTTGTTAAAAAAAAGTTTGAAATATCCAATAAATGTCGTTCCACTTCATGATTGTGTCCCACTTGTTGTTGATTCTTCACAAAAAAAATACAGTTTTATATCTTTATGTTTGAAGCCTGAAATGTGGCAAAAGGTCGCAAAGTTCAAGGGGGCCGAATACTTTCGCAAGGCACTGTAGCCTACATGTGGTGTTCAATGCTGGCATACATTGCATGAGACTTTAAAAAATGTAAAAAGTTTACATTATGAAGGGCTTGAATGTTTTTTTACTTGGTCTGTAACACCATGGGCCAAATAGGTGACTGTACATTGTATGATGCAAGAAACCACTTCAAAATAAAATTAATTATTATTACCATAGAGAATTAGATAATGTAGGCTACCCCTCTGCTGATTTGCATATTTAAGCCTCTGAAAATACTACACTGCCCCTTTAATTAAGACATAAGCTTTATACCTGACTGGCTTTTCAAAGACAGCTTGAAATGTAGCTTACACATTTTGTGCTCTTGTAGGAAGCATCAACTCCCCATTGCTGACCTATACTTATTCATAATTGGGCTAATTACTCGCTAACTAGCAAAGAATATCAATAAATGTGCACACACTCTGCTCTGAAACATGCAGTAACTCACGGGTGATTGAAAGCCCACTCGTGGGCTACCTGCCAATAGAATTCTACACTTTTGCGCTTTGGCTCTGCCTAGAACAAAGTCAGACTGAATTTTGCAGCTAGATTTTTTTTTTTGTATTGAAAAAGGGGCTGCTATGATATTGATTCGCTAACAGAAAAAAACATCTATATAGTACAAATTAATGGGGCGAACTCAATGAAGTCTTTCTCTGCGCGGCCTGGCATTTCTTCAGCGTGGAAGTCCTGGAGGAGGTGTGCGGCTTAAGAGGGAACATTGGTTATAGTATGGGAAGGCATAAGCAACAGACAACGCCACCATCACCTCATGTCAGCATGATAATGCACGGCCCAATGTTGCAAGGGTCTGTACAAAATTCCTGGAAGCTGAAAATGGCCTGCATACTCAGACATGTCACCTAATGAGCATGTTTGGGATGCTCTGGATCGACACGTACAACAGCATTTAAGTTCTAGCCAATATCCAGAAACTTTACACAGCCATTGAAGAGGAATGGGGCAACATTCACAGGCCACAATCAACAGCCTGATCAACTATGCGAAGGAGATGTCTCGTGCAGCTCGTGCAGTCACACCAGATACTGACTGGTTTTCTCCTACGTTTTATTGAAGCCATCTGTGACTAACATATGCATATTTGTATTCCCAGGTATTTGAAATCATAGATTAGGGCCTAATAAATTAATTTCAATTGACTAATTTCCTTATGTGAACTGTAAAATCTTTGAAATTGTTGCATGTTGTGTTTCTTTTTTTGTTCAGTTTAGTTGTGTCTTTGTGCCAGACTCATTGCAGCTTTAAACCCAAAAAGGAACGTTTTATCATTTATTTTGCAGACGACATAATGGGTCAAGTGGGAAATCTCTAAAATGTTCCCACTCTAAAGAGTTTCAAAGCAAGCCATAACCGCATATATTATTTTGCAAATCTGCAATTGCAGCAATAATAACAGCTATTCAAAAAAAATGACCTGTCACATTCAGAAGCCCATTCAGCACATTGCAGAATTGTTGTTTGTGATGAATCATAAATGGGCTTCTTCACTAAAAGGAGTCTCACTACATTGGGAGTTTGGACAACACTTAGAACATGTTGAAATACAATGATTTTCCTTATAATTTCAACAATGCAACCAGTTTGGAAATGTGCACCCTCCGTCTTGCTGTAGATACTGTGACGTCAGGAGGTACGCCTAATAGTAGACACCTTTTCCTAAGAACAACACAGCTGGTTCCAGATCCGACAGATTGACTGACTTGAGATTTTGCCAAACCCGTTTTAACTTTGAAAAGATTTACAGACTTTTGATAGCCAGTATGATAACTATCCTAAAAACAAAGGAAGGCTAAATGCTAAGCCACATTCCCTACAATCAAAACACTTAGGAGGCCAAGTGAAAACCGCTACATACAAGTAGGCCTCATCCATTACAATCATCGTTATCACCAAGCAAAATCTCTACACAACCATAGCCTACAGGCTCCAAGTTCCAATTGATCTAATCTTTAACATATATCCAGCCAACCGTTGCAAAGACAAAGCAAACCGTGGCTATAGTCAGCCTGACCCTGCAGGTAGCCCCCAGACAGAGCTAGGACTGGGGAGGGGGAGGGATTCTTGGGGGGGGGGGGGCAGTGTTCCTCCCACAGTAGTTTGTCAGCCTTGCTATGAACAAAGCTCCAACCGGGAGTACCCCTAACCACTGATACAGGGTCATATTTTTTTGTCCCCCAATCTAAATGGTAAAGGCTGGGGTTTGAGGTAGGGTAATCTGATCCTAGATCTGTGGATAGGTGCAACTAGTGGCTTGAGCACCCCAACCATGTAGGCCCCTTACCCTTAACCTCACCCACATGTGATGTCTGATTTTCCCCCATAATTTATATACCATGACATTGCTCATTCTGATGTTGCTTGTTACGAAATGTCAAACTTTTATTTCTCACTTTTTGGATTATGTGTGTATTGTTATTGTATTGCTAGGTATTACTGAACTGTAGGAACTAGAAACATAAGCATTTCCCTGCACCGGCGATAACGTCGGCAAATATGTGTACACAACCAATAAACTGATTCGATTTGAGGTACTCTAGGCTATATAAAACATGCAGTAGTACTGAGTCTACTATTGATGGTGCAGTGCTGTAAAGTGACCGAAACAAGAGGCTCTATGGGGCCTTAGAGCACACAACAGATGGATGCACATAATGTTAATGAAATACTGCCGTAATATTGTGACACATGCCATCTGGTGTGACGAAAAAGGTGCCTGCTCGCTGTGAGAGTGTCAAATGTGTGCGCGTGTGTGTACGTACATGTGAGAATGTGTATTTTAAGTATGAGTGTGTAAGTGCGCAAATGTGTGTTTTAGTTTGTGAAGTCAGCACGTCTCAATGCAGAGAGAGATAAGCCTCCATAAAGATGCTCTGCTGCTGCCATTGAAGCCAACACCTAGTCCTTGGAATGAATCATGCACACGCATACATAAATAAATCCAGCCTACTTTTACACTGCCTCTCTCACAAACGCACACAAGTATTGTTCACACACAGCTCCAAAATGTAGGACAATCCCTAATTTGATTCTTCCCCACTCCTTTGAGATGCAATTAAAGCATTACAAAGCTTTGTGCTATGGTGGGGCAATAGTCTTCACTGACTACATGGGATTCATAATTTCAGGAAATTTGCAGCCCCCACCCATCCCTTTCCTCCTCCTCCCCCACCCAGCCCAGCTATTGAAAAAAATAAAATCATATAATCCAAGTGAAATCTACTCCGCACCATAATGTCTATCTTAAACAAGGATTACAAACCAAATCCTGTTTCTGCTCGGCAGATCAGACCACAGGCTATGCTTCATGCATGCACACACACGCCGACAATAACACAGAGTATCATCAGAAAACATCCTCCTCAATTGTAAATCCTGCCTGAGGGGAAAAGCAGTGTGGGGATTGCATTTCCTGGAGCTCCGGCTCCCTGTTTACATCTCCACGGGAAGACTGAGGAGAGAGCGAGAGGAGGAAAGGAAGGTGGTGGTGGTGGTGGGGGGGGGGGTCTAATCATTCACCAATGACAGGATATTGACATGACCAACTTCTGCATCACCACATTCAGGGTGGAACAGAACCAGAAGGGAATCTCTCACAGACAGATAATTAGAGGGGGATAAGGGAAATATGATGCGCAACGCAAATCTGTTTACTAACGCATATGGACATATGAACAACACTTTAACCTCAACACAAACCTACCTGAAACACAAATTGTTTACTGCCTTAGATGGACTCCTATAGCGACAGTAAACAAACATGTAACTTGGGGGACAGGGACATGACGCCCCCCCCCCCCCAATACTAGAAACACGTAAATTTGACACCATCCCCAATATTACACCATGATCAGTTTGATGGATTTGAAAACATTTTCAGACTGTAAAGCACCAGGCAGCTGCTGGTTTTATGTGGCTTTAAAACTGACTCAGTTCCTCATTTTCTACAAAACTAAAGTATACTGAACAAAAATGACAACAGCTCTGGTGGACATTCCTGCAGTCAGCATGCAAATTGCACGCTACCTCAAAAATTCAGATATCTGTGGCATTGTGTTGTGTGACAAAACTGCACATTTTAGAGTGGCCTTTTGTAGACCCCAGCACAAGGTGCACCTGTGTAATGACCGTGCTGTTTAATCAGCTTCTTGATATACCACACCGGTCAGGTGGAGTAATTATCTTGGCGGGGGGGAGATATTCACTTACAGGAATGTAAACACATTTGTGCACAACATTTTAGATAAATACATTTTTGTGCATATGGGAAAATTCTGGGATCTTTTATTTCAGCTCATGAAACCAACACTTTACATGTTGCGTTTATATTTTTGTTCAGTATATGATTGGATCCCCAACCACCAGATATGCTTTCGGTTGTGCCCGGTCCCCAGAGGCAGCCGACTGACATGTTGCTTTGATCTGCAGTAACAGTTCAGGGGCATGCACTTGCTCTCTCTCTTTGTGGTGTTTGCTGAGGAGAGGTAGCTACAGGGATCATAATTAAGGGCGTGCTGTAGAAAATAATGTCTGGGATGGTTCTGGCACCATAGATCCAAAATCCATACAACCACTGTAGGCTTTCATCAAAACATGTTAAAAATGCAAATGAGATTGATGCCACAGATCAGAATGTTTAGCTTAAAATGTTGATAAATGTATTTCTTCACATTATAAGCACACCAATGCGCACACAGCAGTGGCTGTTGAATAATTAAAGCATGTTGATTTGAAAAGTAATAGAACATGAAAGAAATGCTGGTTACAATGGCATAAGGAAGTGTTTATAAAAAAAATCCCTCAACATTTCTATGGTCTGACTTTGGCAAGGCTACTTCGAAAGGTAGGCCTAAGACGTGCCTCAGAAAATGACAAAATCTCCAGGTTTTAAAACAATTACATTTTATGGTTAAATAGTTTAAAAATGCTGACTGCCTCCTCTCAGATTGCAAGGTGGGTGATGGGTGTGGTCAGTGCACAATAGTAACTGGCCTTTCTCTTCGCTCGTGAAAACAGAAACAAAAGGATTGGGTCTCTATCGGACCTTATGAAGCTATGCCATCGTAAATACAGAATCTTATGCATTCTAAATGACTAAATCTCCCTTGTCCTTTTAAGAATATTTCTGTGAGGATACGTTGTAGTCTGTCGTCTTGTGGTAAAATGGCTACGTTGTAGTACCGTCGTCGTGTGGTAGAACGGATACGTTGTAGTACCCGGTCTTTCCGAAGAGATTGTTCATCCTTTCCTAGGCCACGCACGTTTACAGCGGCTGCTGATAACTCGACGTCTAGGATGTATCACTTCTTTACTGAATAAGAGTTCAAAGTTCATACCAAGTTGCCATACTATAAGCTCATGCTATATTCTGGCTGGTATCGTCGAAATTCATCCTTCCAGCGTTTCAATTGTCACCTCCACGTTGAAATTCACCCTTCTAATTCACCCTACACATGGACATCAGTCCTCACGTCTTTTGGGAACACAATGTTCATTTCGTTCAACCATTCGCAACCATAGCTCACGCTGAGGTTGGCTTAGTTCACCGTCAATTGGGTCACGGGGGCTCTTATAGAAATGGAGAAAAGGGGTTGGTTCATCATTTCCAACCAATGCCTATTCACGTGGGCGTGGCCACTGATTGAACATTTTTTTTCTTATGAAAACAATTCTCTCGTTTTATAAACTAAAACTACATTTAATCTTTTCAAATAGTTTCATATTTAAACATTTAAGTTGATTCTATATGAATCTGATAACTAGAATGTGTAGACTTTCCAAGATACAGCTTGTGTCATCCTATCATTAGTAATAATGTCTCAGACGACAACTGATCGGACATCATATTCTTTAAGTACCAACGGATACTTTCAACTGGTTGGATTACCTAAAGATTGTTCTTTTCCCCAACCTTTTGATGTTACAATACTCTCTCTATGTTAACAAAGGGCTTTCCAAGAGTCCATTCTGTAGAGTGGCGAGAAAAAGGGCGAAAGGTATTTATGGGGGAGGGGGTGTCATAAACCACCCCTAACCTGGCAACGTCATGACACTAGCTATACATATTGCCACATAGTAAATAAATAATTTAGCTAATAAAAAAGACATCTGGTTAATAAGCTAACCCAATCATTGTTAAGGCCATCCATTTTTTTCATATTATAATGATATTTGGTCATGTGATTATGGCAGGGTTCAAAGATAGGAGAGAGGAGAGAAAGAGAGAGCACCTCTCACGTTGAGGCAGGGAGTGGATGAACAGGTGATCAGGTGAGAATTTGAGTTATAAAATCACTATCAGTTCAACTCATCTTCACTGACTGTAGCCCAAGTGCTATAACAAATGTTGTTGCCTGCATTTTGATTTCATTTGGTTGTCATGGAGATTGAAGACGTGGCTGCGCTTAACAATGACACAAAGCAGATTGAACTGTTGCCGTCTGTCATATCCACCAGGAGAAGCTGGATACCATAGATAGGAAAACAATATACCCAAACTTCATTTCTGGCAGTGACCCGCATAAACAGGTATTTGGTGCATTTAAGTGAATTGAGGCTGTAGAGCTGACCCCACTCTGTACCACTATATGCCCACCTTTGTATAAGGTTATTAACTGTTTTGAATGTGTATGTGTTTTACTTTATGGTGAATGATGAGTTGCTATGTATTTTTTAAATATATTGCTTGAGCATGTTGAAGTCTACTGCTTGATCCATAATGAAGCATTAGGTTTTGACGGTCACTGAATTATTTTATGAATTAATACAGCAATTAAATTATGTAACCAAGTAAGAAGTTTCTGGACTCAGACTGCCTCGACTCCATTTAAATTAACTAGGTATAAGAAATTAGTTATGCAAGACCATATACTAGACAAGCGTAGTAAAGAGTACACAAATAGAATAATTGGTTGACATTTAAATGTCGCTAAAGGGGTGGGGTGGTGACTTTCTGAACTTAAGAGTAAGAACACAGTTTAAAGTAATATAGAAACATTGGTGTTGGACCACCATAGAGGGGTGTTGACACCGGAACTCATTGACCCCCCCACCACAATATCCAGCAAAGTTACAGCGTTGCACACAGACCTACATAGCAAGGACTATACTACAACATATGATAAGATCTTCCATCCAAGAAGAGATCCCGCAAACAATTCCATCTAAAGGCCCAGCTTAGAGGTTGTAAAGCCAGTGTACCCAGTAGAGTGAGCTGGCTGGCTCAGGGCTAACCCCTGCATGTTAGCGGCTGAGGAATTGGATTGTGTCTTAAGCGCCGGACTGGGCCTTAGACACAGCAACAGGGAGTCTAATCCGGTTTGGGCCAGGAATTTGATTATTATCGCCATGGACCAGGCTGGAGCTTACCCCCATTCCAGAGACGCAGCGCAGCCTATGTTAAGATGCTTTAAAATGTGATTATTCTACTTTTATCACTTCTAGTGAAGTGCACTCGCAAACATAGGCTGCCCCCACCCCACCGCAAAGCCGGCCAAGCATGGCAGTCCAAACGCACAATGCAATCTGGAGGAGGGCATACCAGTACACACACACACAAGCCAGGGCAAGAGCACAGGGGCTGTAACAACCCGAAGGAGACAGCCACGCAAGGGGACATTTGTCACGAGCGAGGAAAGCAGTGAGGGCAACAGGGCTGTAGGTTTGGAGACCATGGGCAAGATTAAAAATATCCTGGTGAAGGAGGCTGTGAGATTAGAGTGTGTGTGGCTGTCCCTGTGATTGATGTCTCTTTCTCAAAAGCAAGGTTATTACTTACAAGGGTCCAAAAGGGCAGTACAATGATTACTCCCAGCTTCAGAAACAAATAAAAAAAATGGACAATGAAAGCCGAAGGCCTGACATGCATGGAACACTAAAATGCTCCCTCTGGACCCTGACTCCTATCTGCTAAACAACGAAGGTAGCCTTCTGGCTAGTTAGACCCAGCTGGGCCACAGCCTAACCCTGGGTACTACCAGTCCAGTCTGGGAGGGCTTCCTGCCATCGATCTCTGAGGTTTTCAATGAGCTCCAAGATGAGATGTTTTGTTGCTCAAGTCTTTCTCCTGCCTTGTGTGTATGAAGTGAGAGAGTACAGCTAATTCTCTTGTCTGGTCTCTGCAGTGCCTGTGTTCTGGCAGGTCTGGGGCCTGTGCCGGGGTTGGCCAATCAAAAGCCCCCTTGCCTAGCCGCTTTGTTCCAGTCCAGTGCTCTGCTCAGGGGTGCGGTTACACCCCCCACCCACACAGCCACTGCTGAATACTGATGGAGGCACTGCTCCACTTCTAACCCCCCTCCTCACACACTCCCACACATACTGCTTGTACCCTCACTGACACACACACATACAAACATCCTCATCATGCTCTGCTTTCTCTCTTTCATCATCCTCCACTTTGTCCTTTTCTTTCTCCTCACACACACACACACACACACACGTTCAGGAATAAGGTATGCAGACAACAAAAGGCCAACCCCCACAAACAAAGCATGCAATCATTTATGAACAAATAAAACAGAAATCTACCCCCACACATACATATCACTCATAGAGAGAACAGCCAGATGGGCGGTAACAGGTGTCTCTTCTTGCAATCTTCAGGTCTCTGAATAATAAGAGGAACAGCTCTTTTAGGTAGCACAATATAAATGCTGTGGTTCTTTCACTTCTCTGAGGATTTGAGAAGTAATGAATTCTAACCAGGAGCTCAAAATATATATTTTTTTACATACTCACTTGCAGCAATGGCAAAGTCAAATTTTCACCATTATTTGGCCTTAGCATTTCATCTAGTTGGCACTCACTGAAATTGCTTTTAGTGAAATAAATGTTTTTTTGGGGGCAGAACCAGTCTCGTGTGTTAGTCCTCCATATGGGGAGAGGTGTAGGGTGTGCATACCCTGCATAGAATGTGTGTGTTCATGATGGGGAATTAGAGACTGTCCCAATTCCCCAACCCCATATTCACTTGAAAACCAGCCGGTGTGGACCCCCACAAAAATCCATATCACCTGTGACCCGTGGCCTGCACTCAGACCCTCAATAGCTGTGCCCCCCCCCCGCGGGGTTGGTGGGGCACTGGGCCCTCCGGCATGCTAATGAGCAGCCCTGACATCTGCTGGCTGTGTGTGTGTCAAGCTCCACATTTAATTTGATCAAAAAACAAAGCAGATGAGACCATTGAAGCCACTAAGGATATCTGTGTGTTTTAAGACTTGTGTATGGGTGAGTAGGAGAGCGAAACACATGGGAAATCTTTATTTTAAAACGGGTGTGCAATCTTTAGTGCATTGACGAGTGGATGCCAGCTTTGGCTAGAGAAAAGTGAAGATGGCACCCTTGTGTGTGTGTGTGTGTGTGTGTGTGAGAAAGAGAGAGAGTGAGCGATTGAGTAGGGGTGGGTGGGAGTTTGATTAATGGGCGATACAGGGGACCAGGGATTAAGGCCCGCACCCCCAGTTGTAGGCTTTAGAGAAAAAGGCTGGGGGCTGTACTATTAATTCAAGTGGCCTTAATAATGCTTGTGCATCCTCTGCCCCGACCCTCCCACCACGGCATCAGATCTGGGAGGAAACGCATTGATAAAGCGAAACAAGCTGGGTGTGTGTGTGTGTGTGAGATCGTGCACCTGTGAATCAAGGCCAAACTTCTTGTATTGTCTATAGGTTTGAGATTTTACTCCCATATTGCCAAATTTAGCAGCAGTGGCGACAAGCTGTTCCGTGGGTTCTACTTACAGCAGCAATAGTTTTATCCATCATCTGCCATTTGCTTATCTGTGTTAGTCACTCACAACCAAATGTATGCAAATACACCTGGGTTTAAACACCTGGTGCTGGTAACAGGGGCTTGAAAGATGAGAGATCATGCTGTAAGTGCTACAGTACCGCATGGACTGTAAGCACATTCACTTTATTAAACCCACAGGAGTAGTTTATTGGGGGAGATAATTACGTGCACGAGCCCAAATTACCACATCAGTAATTTAAGTTCCATCCAAATCAGCCGAAAATTCCAGCCGAAAACCTACTAACGCCAAGGTCCTCTGATACTACTAGTCCTGTGCGACTCGACATCCCTGTGTTTTGAGACATATCTAGGGTTGACAGGTGTTGCTCGAAGTTTGAGCAAAAAAACAACTGATTCAATAAATGAATGCTTAAAACAAATGTGCTGTGCAAAGCCTATATATGAAGGGCCTACATGTATAAACTTTCATGTGAATGCTTTTGTTTATAGGTTGCGACAATGAATTGAACATCGCCAAATGCACAAGTAAAAAAAGTGTATATTTAATGCAACCCTTGCTGTTAATAGATCGCAAAGCAGCAATTCAACTAAGGTAAACTTTTTGAAATGACAAGTTCACTATCATCCATAACACATGCATCTCAAGTGAAAGTGCGCTGTTTAGCACACATCTGAAGGCTGGGGGAATTTTAGGACGTCTTCCACTGCGGATGGCTAAAATATTCTAATGATTATGATCACACTTCCTTCGTTCAAATATTATGGCGACGCTACACCAAAGACGGTTTAGTGCGATTTAGAAACTTGGGAAGCCAAGCTCAGTGTAACCTGTTATTGCCTGGACATGTTGAAATATCTTCACGCCCAGAATGAAGGGGTAATACTTACATAACCAACATTCTCTAGTAATACTAGTCCTGTGTGAATAGGGCTTTAAAACCATTCAAATTATAACACCTTAATTGCATTGGAATCAAAGTAAAATAGCGTAAACTTACAATTGTCACCATAACTTGGAATATACTTAGTTTATTAAAGAAATATATGAAAGAGAAATATTCTACTTTAAGCATTTCACAGTTTGAGAGAGCATCTCACATCATAATCTCCAGTTTAAATCTTCCAATCTGACACATACACTACCGCTCAAAAGTTTGGGGTCACTTAGAAAAGTCCTTGTTTTATTTTTAAAAAGCCCATTAAAATAACATAAAATCGATCAGCAATACAGTGTAGACAATGGTAATGTTGCAAATTACTATTGTAGCTGGAAACAGCAGCTTTTTTAATGGAATATCTACATAGGCGTAAAGAGGACCATTATCAGCAACCATCACTCCTGTGTTCCAATGGCATGTTGTGTTAGCTAAGCCAAGTTTATAAATTTTAAAAGTCAAATTGATCATTAGAAAACCATTTTGCAATTATGTTAGCACAGCTGAAAACTGTTGTTCTTATTAAAGAAGAAATAAAACTGGCCTTTAAAAAAATATATATATATATATATATATATACACACACAGTGCCTTGCGAAAGTATTCGGCCCCCTTGAACTTTGCGACCTTTTGCCACATTTCAGGCTTCAAACATAAAGATATAAAACTGTATTTTTTTGTGAAGAATCAACAACAAGTGGGACACAATCATGAAGTGGAACGACATTTATTGGATATTTCAAACTTTTTTAACAAATCAAAAACTGAAAAATTGGGCGTGCAAAATTATTCAGCCCCCTTAAGTTAATACTTTGTAGCACCACCTTTTGCTGCGATTACAGCTGTAAGTCGCTTGGGGTATGTCTCTATCAGTTTTGCACATCGAGAGACTGAAATGTTTTCCCATTCCTCCTTGCAAAACAGCTCGAGCTCAGTGAGGTTGGATGGAGAGCATTTGTGAACAGCAGTTTTCAGTTCTTTCCACAGATTCTCGATTGGATTCAGGTCTGGACTTTGACTTGGCCATTCTAACACCTGGATATGTTTATTTTTGAACCATTCCATTGTAGATGGCTTTCTTCTTGCCACTCTTCCATAAAGGCCAGATTTGTGCAATATACGACTGATTGTTGTCCTATGGACAGAGTCTCCCACCTCAGCTGTAGATCTCTGCAGTTCATCCAGAGTGATCATGGGCCTCTTGGCTGCATCTCTGATCAGTCTTCTCCTTGTATGAGCTGAAAGTTTAGAGGGACGGCCAGGTCTTGGTAGATTTGCAGTGGTCTGATACTCCTTCCATTTCAATATTATTGCTTGCACAGTGCTCCTTGGGATGTTTAAAGCTTGGGAAATCTTTTTGTATCCAAATCCGGCTTTAAACTTCTTCACAACAGTATCTCGGACCTGCCTGGTGTGTTCCTTGTTCTTCATGATGCTCTCTGCGCTTTTAACGGACCTCTGAGACTATCACAGTGCAGGTGCATTTATACGGAGACTTGATTACACACAGGTGGATTGTATTTATCATCATTAGTCATTTAGGTCAACATTGGATCATTCAGAGATCCTCACTGAACTTCTGGAGAGAGTTTGCTGCACTGAAAGTAAAGGGGCTGAATAATTTTGCACGCCCAATTTTTCAGTTTTTAATTTGTTAAAAAAGTTTGAAAAATCCAATAAATGTCGTTCCACTTCATGATTGTGTCCCACTTGTTGTTGATTCTTCACAAAAAATACAGTTTTATATCTTTATGTTTGAAGCCTGAAATGTGGCAAAAGGTCGCAAAGTTCAAGGGGGCCGAATACTTTCGCAAGGCACTGTACATTTTTTACTTTAGACATGTTGAGTATCTGGAGCATCAGCATTTGTGGGTTTCTTTTACAGGCTCAAAATGGCCAGAAACAAAGTACTTTCTTTTGAAACTCATCAGTCTATTCTTGTTCTGAGAAATGAAGGCTATTCCATGTGAAAAATTGACAAGAAACTGAAGATCTTGTACATTGCTGGGTACTACTCCCTTCACAGAACAGCGCAAACTGGCACTAACCAGAATAGAAAGAGTAGGAGGCACCAGTGCACAACTGAGGAAGAGGACAAGTACATTAGTGTGTCTAGTTTGAGAAACAGATGCCTCAAGTCCTCAACTGGCAGCTTCATTAAATAGTACCCGTAAAACACCAGTCTCAACATCAACAGTGAAGAGGTGCCTCTGGGATGCTGGCCTTCTAAGCAGACTTGCAAAGAAAAAGCCATATCTCAGACTGGCCAATAAAAATAAAAAGATTAAGATGGGCAAAAGAACACAGACACTGGGACAGAGGAAGATTGGAAAAAAGTGTTATGGTCAGACAAATCTAAGTTTGAGGTGTTTGGATCATAAAGAAGAACATTCGTGAGATGCAGAAAAAATTAAAAGATGCTGGTGGAGTGCTTGATGTCATCTGTCAAGCATGGCGGAGGCAACATGATGGTCTGGGGGTGTTTTGGTGGGGCTAAAGTGGGAGATTTGTACAGGGTAAAAGGGATCTTGAAGAAGGAAGGCTATCACTCCATTTTGCAACGCCATACCCTGTGGACGGCGCTTAATTGGAGCCAAGTTCCTCCTACAACAGGACAATGACCCCAAACACAGCTCCAAACCAAGCAATAACTATTTAGGGAAGAAGCAGTCAGCTGGTATTGTGTCTATAATGGAGTGGCCAGCATAGTCACTGGATCGCAACCCTATTGAGCGGTTGTGGGAGCAGCCCATCAAGCCAATCCAACTTGTGGGAGGTGCTTCAGGAAGCATGGGGTGAATTCTCTTCAGATTACCTCAACAAAATTGACAACTAGAATGACAAAGGTCTGCAAGGCTGTAACTGCTACAAATGGAGGATTCTTTGACGAAAGCTAAGTTTGAAGGACACTATTATTTCAATTACAAATCATTATTTATAACCTAACCTCTTGACTATATTTCCTATTCATTTTGCAACTAATTTCATGTATGTTTTCATGGAAAACAAGGACATTTCTAAGTGCCCCCAAACCTTTGAACAGTATTGTATCTACAGTGCCTTCAAAAAGTATTCATACCCCTTGACTTAATCCACTTTGCTGTGTTAAAGCCTGAAATCAAAATGGATGTAAAAAATCTACACACAATACCCCATGACAAAGTGAAAACATGTTCTTAGACATTTTTTAAAATGTTTTGAAAATTAAAACAGAAATCTCTTATTTACAGTTTAAGTCAGAAGTTTATATTAGAGGTCGACCGATTATGATTTTTCAACGCCAATACCGATTATTGAAGGACCAAAAAAAGTCGATACCGATTAAAATCGGCCGATTTTAATATATTTGTAATAATGACAATTACAACAATACTGAATGAACACTTATTTTAAGTTAATATAATACATCAATAAAATTAATTTAGTCTCAAATAAATAATGAAACATGTTCAATTTGGTTTAAATAATGCAAAAACAAAGTGTTGGAGAAGAAAGTAAAAGTGCAATATGTGCCATGTAAAAAAGCTAACGTTTAACTTCCTTGCTCAGAACATGAGAACATATGTAAGCTGGTGGTTCCTTTTAACATGAGTCTTCGATATTCCCAGGTAAGAAGTTTTAGGTTCTAGTTACAGGACTATTTCTCTCTACACCATTTGTATTTCATATACTTTTGACTATTGGATGTTCTAATAGGTACTTCAGTATTGCCAGGATAATCTCGGGAGTTGATAGGCTTGAAATCATAAACAGCGCAGTGCTTGAAGTCTTGCGAAGAGCTGCTGGCAAATGCAGTAAAGTGCTGTTTGAATGAATGCTTACGAGCCTGCTGCTGCCTACCACCGCTCAGTCAGACTGCTCTATCAAATCAGACTTAATTATAATAACACACAGAAATACGAGCCTTAGTTCATTAATATGGTCAAATCTTGCAACTTTTATTCTTTCAGTGAAATACAGAACCGTTCCGTATTTTATTTAATGGATGGCATCCATAAGCCTAAATATTGCTGTAACATTGAAGGTTGTGCAATGTAATGTCATAATTACGTAAAATTCTGGCAAATTAGTTCGCAACGAGCCAGGCGGCCCAAACTGTTGCATATACTCTGACTCTGCGTTCAATGAACGCAAGAGAAGTGACAATTTCCCTAGTTTAATATTGCCTGCTAACACGAATATCTTTTAACTAAATATGTAGGTTTAAAAATATATACTTCTGTGTATTGATTTTAAGAAAGGCATTGGTGTTTATGGTTAGGTACATTCGTGCAACGATTGTGCTTTTTTCGCAAATTCGCTTTGTTAAATAATCCCCCGTTTGGCGAAGTTGGCTGTCTTTGTTAGGAAGAAAGGGTCTTCACACAGTTCGCAACGAGCCAGGCGGCCCAAATTGCTGCACACTAGTTAAAAGAAATGCATGTTAGCATGCAATACTAACTAAATATGCAGGTTTAAAAATATATACTTGTGTACTGATTTTAAGAAAGGCATTGATGTTTATGGTTAGGTACACATTGGTGCAACGACAGTGCTTTTTTCGTGAATGAGCTTGTTAAATCACCCGTTTGGTGAAGTAGGCTGTGATTCTGTGATAAATTAACAGGCACCACATCGATTATATGCAACGAAGGACAAGCTAGATAAACTAGTAATATCATCAACCATGTGTAGTTAACTACTGATTATGTTAAGATTGATTGTTTTTTATAAGATACGTTTAATGCTAGCTAGCACCTTACCTTGGCTCCTTGCTGCACTCGGATAACAGGTAGTCAGCCTGCCACACAGTCTCCTTGTGGAGTGCAATGTAATCAGCCATGATCGGTGTCCAAAAATGCAGATTACCGATTGTTATGAAAACTTGAAATCAGCCCTAATTAATTGGCCATGCCTCTAATTGTTATGTTTGGAGGAAAAAGGGGGAGGCTTGCAAGCCGAAGAACACCATCCCAACCGTGAAGCACGGGGGTGGCAGCATCATGTTGTGGGGGTGCTTTGCTGCAGGAGGGACTGGTGCACTTCACAAAATAGATGGCATCATGAGAAAGAAAAACTAAGTGGATTTATTGAAGCAACATCTCAAGACATCAGTCAGGAAGTTCAAGCTTGGTCGCAAATAGGTCTTCCAAATTAACAATGACCCCAAGCATAGTTCCAAAGTTGTGGCAAAATGGCTTAAGGACAACAAAGTCAAGGTATTGGAGTGGCCATCACAAAGCCCTGACCTTAATCCTATAGAAGATTTGTGGGCTGAACTAAAAAAGCGTGTGCGAGCAAGGAGGCCTACAAACCTGACTCACTTACACCAGCTCTGTCGGGAGGAATGGGACAAAATTCACCCAACTTGTTGTGGGAAGCTTGTGGAAGGCTACCTGAAACATTTGACCCAAGTTAAACAATTTAAAGGCAATGCTACCAAATACTAATTGAGTGTATGTAAACTTCTGACCCACTGGGAATGTGATGAAAGAAATAAAATCTGAAATAAATAACTCTACTATTATTCTGACATTTCACATTCTTAAAATAAAGTGGTGATCCTAACTGACACAAGACAGGGATTTTTTACTAAGATTAAATGTCAGAAATGGTGAAAAACTGAGTTTAAATGTATTTGGCTAAGGTGTTTGTGAACTTCCTGACTTCAACTGTAAGTATTCACACCAACATTTCCCATTATTCTTTTCAAAATTCAACAAAGTCTGGTTGTTGATCATTGCTAAACAACCATTTTCAGGTCTTGCCATAGATTTAAGTCAAAACTTTAACTCGGCCACTCACTGTCTTTTTGGTAAGCAACGCCAGTCTAGATTTGCCCCTGTGTTTTAGGTTATTGTCCTGCTGAAAGGTGAATTCATTTCCCAGTGTCTGGGGGTGTAAAGCAGACTGAAGCAGGTTTTCCTCAAGGATTTTGCCTGTGCTTAGCTCCATTCATTTAAAAAAAAAAAACTCTACATTTGTTTATTTTCTATCCTGAAAAATTACCCAGTCCTTAACAATTACAAGCATACCCATAACATGATGCAGCCACCATTATTCTTGAAAATATGGAGAATGGTATTCAGTAATGTGTTGTATTAGGTTTGCCTCAAATATAAAACGTTGTATTCATGACAAAGTTAATTTGCTTTGCCACATTTTTTCAGTATTACTTTAGTGCCTTGTTGCAAACAGGATGACTGTTTAGTAATTTTTGATTCTGTACAAGATTCCTTTTTCACTCTCAATTACACTGTTTTTTTTCATATGCAACAATTTCATTGATTTGACTTAGTTACAGTTCATATGAGGTAATCAGTCAATTTAAATAAATTCATTAGGCCATAATCTATGGATTTCACATGACTAGGAATACAGATATGCATTGGTTGGTCATAGATACCTTAAAATAAAAAATTATGAACACAACCTCATATTTTGGTGCACTTAAATTGCCATTGATAAAATGTAAGTGTTAGTTGTCCGTAGCTTATGCCTGCCCATACCATAACCCCACCGCCACCATGGGGCGTGGTTCAATGTTGACATCTTTCTGGAAGATTCACTTGAAGCCAAGTTTCAACCTCTTGGCAGAGGCAACCAGGTTTTTGGCTAAAATGTCCTGGTACTTGCAAAGTTCATGATGCCGTTGATCTTAAAAGGAAACTCCAAAACTATATTTTGGTATTTGCTTTAGAGGTTGACCGATTAATCAGAATGGCCGATTAATTAGGGCTGATTTCAAGTTTTCATAACAAATCGGAAATCTGTATTTTTTTTTATACCTTTACTTAACTAGGCAAGTCAGTTAAGAACACATTCTTATTTTCAATGACGGCCTAGGAACGGTGGGTTAACTGCCTCGTTCAGGGGCAGAACGACAGAGTTTCACCTTATCAGCTCGGGGGATCCAATCTTGCAACCTTACAGTTAACTAGTCCAATGCAATAACGACCTGCCTCTCTCTCGTTGCACTCCACAAGGAGACTGCCTGTTACGCGAATGCAGTAAGCCAAGGTAAGTTGCTAGCTAGCATTAAACGTATCTTATAAAAAACAATCAATCATAAACACTAGTTAACTACACATGGTTGATGATATTACTTGATATTATCTAGCATGTCCTGCGTTGCATATAATCTGATTGAGCATACAAGCATACAAGTACCTAAGTATCTGACTGAGCGGTGGTAAGCAGAAGCAGGCGCGTAAACATTCATTCAAACAGCACTTTTTTGCTTTTTGCCAGCAGCTCTTCGTTGTGCTTCAAGCATTGCACTGTTTATGACTTCAAGCCTATCAACTCCCGAGATGAGGCTGGTGTAACCGAAGTGAAATGGCTAGCTAGTTAGCGCGCGCTAATAGCGTTTCAAACGTCACTCGCTCTGAGCCTTCTAGTAGTTGTTCCCCTTGCTCTGCATGGGTAACCCTGCTTCGATGGTGGCTGTTGTCGTTGTGTTGCTGGTTCGAGCCCAGGGAGGAGCGAGCAGAGGGAGGGAAGCTATACTGTTACACTGGCAATACTAAAGTGCCTATAAGAACATCCAATAGTCAAAGATTAATGAAATACAAATGGTAGAGGGAAATAGTCCTATAATTCCTGTAATAGCTACAACCTAAAACTTCAAAAGGAACCACCAGCTTTCATATGTTCTCATGTTCTGAGCAAGGAACTTAAAACGTTAGCACATATTGCACTTTTACTTTCTTCTCCAACACTTTGTTTTTGCATTATTTAAACCAAATTGAACATGTTTCATTATTTACTTGAGGCTAAATGGATTTTTATTGATGTATTATATTAAGTTAAAATAAGTGTTCATTCAGTATTGTTGTAATTATTACAAATAAATAAAATCGGCCGATTAATCGGTATCAGCGTTGAAAAATCATAATCAGTCGACCTCTTAATTTGTTTCATTAGTGCACTGTTGAGTCCCACAAATTTTTGCATGTCAGCAAGTTTTCAAGATATAACTTTCAAAATACAGAAAGTGTCTCAGTCAGTTGAAGGGTTCTGTAGAATGGGATGGGGATCCAGTTTGGTGTCTCACACAATTAGGAGCTCTTTCCTTCTCCTCTGCACACTGATGAAGTGGTTGGAACCTTTGCAGTCTTCTCAGACACACTGCCAGTCTTAGAACAGAGACGCATCCCGCGGCTGCATGCACAAGAGCACACCATTCATATCATGAGACATCCAGGCTCTAGCCTGAGCAAACAATTCCTCCCCCTTCTACGTTGGCACTGGCAATGACAAATTGTTGCTATGGAGCAAGCACACCGTGGTAACATAATAGTCTTGTAATAATTTTTGCCGACATTGTATTCCAAAACTTTCATTTCAGGTTTTATTTGAGCTGGGAACGACAGGGTCTACACAGCACCAACACCGTGCAAATGCAATTGCTTGTTTAGCACATGACAGTAATGTGAACATTTCAAATAGACTTTTACTGAAGTGTTCCTTTTTTACCCGAATATGTAC
This sequence comes from Oncorhynchus mykiss, assembly GCF_057628025.1. Taxonomy (NCBI): domain Eukaryota; kingdom Metazoa; phylum Chordata; class Actinopteri; order Salmoniformes; family Salmonidae; genus Oncorhynchus; species Oncorhynchus mykiss. The sequence continues at coordinate 20,278,072 of NC_143025.1, forward strand.
ACAAATGTGAGTTATGTGACCATGGGTTGAGAATATTTTTTTTTCTTCTCCATATACCAATTTCTATTACCATGGGAAATTGGGATTTGGGAAAAAGATTTTGGCCTATTGCAGTCATAAAAAGGTACCCACCAGGGTTAGTTGTTTTCATGCTGGGAAATATGCATTCCATTACACACAATAGCTAGGTTTTAATACAAATGGAGACCGATTTTTTTTGGTGAATATTCTAAAATATGCATAAAGAATATTCACATTTTCCCCACGAGAGGTGTTTCCATGAAACTGACTTATTGAGGACAAAATGCTGTGTGTGATGACGTAGTGCACATAAAAAGTACTTTTGCAAACACCAAGAAATTCAATGTGTTTCCATCTACCGATGGCTGCCAAAACTTTTGCGATAAATTGTAAACTTGCCCAATCTGTTTTTGCCGCATGCTCTCTAGACATTTCTCTGATAAAGTTGACAGGGTAGGTTATAAGATATGGATAAGAGCAATATCATTTTAATTTGATAACTTGCAGCCAAGCATCGATCATCATCTCACCAGCATTCAAATAATACCATCAATATTTATAGGAAATTGGCATCAAGCGCATCATCAAACTCTTTTGGTGGGGGTCTGGTGGTCCGACCCTAGTTAAGTACTTCTCTCTACGCGTAGTCTGACCTTGATCTTAAGCATGACAATAGCATGCTATTCACCCGCTATTTGTTTTAGGTGGAGATCAAAGAAATTAATGTGTGTCTACAGATACACCCCATTTGATTTCTAGAATGTTTAATTTATATGCCTGGAGTTTTTCACTGTATATATATATATATATATATATTTTTTTTTTAATTGTATTAGCCACTATCGGTAGCCACCGTCAGTTATACCCGCATGCATTTATAACCGTGTTACTTTCCTTACACTTTGCACCATTATATATTGTTTGTTTACGTTTCCTCTGTCACGTTCGTGTGGCTGTTCCTGAGGATCGCTAGCAATAGTGGTTCATAGTAGGCTAACGTATTACAAGTTATGAAATAATTTGGGACTTGTAGCCTATTTGAATCATTATGGAACGCAGACCATATGTATCAGTTTAAACCTGGAGCAAGGTTCATGATGACTGAACTGTTGTCACAGTTCCACGATAAGTGAGGAATATTAAGGTAGATTTATAGACTACTGTTCAAACCATATTCTACACTTTTCTCACCTTCCAATATGTCATGGCTGGAACAGTTGAATATGGTAATTTTCAGGATGAATCAAACCAGTGTATTTATGATAAACCAATATATTTTGTGTAAAGGCGTTCCAAACCTGTTTTTTAATTATTCATAAATACTTTCCGAGCCCCAAATAATAGAGTATTTTTGAATGCACCAATTGGTGCTGAAAAGGAGACGAATGTGTGTATTGACATGGCCTTCTCTCATTGATCCCTAATGTTATGAACGTTCTCTCCATATACTCTAGTAAGTTATGTTTTTTTTTTTTTTTAAGATGTCTTTATATAAATGTACTGAAACATCTATTGAATGACAACTCCATGAGGAAAAACACAGCAAGTGGGAGGGTTTTCACCAGGTGAATTACATTTATTCAAGTGCGTGCAAGGGAACAACATTACGCACCGGCATAAGGTAATGAATGCCTTGATCACACCGATAGTGATTTTGCGCAAAATAGTATACAGGATCACCTGGATGTGTATGCAAAAAAAGTTCAACATTTACCTTCTGCTACCATTTCTGTCAAGTCGTCTACACATACAGTTGAGCATACATTCGATAAATCCAAAGTATGCACCACACAGAACACACTGCAACAGCAATGCTACAAGGCAAACGCAGCGCTCCACTGGAAATTAATTACTTCTGGTGTACCAAAATGCAATGAAGCTGTCGATCACACCGGTCAGCATCATTGCTCAAAATAGAATGCAGCATCATCTGCACATGTATGCAACAAAGGTTCAACTTCTGCTACCATTTCTGTCAAGCCATCTATGCATACAGTTTGACGCATAGGTTCGATAAATCCAACGTATAGACAAGAGTAAACGCACTGCAACTGCGTCTGCCAAGCTGCAAGGCAAACGCAGCGTTTCATTGGAAATTAACGTAATTCTAGTGTACCAAAATGCAATGACACTGTCGGTGTGTTCGACGCGTATGCCTGAAAAATAACTACTGAGAAGTGCGTTGGAAAGGCGTGCGTATAAAAAGCGTACATTTCCTAAGTCTGAATCAGGCCCTTAATGCTTTCCCACGTTGTGGTTGTACAATTTGGCATATCATCCCGTGACTCCAAGTGATGGTTTACGCCACCAATTTTCATGCAATTAATTTTACAGACACAAAAAGAAACAATGTCAAACGAAATTGTACCGACACTTCATGTTTCCATAACACCTGTCGTGTTATGTTATTTATTAATACGCCATTACTATACTTGCATAACAACTGGATGGAAACGTGGTTATTAAGGCACAACACAGACCTACTACATGGGTTGCAGGCCTTGAATCGCAAGCCAGTACCAGCTCTACCCCTCAGTATATTCTGGATACTCAGGTAGATACTTCACTTAATTATTTTATTGTCAATAGGATCATGTAGACAGCCGTACTTATCGTTGTCAAAGAAACTATAAATTCCATTGACAACAAATCATAGACAGGCAGTTCTGATTTCGAAAGTTAATTATCTTAAAATGTTTCAACATTGGACATGAACCAAATCTACCCCCAGTTCCTGTATCATGTCTGCAAAGTCCCTCAACTTCTTCAATGTCATCATATGAGGCTCCCTGTAAGAGTAATCACTACACTGTATGCATTACGTTGACGGGCTTGTATACTTGTAGCTACAGTAAAATAGCCATCCGTTCTACATTTCCCATCTGCCTTGCAATCCAAATTCATTAGCAATGCAAATCATGCGAATCTGTATTGAACAGAACAAATATTGTAATTGTGTCACCGACAGTTTGATGCAAATACTTGGAAATGAGCATGATTCTTTTCCACTTTAATTAATAACCAGTGAAATCGCAGTCAACAAACGGCATAAAAATGTATGGGCACAACAAGTAGCTAAGCATAATACCGGTGGTTAGGCACAAATAGGCCCTAATTTATGTCTGGTTTAGTAATCAAATTGCCCCAGGGGGTCTGCTTAATTCAGATTTGAAACTAAATGTGACGATAATTTTTTGTTGATGGAAGTGACATGCTGAAAACATAAAAACCTGATGCAATACAAAGTAACGATGTCTGCTCATTGTATAACTAGATACAATCTAACTGGCACACGAAGACAAACAAGTTAAATACAGAAAATAATCTAGTGATTCTCCGAATATTATATTAAATCCACTTACTGAATGTCTGGATTGTGGAAACATCATGTCAATTCCTTGTTTATTGTTTTCCTTCCCAAATACGATGAATGATGAGTGTTCAAAATGTAGCCCCACAAAAATATTGGCTTGTTGTTCCCCTCTTTGTCCGTATTTGCAAACTCGAATCTAGCCAATAATCACACGAGTTGACCAGCTCACTAGCGAACGCTAGTTATTGTCCCCAAAATTGGTGATGCAGCTGGCGTCAGCTAGCTAATCAATATCTCTTGTTTGTCCAGGTGTATATCACTCGACAAAAGTAGCCCAGTAGCTACCAGCTGGAATCTCGTTTTCGTTGAAATACAAACCTCAACCATTTGAATGGTCCTTTCTTAATTCTTCAAAGGTTGTCGCTCAAAATGATTAATCGCTGTTGCTAACGTTAGTTTTCAGTTTATAGGTAACGTAACTAGTACACTAGCTAGCTAAATATAATATGCATATAACTACAAATGTTATGGATAACGCTAGGTCTTTTCCTGGTTTCTTTTGTTCGGTCTTCTTTCGCCGTGTGTTTTCGCCAACGCAACAAAGCCAGCTAAAGCTATATGTCCGCTAACACACAACGCTTCAGATGGAAAACTGCTCGAATTCGCAAAAATAACAAAATGGACCTCTGTATTCGCTTAAATTGAATTCCTCCCGTTTATTAACAACCAGTGCTGGTAAACAAACAGTTGGCGCAAAAAAAAACTAAAGCTTAAATCATTAACAAATCTTACAGTAAACTTTAAAGTATACACTTGCTCAGCGTCTGTCAAATCTGTCCCTAGCCTAAATCCGAATTTGTGGCGGAGGTTGGAGTCCACATTCCATTCCTGAGGCAAGTTGCGACGTTACAAAACGCCCCACAAAGATATCCACCGTACAGAACAAATCATATTCTATGCCAATTGGAATAGAACGCAGTGGGTGTTAAAAGAAAATGTATTTCTATCTGAAACGTTCTACGTTGCACTTCTCAACATGCCCAAAACGTTATCCCAGAAATGTAATGGCTAAAGAACTAGCGCCCCTCGTGGAAGGGAACACAAATTCCACCTTGAATGCGTACACTAGCTGCATTTAATTTGTTTTCTATCGTTTCCCACTGTGGTATCAACAACAAATGTCAACCACATAAAATGTATCAAGTTTGTCTTCTGGATGATTTTTTTGTTTCAATCATAAAGCCTCATATTAAAAGGTGCTGTATTTCAAAAGCTAATTGTTCAGAAATGAGTTCATAATATACAGACAGAACACCAGCAGAGTATAGGAACACATTTTATTCCAATTTAAAACAGATACTTTTTCTTTAAAGGAGAAGGCTATGAAAATCATTTTCATGTTTGAATGAGGTTCAGGCAACAGTGGTTGAAATGAAACATACAAAAGAGAAATATGGCTAAAATACTGTAAATCAATACCCATTAGGTCCCTTTTCTGGAGGGCTTCGCATTAATACAGTTTATCCCCCTCCCCCCACCCAAACCAAACCAACACATGCAATTAAAATGTGATTTCTTTCAAAACAGCAGTTTATCATTAAATACAGAATAAAACTCACCTTTTTCATTTATTTATTCATCTTAAATCACATACTTAGTGTTTATTTGTTTTAAAAAGTGGACCATGAAATACATAGGTCCTTATGATTTTTCACAACATTGGCACTTGTTAAGAGTCTGGCTCTACAAAGAAAGGGGATTGGCACATTCATTATTGTACATAATTTACATTTGGTATACTTAAGAAAAAAATACATTACTTTCAATTTATACACCACTACACAAAGTTTATTTAACCTCTTATTTAAAAATCTATCATAGTAAGTGCTCCTAAATACAAGAGTTCAGGTAATGCATCAGCCTTACAAAAGAAACAAAAAGATGCAATAAGAGCTTTTAGCATTTCTGTGCATCCATCACATCAGTATGGATCTCAAGAAAAAGCATTAACCATCAAAAGTGTATACACATCTCATAGTACCAACAAAACGTGCTTGAATGAACATGTAAGTTGCATGAATGCAGGAAGTCCCATTGCTGCAGCGCAGGTTCAGTGCATTGACCCGTGAGAAAGAAAGGATTAAAGATCAAGTAAGAGGAGACAACAGCTGATATTCTAAAAAACACCATATTCATTAATTCACCGATGAATCCAACTGCTACAGTATTTTACTCTTTCGGTACCTTCACTTGGCAAAGCATTACAATAAATAAAGTTTAACAGGCTTATTTCAAAATGAACTGTATGGAAAAATGGTGGCAACTGTTTGTATATACTGTAGTGCTAGTCAGTCTATGGCATGGACTTGCCTCTAGTAGTGTATCCCTTCCTCAATCCCCACTGTGCTGGTTTCAGTGACGACAGTACTTATTCCGTGTTCTCTTACTAGTTATTGTAATGTTCAATTAGTGTGCTGTAGAGGGTGCACATGACACATTGCTACATACACACTGTCCATAGTCCACATGTGGAAAAAAACAATGTACTTGGTTTAAACGGACACTGACTGTATGCTCAGAAAACCCATGGTAGCATTCTCATATCTGCCAACAGCAGGGAGGGAGGCCTGTGCCAGACATTTGTACAGTGTTTTTTAGAGTGAAGCAACCACACAGCACATCATACACCTCAAAACCACTGGATCACAAGCTGATGCAAGATACCTACAGTAGAGAGCAAAATGTGTACAATTTAACTAAATGAATGCAAAACCACTGGGGGGTTACAAGCATGAAGAGAGCCCAGCATGAGTGTCACGTGTAGAACTAAACCCTACTCTACCTAAGAAAGTAAACCACAGGTCAAAGGGGTGGAGTGTGCTTCTTGAGGTAACAGAGCAGCAGAGAAGCAGTAACCACTCTAAAACAATTCAAAAACAAGCTGCCTTGTTGGTGGTGATCTGAAGTACCACTGGCAACATCTCAGTCCAGCCTGCCCTGGCAAGAGACTTTCGTACTCCTGAGAGAGAAATGAAAACTTGCCTACAAGCTCAACAAGTTAAACCAAAAACATCCGTTCAGACATATGCAATCAGGACAAAAAGTCTGTTCAAATTGAGTTGAAAGCCTCATCTGCAGTTGTACAGGAAGCATTCATATATTTCTTATTTTTATGTACAGTTCACAAATAATGTGGTATTTAAAGTATTAGGTGTGGGACCATTAATTAACAAAGAAAGGCCTTCAAATACAAGTTGTGCAACACCAAACATCCCTGACAACTCACAAGCTGCCTTCACGACAAGGCCGCATCCACCGTGGGTTGGCCAAATGACAAGGTATTACAAAATGTCCAACATGTTTCAACATTTTTAAAACACTGTGGCACTTAATTAAGTCCAAAAAAAGGTCATACTTTTCCACCTTCAGTGAAAGCAACATGTATAGATATTTCCATGAATTGCACAAACCATTTAACAACTGGGGTAGAGAATGTAGAGGAAAGGTAAAAATTGGACCTTTCAGCCAGGCTAGTATACAGTGGACATTAGTTAAGGGGGACTGAAAAGTATACCCAAGCCAACATTATGGGCAAAACATTCTTAGGTTGCAATTCAATGTAATTGTAAACACACAGCAAGATCTTAAACAGAGCACAAACTTCACTTTGCCACTTTGGCCATTATTTTTGGCACCAAAAATACAAGATATGAAAAACAAGTCTGCATTCATGATAACTCTCTAAAGTGTTAAGTTTCACCTAACCGCTTTCACCCAACGCTCTCTGGAGTGCAAATAGCACTGTGGCAATCATATGTCTTCCAGTCATGGTCTTTCTTAGTATATAAATCTCAAGCATAGAAACATGACTAGTAGGGCACATAAAACACAAACCATCCACAACAATGGACTAAAGCCAAGCTGAAGACATGAATGGCAGGTGGGAACGGAAGAGCACACTAAAGATTGGCTGAGGCAGGTAGCTATGCGATCCCCTCGTGGTTTTACTAGGCTCTGCTCAGGCCCAAACGGGCTGGTCAAAGTTTACAGGCAAATAGCCAGCAGAATTCATCCTCCAATGATCACCAACTGGCATCCCTGGACAGTTTGCACTCAACCTGTGGCAATGGCCTTCCCCTTGGCATCAACACACCCCAACACTGGCTCCCTGATTCATAACACTCACTTTAATTGCACCTATTGCTCTATATCATCCATAGAGTCCTTTAATTCTCTGTCAACTTTGCTAGTAGTAGCCCTTATAATGAAAAGTTATGAAAACTCACCTGAATTACGTTAAAGACAAAATAGCAATCTATCGACATACTGTTAGCTATGGAATCTTAACTATCAAGCAAAAGACAAGATATGGGATTAAAAACCAATACCAAACTAAAATCTTAAATGACAAAAATGCAAGCACAGACCAGTTAAATTCAACCACTGATGAGTCTCTTTTTTTCTATTTGCATAATGCACCAACCCAAAATGGAAAAGAATCTTCCCATTCTCAAGCATTTCAAAATTGAAGCAGAACATAACTGCAACTACAAAGTATGATGTCTCTAAAGAAAGGTAGATCACATGCCGATAAAATCATATTTTTTTAACAGCAGTATGGACCCCGTCTCTCCCAGTCTCCCATCTGATGGAGACACTTCTAGAGCTCTGGTCCATAAATTAGACAAATAAAAAAAATACTTCTCTTATTTATCACTGCCATTTCTCAAAATATTGGCCAAATAGGGCAAAAAATATCCAATACCTTTAACAAAGAGAAGTTGTACTGACACCGTGTAGAGGACCAACTTGTGACTTAAGTTACCTGGCAGCACTAAAGATTTCTTTATTACAACAAACTATTGCTCCTTACTACTCCTTTATGTCATCTGCACAAGTACAGCAAGTTGTTTACCTTCATTGGAAGATAACCAAAATGTTAAAAAAGTCACAGAAACACACTATCAAACAATTGTAATTAATTAGGCAATTGTCCAAAAGAAACGGTATAGTACGGCAAATATAAATGAGTTTTGCCTAAATTAATGTACCAAACTTTTCAATGCAACTATGAGAGAAGACACATGTAAATATACACATTTCGTTTCAGTCATCTCCATCACCCCATTCCCCAACGAGTTGATTTTGTTCATCGTATCTGAAAAGTTTTGGGGGATGTAACTGATACTGGCAACTTGATTGTATCTACAGCAAACAAAACATTTGGCAAATGGTACAGCATTTTAAGGAGTAAAAATCATGACAAATTAAATCTAAATAGTGCTGCAGTTTATTCATATTGTCGTTTTAGAATGTTACAAGATGCTGCCAATTCAACAAGGGGTTCTGTGAAAAATGTAAATTATGTTTTGTCTGACGGACAGGGGAGCAGTGGATTAAGGAGGAAACTTTAACAGTTTCCAATCATGTAGGTTACATCCTCTATTGGATAATTGTGACTTTCCTCTTGGAAATGAGAAACGCTGCGGTCTTGTTCATCTTTAATTAACATCATTGGGAAAGCGGTAGTAGCAATAGTAATAGTCAATAAACTCACCTAAAATAATTCTTAATATACACAGATCAATTTACTTCATCTCTCCCACCCTTGCTCTGTCTATGTGTGAGCATCCACTTGATTGTAACACACACTTTTTATATTCAACAGTGCAAGGTGACTTCTAGCCTAGCGTGAGGTTTGGAAAAAACACACACCTCAAAGACCATGTAGAGTTGAGCTTCCCCCCCACACCTTAGCACCACCCGCACCTGCTCCAACGATTCTATGCAGTTACCCACAACCTTCTGCAGACTGGTGGGTTACCAACCTACCTACCCACCCCCAAGCCCCCCTCCTTTAACAGGGGTGACCCAGAGACGCAAGCCACACCAGGTGACAAATGAGAGCTGTCAACCACCAAGTCAAGTCAGTGGAGGGATGCAGGCTGCAGTGGGCAGGGAAGAGAGGAGTGGGGGGAATGACTGGAGCTGGAAAAACACATCCAATTAAACCATAGACAAGGAGCAGGAGGATGTTGGGACCAGGGGTGAATAGAACCTGGAATATATTACGCATGTGTGATCAAGTGTGTGTGTAAATGCATGTTGGTGAATGTGTCTGCGTGTGTGTGTTAGTGCAGGTGTGTGTGTAGATGTGTACTCTGTGCTGTGTGTGAGGTTTCTCTCAATTTCTCTCTCTCACACCAGGTTGTACTCCTTCAGGTTGAGCTGCAGGATGGTGTCTTTGACAGCAGCGAACACAAAGCGGATGTTCTCTGTGTCCGTGGCGCAGGTGAAGTGGGAGTAGATGATCTTGTCGCTGTCAGGGTTCAGGTCCACAAACATCTTCAGGATAAACTCCCGGCCTGCCTGAGCGTCTCTCTGGGGCCCTAGGGGTACACACACACACACATTATCCCAAAGCTACAGGCAACAGGACACATCACTGTGTACCTGTGCTACCAACGAACACACAACATTTTAAATTGAAAGGACAACACGTTACATGATCTCAAAAGGTAAAAGCGATTTAAATCCTGAATGGTGTGAATTTGTATTACATTTCAGTTCATTGTCTAGCCACACGGTGTCACTAAATACTAACAAAAATACATTCAGGTCTGTTCATGCCACCTGTAGAGTTTGAAATGAATAATGTTCCGATAATAAATAAATAAATCATATGCATTATATTTGATCATTTGCCTCAGTAGCTGCCATGGTACTGGACATGGCCACATTAGCCAGTGCAGAGAGGTTCTAGGATAAAGGTAAAGAGTTGTTTACCATCAAACTCTGGGAAGTAGTCGACCAGGTGGGAGTAAGTGATCTTCTCCTCCAAGAGGTCCTTCTTGTTGAGGAACAGGATGACGGAGGAGTTCTGGAACCAGGGATATGTGATGATGGTCCGGAACAGAGCCTTGCTCTCCTCCATCCGATTCTGACAGAGAAAGAGGGAGGTAGAGCGATAGGGACAGAAAGGAGAAAGGAAAGGATGGTCAGAACTCGCTTGGTTCCTTTATTTGATCTATATAGGCTATGCACAAAGTAGTCTATTTTGCATAGATAACTAAATATAATCACAGCAACTGTTCAAACAATAAACCAAAGAACTTTGAGGCCACCCAAAAGGTATTTTGTTTAGAAGTAATATCTACGTGATTCCAGGCTATTTTGAAACGGTAAAAACAGCTGCTAGCAATGTGCTTTTTCTCCGTGAGCAAACATGATAAATGTTCTATTTTTGCTGATATGGGAGCGAATACATTCAACAGTATATCAAAACTGGAAACATTTTGTAGGTTGCACTGGCAAGTATAAGAATATTTGACAGGGTATATTATTTAATTATAAATCTGATTATTTCACATGGGGGAGATGTGAGAAGCAGTTTTTAGCTAGCAGAGTAGCCTACAGCCAAATGGCAGGCACAAAATAAGGTAATGTAAAACAAACCTAAACTTTTATTACATGTAGCTATTATTCAAATATGCAATTGTTTTTTTTGCTTTGAAATGAGCCAACAGTGGTGATGTTTTTAACGTGATTATTAGGTTAATGAAAAACAAACAGGTTTTCATTATTCTATATCATGCAAAAACATTTCAACATATGCTAATTAGTGTTAACATTTTGTTCTGTTCAATAATCTAAAAATAAACCAATTTATTGCTTTCATTTCATCTATTGGGCCAAAAAACTTGACAGTAAATGTTACTTATCCTATGAAGAAACAACCCCTTCTCTACTAGAGCAAACCCATATATTTGGTGGCAGGCAGCCCAGTGGTTAGAGCGTTGAGCCAGTAACTGAAAGGTTGCTAGATTGAATCCCCGAGCTGACAAGGTAAAAATCTGTTCCCCGGTAGGCCGTCATTGTAAATAAGAATTTGTTCTTAACTGACTTGCCTAGTTAAATAATAAAAACTTTGGTCATTCATGAGCTCATATTAATCCAAGATACTGCTTGATTTAATAACAGTTCTAACAAAATAGTGAATCTAGCCTAACAAAAAAAACAAGAATAATCTGGTTAGAAACACATGGCCAATTGCCACTGCATACAATTCAATTCAGTGTCATTTTAAATTCCTGACTGCACTTGATAAAAACAATGAAATTGTCTAGTGAAACAATCATACGGCTTTCAAAATATCATTGTACCCTAGAGACCAATTTACAAAGACTCCCATGGCATTTATAGGAAATAAAGGTGGGGTAGTGATGAGATGTATTACTCCCATCCTCCAAATAAGTTCACCAAATTTTGGGGGGAGGAATCAATAAATATGTAGTTCAAAAATATAATGGGTGGAGTAATGCGCATGTTAGGATTAACTTTGCTCTTGTGAGCTTGCTGTGGTCTGCGTTAAGTCTATGTGAGAGCAGATCTTTGGCATTATATAATCCCATTATCCATGCAGAGGCACCCATCCTGTCTGTGTGTAAGGAGGGCCTGCTCTGCTGCTCCTGTGACATGATGTTTACTGTCAGATCAGGTAGATCCAGTAGCGAGAGCAGTGCAGGAGGATGTGGATGTCTCTACCCTCCAAAATACTCCGCTCTGCTCCGCCTGGCAACGTGGTGCAGTGCTGTATGAAACACTCTCTGTCATATGACCCATCAGACAGTTTGTTGTTCTAAACCAGCTCTCTCCGATGACTAAACAGCCTGATCATATTATCCTCATTTCATCTGGAGCTGCAGTCAAAGGGACACCAGCAAAATGGAAAACAAAACAAGACTCATACACAAACAAGCAGGATATAAGAAGCTACTATCTACCGTATGACTGTAAATAAGAGACTAATGACAGTGTGCCTGGTGTGTGTGTGTGTTCAATCTCACTTCGTTATCAGACTCCACCAGAACCTGGTCGTACTCGCTGAGGGCAACCAGGAACATGATAGACGTGACGTTCTCAAAGCAGTGGATCCACTTCCTCCTCTCTGACCTCTGACCCCCTACATCCACCATCCTGATTGGACAGGACCCAGATGGAGAGATGAATATAGGAGAGAAGTTTTCAAAATTAGGCTAAATTCAGACATTGATGGCAAGTTAATTTTTTTTTTTTATTGTGGTAACAAGGGTATCCAACTAAATCATTTGGTGAAACTTAAACATTTGAGGCTAGTCCCATTATCACCTTTTAGGATTCATAATGCCCAAAATCTAGCAATGAATACGGTTAACTGTCAAACAAAGCAAAAATAAAATGGATATCAAGGAATTAAAATGATTGTTCCATTGGGAACAGCACTTATAATGCAATAAGATGTATACCCTTTTGACCTGCTTTTAAAATACATCAGTGCAAAGAAGCACTCAAACCCACTTGATTGTGTTTACCCTCATATACAACTACTTGGAAAACATGATTATGTGGACATTATGTTCCTTTATGGTCAGGATTGTCAGTTAGGCAGTTATATGTTAACATATGAGAATTAAACAAATTAAACGCATGTGCAGTAAACATACTGTACATGCGACATGCATTATGCTATCAATAACTTAAATTGATAACAATTAAGTTGGATAACTTATTATGCACTAATGCAACATACAGTACAGTAAATCAAAGAAAGTGCAAGGACAGGTTAAACAACCCAAGTTGAACCAAAAAGATAAGAGAAAAGGTGTGTGCACTGTGCAGAGCCACATCCCAGCCCATTCCCAGCTAAGTGGATGCAGGTGTGCCAGAGAGGTCAGATCGGGACGGCATTATCCCGCTTGGAAGCAGCATCTAAGTCAGCCAGTGATTTCAGATTCAGAGCACAAGCCCAGCAGCAGTGTGGGGAGGTAGGCCAGTGCAAAAAGGAGAGAGGAAAGGGGGGTTAGAGGGGAGAAGGGGAGGATACAGAGGGGGAAAGAAAGAAAGAATACAGGGAGAGGGGAAGAATGGGAGAGCAGAGGGCACCTCCATCACAGATCAAGCAGGGGTACCGAGTGGAGGCAAGGATTTGGGAATACCGCTACAGTTGTTTTCCAAACATAATTTTCATGGATTTCATAGAATTTTGCATTTATAGATGGATCAGATTAGCCATCATGCAACTCAGAAATCCTCCTATTTTCCAACAGTGGTTTAGTTGATGGGAGATATCTATTAGTCTATATCCATCTTATCAAAGGAGGATCAGGGTTTCTTTCGTAGGCTAGTGAGCAGCAGCTACCGCTGTCCATCCCTGGCTGGCTCGTCCGCAAAGTGAGAAGGGGGGGGGGGTGCGTTGATAAATGGGGTCCTCTAGGACTCCTGCCTAAAATAAAAGCTCCTTCGCGTCAGCCGGCCTCCTTTCCTGTAGCAGTGATGGGTGACCTACTTAGAAGGATAGGCTCTCCTATGGAGGATGAGCCCAGAGAAATCATGACATTCTCAACCACTTCAAAAAGGCAATTAAGAGAGGGAAGCACCACGGCCGAACGCAGCAGACATACATGTTTACTTTGTCCTCATGAAAGCCTGCCTTGTGCAGCTGCTGTGAGTACAACCCGGGCTGGGCTGCACCAGACCCAATCACTCTAACACACATTGGGTTGGGGTGAAGAGGGGGGCTCCTTGCATCACAAGTCTCTCCCCATCTGACTAGCCAAATATTCAGATTGAGATTTAAATGCGGATCGTCTGGAAATCCTGAGGAATATCTCTAATTTATTATTATATAGGCTACATGTCCTTAAACACTGCTGTAGTGATTCACAGCCTATCCATCCAGTAGCAGTAGAGTGAAGCGATGGAGGGATCCTCGAGTCCAACCTCATTGTGATCCTGGGAGTTATTTCTAGCGCTGCTGTGCGTAGGAGGGGCTGACATGCTGGCTTCCTATCGATTTGCACTCTTTTGTAATCGCTCTTGTTCGCTGGTTTCATCTCCTCATGATTATCCTCTTGGAGGAGGGGGGGGGGGGCTGTTCTACACCTTGGTGCCCAGTGATCAGTCTCTTCCGCCTGGCCACTTCCAGGAGGCCTCCCCCTCCCTCAGCTCGACTGGCTTGGCCCAGACGACACTAACAGGCAGCATGCCTGGTTACATCATAATGACACCAGACTGGTTACAGTCCTGGAGTACACGGCTTCTCAACATCCCTGTTATGATGACTAAATCTTCAGATGACTAACTGATATTTAGCTCATCATTCTACTCCATCCAGTATTGTACCATGCAAAGCAAGGGGCTGAAGTGTTGTTCAGTGTTCATCTCAAGGATTAAATAGTGACAATTAAGACTTGATGGGCCTGAGACAATTACGATGGGTGGGTAAAAACTGGAGATCAAACAACAATGAGGAATAAAATTAAGCAGCAGGTGAATCAGTGTTCATGTTGATCTTGTGAGGGAGAAAATGATCAATGTTCTCTGATATCACACAACGCACAGTCAACATGAATATTGAAACAATGATGTATTTCAGAGGAAATACAAAACACAAGGAAGGGAGTAAAAGTGTGAATGTCTTTCTACCTGAAAATGATGCTTTGCAAGTCGAAAGGGTATTCAATGATCCCTGTGGTGGGGATGCGAACCCTAAGCACATCTTGTTGGGTTGGTAGAAAGTTGGGTTCAGCAATACGATCCAGATCGCTTAGATAGCTAGAGACCGGGAGAAAGAGAGACAGGAACGACAAAGAGAGAGAGAGAGTGAAGCATGACAGCAGATTACCCCCCTCCAAAGCAAGTGGACCAGTCAGTCCCAAACAGGAGAACCCATTCCTGAGAGCTCTGGGGGGTGACCCTTCACCTGCCACCTCTACCACCTACTAAACCCCCCAATCATCTCCCAGAAAGTGAGTACAGTACCTGATAGCAGCTCTCAGAGACTCTGTTAAACCTTGCATTATATTGAGTTCAAATTGAGGCAGTCCGCAAGTTCAATAAGATCTGGACTAAATACCCTTTTTCCTTTTTTGGTTATAGTTAGGAGAAGTGATTTGGCCTCAGACAAACTCAGAGCTGCTGATAGGAAGGAGTCTCAGAGAGCACGCTACCAGGACCCAGGGCTGTGCGGCCAGCAGCAGTGGGGGGGGGGGGGGGGCAGAATAGTGGCGGAGGTATAGGCAGCACTTCACACCAGTACCTGAAGATTACATTCTCCAGGTCAAAGGGGTACTCAATGATGCCAGTAGTGGGCACTCGAACCCGCAGCACATCCTGCTGAGTGGGCACGTACCCCTTGGTCGCTATTCGCTCTAAATCTCTAAGGTAACTGTGGAATGAAGGGGGACACATGACAAGTGTGCCTGATGCTGCACAATCACCTGCACACAGACAAAAACCAGGTACACACACACCCTCTCTCTCATGGAAACAGAAATACATACAGATAATCACATACATTGCACCCCTTGACGTTTTCCACATTTTGTTGTGTTACAGCCTGAATTTGGAAATTGATTTAATTAAGATGTGTAGTCACTGGCCTACACACACACACACACACAACCCCATAATGTCAAAGTGGAATTATGTTGTTCAATTTTTACAAATGAATTAAAAATGAAAAGCTGTAAGTCTTCAGTCCCTTATGGTAAGCCTAAATAAGTTCAGCAGTAGAAAGTTGCTTAACAAGTAAAATAATAAGTTGCAGCAACTCACTCTGTGTGCAATAATATCGTTTAACATTATTTTTTTAATGACTACCTCATCTCTGTACCCCACACATACAGATAATTGTAAGGTCCCTCAGTTGAGCAGTAACTTCAAACACAGATTCAACCACAAAGACCAGGGAGGTTTTCGAATGCCTCACAAAGGGCACCTATTGGTAAAAAAAAAAAAAAAACAGACATTGAATATCGCTTTGAGCATGGTGAAGTTTTTAATTACACTTTGGATGGTGTATCAATAGACCCCGTCACTACAAGGATACAGACGTCCTTCCTAACTCAGTTGCCGGGAGAGTTGTTCAGAGATCAGTTGTTCAGAGATTTCACCACGAGGCCAATAGTGACTTTCAAACAGACGGAGTTTAATGGCTGTGATAGGAGAAAACTGAGGATTGATCAACATTGTGGTTACTCTACAATACTGACCTAATTGACAGAGTGAAAAGAAGGAAGCCTGTACAGAATACAAATATTCCAAAATATGCATCCTGTCTGCAACAAGGCACTAAAGTAATATTGCAAAAAATGTGGCAAAGATATAAACTTTTTGTCCTGAATACAAAGTGTTATGTTTGGGGAAAATCCAATACAACAGATTACTGAGTACCACTCTTCATATTTTCAAGCATAGTGTTGGCTGCATCATGTTATGGGTATGCTTGTAATTTGGGAGGTACAGGATAAAACAAACTGAATGGAGCTAAACACAGGCAAAATCACATACAAGAAAACCTGGTTCAGTCTGCTTTCAGTCTGCTTTCCACCAGACACTGGAAGATGAATTTACATTTCAGCAGGACAAAAACCTAAAACATAAGGCCAAATCTACACTGGAGTTGCTTACCAAGAAGACATTGCATGTTCTTGAGTGGCCTAGTTACAGTTCTGACTTAAAATAGGCATGAACATCTGTGGCAAGACTTGAAAATGGCTGTCTAGCCATGATCAACAACCAACTTGACAAAAGAATTACAAAAATTATGTGCAAATATTGTACAATCCAGGAGTTCTTAAGAGGCTTACCCAGAAAGACTCATTGCTGTCATCGCCGCCAAAGGTGATTCTCAGGGGTGTGAATACTTATGTAAATGAGATATTTCCATACTTAAATGTTCAATACATTTACTAACATTTCTAAAAGCATGTGTTCACTTTGTCATCATGGGGTATTGTGTGGTGAAAAAAAAATGTTTGAATCCATTTGGAATTCAGACTGATAAAATGTGGAATAAGTCAAGGGGTATGAATACTTTCTGAAGGCACTGTACATTAATATATTACAGCTGTATCCTGTTACTACTCACAAACTAACGGTAGGCAGTATCCGTTTGTAACAATTATCACTAACCCTGTTAGGGGGGCTGAATCACAATAGCTCAAGTCTTTAGGGCCAAGTAACTTAACATCCTAAAATGGTCCATGTGGACATTTGGGTTCATTTTTACAGTCCTGATAACCTTATCAGTCATAAAAACAGAGTAGCCTAATCACTACATTGATTCTGAGTCATATTACAACAAAGTGTTTTGTCCCTGGAAAGCTATACGCATTAGCCATGGTGACAAAGTGCTTACTCTGCATTTTAGGGTTGAACAAATTCAGACCTATAATTCTACATAACAAACATGAAATTCAGGTCTCGTTAGGTTAGTTCAAATAGAACTAAGGTGGAGCAGGATGAGAAACGTTGCCGTCTGTTCTTCCTCTTTCCATCTCTGTTTTTTTCCTCTTTCTTTTGGTCTCCTTAAATCTCTCACTTTCTCATACAAAACACTATTTAATAGAGTCAGGGAGAGATGATATTCACTATTACGCTAACTCATTCTCTTCAATTTAAAAATCTCAATCTCTAACCACTGTAGCTATTGTGTGTGTATCCCAGAAATAGACTTACTATTTGGTTGAGTCCGAGAGTTGATATTCGCGTCTGCGGTCGTAGGCCTCCTGGATGCCAGGGTCAGTCCAAAGCATCTTTATTGCACTGATGTAGGGCTGTTCGAAGGAACACACCTTCTCCACATCCACTTCTCGCACGAGCAGCGCATTGGACTGGGGGGAGGAAAAGGACACCAGATAGGGGAAACAGTTGGAAAAGAGTAAAAGATTGGACAGTGTCACTCACATTCACTGTAACAGTGCTCCAGGATTATTTACACATTTCTGCATTCTGATCAGTTAAATCAGAACATGCTAGGTCATTTGTACAGATTATTATCGATCAATTTAGGCCTAAAGACAGACTACCGTCTTGCCATTGATACATTCAGGCCTCTCCTCGGCAGTGTCTTAGTGTCTCTACCTGGACAGAGCAGATTGGAGTAGCTGTAGCAGTCCATTACGTTTTATGGCATGGTTTACAGCCACTTTTATGGTCTATTTGAATACGGTTTGCATTTGATGATGAGGACATATAAAGCTGTGGCTGGACAATTCGATGCGGAGATTGCCAGCCAACAGTTGCCAGTGAGCGGTCCTATGAGTGGATGAGAATTCAGACAATGCCAGAAGGGAATTAGTCCGTAGCGGATTTTGTAGTAGTATTCCCCACCTAGGCTATACTATGACTAGGCTATAGAAGTCCTGATGGGTGCACCTCCGGTTCACCAGTCCTGGATATCTGCATGCAATGCCAAGTTACATGCATACAGTTGAAGTTGGAAGTTTACATACACTTAGGTTGGAGTCATTAAAACTCGTTTTTCAACCACTCCACAAGTTTCTTGTTAACAAACTATAGTTTTGGCAAGTCGGTTAGGACGTCTACTTTATGTATGACACAAGTAATATTCCCAACAATTGTTTACAGACAGATTATTTCCCTTATAAAATCACTGTATCACAATTCCAGTGGGTCAGAAGTTTACATACACACTAAGTTGACTGTGCCTTTAAACAGCTTGGGAAATTCCAGAAAATTATGTTATGGCTTTAGAAGCTTCTGATAGGCTAATTGACATCATTTGAGTCAATTGGAGGTGTACCTGTGGATGTATTTCAAGGCCTACCTTCAAACTCAGTGCCTCTTTGCTTGACATCATGGGAAAATCAAAAGAAATCAGCCAAGACTGGCCGCTAACCATTTGCTGCTCCCATTAGTGAGATAGATAGATATATAATGAAATACATTGACCAATATGGTCATTGTCCAATGAGTGGACCCCAATCCCTATCCCCAAGTCAGACTCACCTTGTTCTGTTCATACTTGTACTGGATCTTGAGGGTCTCGGAGGCCCGGATCATGGACTGCATGGAGGTGAAGATGTTCTGGTACACCAGCTTGGTGAAGCCTCTTTTGTCCTCGTCAGTGTAGCCCGTCCCATGGATGATGCGCATCTGTTTGATGAATGTGCTCTTGCCACTCTCGCCAGTGCCTGAGTAGACAGAGAGGACAATGAACAGATTAGACCAGGGGCTCCCAAATAGATTCAGTTTGAGAGTGCAGTCCACTATCCAAGACACTGCGGTACTCTTTTATCCACAGAGAAAAATTTGTTGTATCCCTCACAGCGCAGATACAGTCGCCATATGTTTAAGGTCGAATCCATAGCCGTGAAACTGCCATGTCCATTTGCAAAATTACAATGAGGAAGTCACTTGAAATAACACTATCTTTTCCCCCTCGGACAGCATTGCACATGCAGTTGAACAACAGGGTATGTACGATTATTATTATTTTTTACCATGAATGATGGATGCTGGATGATGGATGCAGTGTTTCCTACTTACAAAGCATGTAGAGGTCTGTAATTTGTATCATAGGTACACTTCAACTGTGAGAGACGGAATCTAAAACAAAAATCCAGAATATCACATTGTATGATTTTTAAGTAATTCATTTGCATTTTATTGCATGACATACGTATTTGATACATCAGAAAAGCAGAACTTAATATTTGGTACAGAAACCTGTGTTTGCAATTACAGAGATCCTACGTTTCCTGTAGTTCTTGACCAGGTTTACACACACTGCAGCAGGGATTTTGGCCCACTCCTCCATACAGACCTTCTCCAGATCCTTTAGGTTTCGGGGCTGTCGCTGGGCAATACGGACTTTCAGCTCCCTCCAAAGATTTTCTATTGGGTTCAGGTCTGGAGACTGACTAGGCCACTCCAGGACCTTGAGATGCTTCTTATGGAGCCACTCCTTAGTTGCCCTGGCTGTGCGTTTCGGGTCGTTGTCATGCTGGAAGACCCAGCCATGACCCATCTTCAATGCTCTTACTGAGGAAAGGAGGTTGTTGGCCAAGATCTCACGATACATGGCCCCATCTATCCTCCCCTCAATACGGTACAGTCGTCCTGTCCCCTTTGCAGAAAAGCATCCCCAAAGAATGATGTTTCCACCTCCATGCTTCACGGTTGGGATGGTGTTCTTGGGGTTGTACTCATCCTTCTTCTTTCTCCAAACACGGCGAGTGGAGTTTAGACCAAAAAGCTCTATTTTTGTCTCTTCAGACCAGACTCATCAGACTTCTCCCATTCCTCCTCTGGATCATCCAGAGGGTCATTGGCAAACTTCAGACGGGCCTGGACATGCGCTGGCTTGAGCAGGGGGACCTTGCGTGCGCTGTAGGATTTTAATCCATGACGGCGTGGTGTGTTACTAATGGTTTTCTTTGAGACTGTGGTCCCAGCTCTCTTCAGGTCATTGACCAGGTCCTGCCGTGTAGTTCTGGGCTGATCCCTCACTTTCCTCATGATCATTGATGTTCCATGAGGTGAGATCTTGCATGGAGCCCCAGACCGAGGATGATTGACCGTCATCTTGAACTTCTTCCATTTTCTAATAATTGCGCCAACAGTTGTTGCCTTCTCACCAAGCTGCTTGCCTATTGTCCTGTAGCCCATCCCAGCCTTGTGCAGGTCTACAATTGTATCCCTGATGTCCTCTCTGGTCTTGGCCGTCTGTTATTTTTTTTTTTGTTATTTTTTTTATTTATTTTTTATTTGAATTTTACCCCTTTTTCTCCCCAATTTCATAGTATCCAATTGTTGTAGTAGCTACTATCTTGTCTCATCGCTACAACTCCCGTACGGGCTCGGGAGAGACGAAGGTTGAAAGTCATGCGTCCTCCGATACACAACCAACCAAGCCGCTGCTTCTTTAACACAGCGCACAACCAACCCGGAAGCCAGCCGCACCAATGCGCCGGAGGAAACACCGTGCACCTGGCCACCTTGGTTAGCGTACACTGCGCCCAGCCCGCCACAGGAGTCGCTGGTGCGCGATGAGACAAGGACACCCCTACCGACCAAGCCCTCCCTAACCCGGGCGACGCTAGGCCAATTGTGCGTCGCCCCACGGAACTCCCGGTCGCGGCCGGTTACGACAGAGCCAGGGACTCTGATGGCACAGCTGGCGCTGCAGTACAGTGCCCTTAACCACTGCGCCACCCGGGAGGCCTGGAGTCTGTTTGATTGTGTGTGGGCAGGTGTCTTTTATACAGGTAACGAGTTCAAACAGGTGCAGTTAATACAGGTAATGAGTGGAGAACAGGAGGCCTTCTTAAAGAAAAACTAACAGGTCTGTGAGAGCTGGAATTCTTACTGGTTGGTAGGTGATCAAAAACTTTTGTCATGCAATAAAATGCAAATTCATTACTTAAAAAATCATACAATGTGATTTTCTGGATTTTTGTTTTAGATTCCGTCTCTCACAGTTGAAGTGTACCTATGATAAAAATGACAGACCTCCACATGCTTTGTAAGTAGGACAACCTGCAAAATCGGCAGTGTATCAAATACTTGTTCTCCCCACTGTACCTGTAGAGTTTATTGTTTCAAACAATACAGTAGGTCCTAAAATGAACTAAAGAAAAAGGGTACATTTGAGATATTTAATGTTTAGTACATTTATTTGATATATTTTCTTTATCTAGACATATTCCATATGTAAACATTATAAGAGTATTAGGACACCAATATATTTTCTGTGTCATGTACAGTTCACTGATCATAGGGTCTTTCAGGAGGCATTTATAGGTCTAAAAAGTGGGCACTTTAAAATGGCCACTTTCATCAAGATTTCCCCAAAAATGGTTTGTGATGCGAATGTAAAAAGCATGTCATATAAGCTTCATCCCTATTCTGACGTTTGTGTGAGAATTGCCAAAACAATGACACAAAAAATATTTTCTAGCTATCCTGTCTACATATTGCTGGACATATTGTATTTTAGTATATTTATTGTAATTTGTACATTGTTTTTACTATGTGCTGCAAAATTAATGGCCCCCTGGGGAAAATTAAGACTTTACAAAGACGATTAGTGGGCACACTAACACAGACACACATTCACAGGTGAAACTTCTGCCCTGGCAACCCAGTTTCCTTTCTACCAAGAGACCTAAAGCTTAGCACATAATGCTACAAGTGTAAATCGCTACAGGTGC
Organism: Oncorhynchus mykiss; assembly: GCF_057628025.1. Lineage (NCBI taxonomy): Eukaryota > Metazoa > Chordata > Actinopteri > Salmoniformes > Salmonidae > Oncorhynchus > Oncorhynchus mykiss. The sequence continues at coordinate 20,300,404 of NC_143025.1, forward strand.
ATAATGCTACAAGTGCATGGGGTGGTTGAAGAGATGTGCGGAGAAAGAGCCTCAGGTGGCCTATATTGTGTGCAGACATTCCCGATGCCCACACATATTGCGACTACAGACCTGAGACTAAATGAATCAGGCACCATAGAAGAGCAGAGCTCATCGTGGAGAGTGAAGGAAGTTGTGAAAGGTCCCAAACCAGTGCAGGTCCAAAACCTTTTGCATCTTTATATAGACATTCCTAACGGTTGTGTCAAACAATGGGAAATTTAAGAATGTTGAGTCTACACATAAAATAGCAAGTGTAAAGAACATTTAAGTATTAACCTCTTGAAGCTAGGGGGCACAATTTTTATGTTTGGAAAAATAACGTTCCCAAAGTAAACGGCCTATTTCTCAGGACCAGATGCTAGAATATGCATATAATTGACAGATTAGGATAGAAAACACTCAACTTTCAAAATATTGTCTGAGTATAACAGAACTGATATTGCAGGCAAAACCCTGAAAAAAATCAAACCAGGAAGTGGCTTCTATTTTGAAAACTCCATGTTCCATAGCCTCCCATTGCTCCATTTAAAGGGATATCAACCATATTCCTTTTCCTATCGCTTCCTCAAGGTGTCAACAGTCTTCAGACATAGTTTCAGGCTTTTATTTTGAAGAATGAGCGTGAACGACCACATTGCGTAAGTGGATAGGTGGGGGCTCAGAGTGAATTGTGCGCAAAAGAGAAAGGCAGCCATTGTTACTCCCGGTCCTAGTGAAAAGCCAACTGTCCCGGTTGATATATTATCGAATAGATATTTGAAAAACACCCTGAGGATTGATTATAAAAAACGTCTGACATGTTTCTGTGGACATTATGGATATAATTTGGAATTTTTGTCTGCGTTGTCGTGACCGCTCTTACCGGTGGATTCCTGGGCATAACGCACCAAACTAACGGAGGTATTTGGATTAAAAAAATATCTTTATGGAACAAAAGGAACATTTGTTGTCTAACTGGGAGTCTCATGAGTGAAAACATCAGAAGATCAAAGGTAAACGATTCATTTGATTGCTTTTCTGATCTTCGTGACCAAGTTACCTGATGCTAAGTGTACTTATTGTTTGGTCGAGCGATCGATAAACTTACAAACGCTTGTATTGCTTTCACTGTAAAGCATAATTTCAAAATCTGAGACGACAGGTGGATTAACAAAAGGCTAAACTGTGTTTTGCAATATTGCACTTGTGATTTCAAGAATATGAATATTTTCTAGTAATATTATTTGACTGTGGCGCTATGCTATTCAGCGTTGCTGATGACAATTATCCCGGATCCGGTATGGGTGGTTCAGAGAGGTTAAAGCACTACCCCGCCCGCTGTCTTACCAAGATAATTAGTAAAAATCCAAATAACTTCACAGATCTTCATCGTAAAGGGTTTAAACACTGTTTCCCATGCTTGTTCAATGAACCATAAACAATTAAATGAACATGCACCTAAGGAATGGCCGTTAAGACACTAACAGCTTACAGACGGTAGGCAATTAAGGTCACAGTTATGAAAACGTAGGACACTAAAGAGGCCTTTCTACTGACTGAAAAACACCAAAAGAAAGATGCCCAGGCTCCCTGCTCATCTGCGTGAACGTGCCTTAGGCATGCTTCAAGGAGGCATGAGGACTGCAGATGTGGCCAGGGCAATAAATTGCAATGTCCGTACCGTGAGAAGCCTAAGACAGCGCTACAGGGAGACAGGTCGGACAGCTGATCGTCCTCGCAGTGGCAGAACACGTGTAACAACACCTACACAGGATTGGTACATCACACCTGCGGAACAGGTACAGGAGGGCAACAACTGCCGATATACAACAGGAACGCACAATCCCTCCATCAGTGCTCAGACTGTCCGCAGTAGGCTGAGAGAGGCTGGACTGAGGGCTTGTAGGCCTGTTGTAAGGCAGGTCCTCACCAGACATTACCAGCAACAACGTCGCCTATGGGCACAAACCCACCGTCGCTGGACCAGACAGGACTGTCAAAAAAATGCTCTTCACTAACGAGTCGCAGTTTTGTCTCACCAGGGGTGATGGTTAGATTCGCGTTTATAGTCGAAGGAATGAGCATTACACCGAGGCCTGTACTCTGGAGCGGGATTGATTTGGAGGTGGCGGGTCCGTCATGGTCTGGGGCGGCGCATCACAGCATCATCGGACTGAGCTTGTTGTCATTGCAGGCAATCTCAACACTGTGCGTTACAGGGAAGACATCCTCCTCCCTCATGTGGTACCCTTCCTGCAGGCTCAACCTGACATGACCATCTGGCATGACTGATCGTCAGCCATACTGCTCGTTCTGTGCGTGATTTCCTGCAAGACAGGAATGTCAGTGTTCTGCCATGGCCAACGAAGAGCCCAGATTTCAATCCCATTGAGTACGTCTGGGACCTGTTGGATTGGAGGGTGAGGGCTAGGGCCATTCCCCCCAGAAATGTCCGGGAACTTGCAGGCGCCTTGGTGGGAGAGTGGGGTAACATCTCACAGTAAGAACTGGCGAATCTGGTGCAGTCCATGAGGATGAGATGCACTGCAGTACTTAATGCAACACAGACTTTTGAGCCCCCCTTTGTTCAGGGACACATTACTCCATTTCTGTTAATCACATGTCTATGGAACTTGTTCAGTTTATGTCTCAGTTGTTTAATCTTATGTTCATACAAATATTTACACATGTAAAGTTTTCTGAAATTAAATGCAGTTGAGTTTATATGAGTTTATATGCACTGTATAGCCTTACCTATGGCTTGTGCATTGATGAAACTGGGTATCAGCCTACTCATTGACACCCACAGAAAACAATTCTCAAAAGTTTACACAAATATTAACATTAGCCCTTATTGAAGGACTGACGACTGTGGAAAATAACCTTCCCAGTCAGTCTATTGTCCATATTGGATATTAATATTGCACTCTTACCTATGAAATGGGGTATCAGCCTACTCAGTGCCACCCACAAAACACAACTATATAGAGTTTAAGCAAATATTACACTGAACAAAAATAAACACAACACACAATCATTTCAAATTTTACTGAGTAACAGTTCATAAAAGGAAATCAGTCAATTGAAATAAATGCATCAGTTTTCACGACTGGCAATACTGATCTGCTTCTGTTGGTAACGTTTAAAAAAAGTAGGGAATGTGAATCAGAAAATCAGTTGGCATCTACCTTTGCATTGACTTGATCAGGCTGTTGATTGTGGCCTGTGGAATGTTGTCCCACTCCTCTTCAATGGCTGTGCGAAGTTGCTATATATTGGCGGGAACTGGAACGCGTCGATCCAGAGCATCTCAAACATGCTCAATGGGTGACATGTCTGAGTATGCAGAACTGGAAAATTTTTCGGCTTCCAGGAATTGTGTACATATCCTTACGACATGTGGCCATGCATTTTCATGCTAAAACATGAGGTGATGGCGGTTGAAGAATTGCACGACAATGGGTCCCAGGATCTCGCCACGATATCTCTGAATTCAAATTTCCATCGATAAAATACAATTGTGTTCCTTGTCCGTAGCTTATGCATACCCATACCATTGCCCCATGGTGGCGGTGGGGTTCTCTGTTCACAACGTTGACATCACCAAACCACTCATCCACATGACACCATACTGCCATCTGCCCCGAAGAGTTAAAACCCAGATTAATCTGTGAAGAGCACACTTCTCCAGCGTGCCAGTGGACATCGAATGTGAGCATTTGCCCACCGAAGTTGGTTACGACGCCAAACTGCAGTCAGGTCAAAACCCTGGTGAGGATGACAACCATGCAGATGAGCTTCCTTGAGACGGTTTCTGACAGTTTGTGCAGGAATTCTTTGGTTGTGCATACTCCGTTTCATCAGCTGTCCAGGTTGCTGGTCTCAGATGATCCCACAGGTAAAGAAGCCAGATATTGGAGGTCCTAGGCTGGCGTATCAGTCTTACACATGGTTTGCTGTTGAGGCCGGTAGGCTTACTGCCAAATTCTCTAAAACGACTTTGGAGGTGGTTTTTGGTACAGAAATTAACATTCACTTCTCTGGCAACAGCTCTGTGGAACATTACTGCAGTCAGCATGCCAATTGCATGCTCCCTCAACTTGAGGCATCTGTGGCATTGTACTGTGTGCACATTTTAGAGTGAACTTTTATTGTACCCAGCAGAAGGTCATCAGATCCTCACAGTTCTACAGCTGAACCATTGACAGCATCACCGCTTAGTAAGGCAACTGCAAGGCACTTGACCGCAAGGTTCTACAGACGTTGGTGAGTGTCAGCTATCCCAGATGACAGTGTGATTATGCTCTCCTTGGTTGATGTGATTAAGACGTTTAAAGAGCTTAACATTCACAAGGACAGATGGATTACCAGGAAACATACTCGGCACATGCGCATGTCTTCACAGACATTTTCAACCTGTCCCTGACCCAGTCTGTAATACCTTCATGTTTAAAGCAGAGAACCATATTTCCTGTGCCCAAGAACACTAAGGTAACCTGTCTAAATGACTATCGCCCCGTAGCACTCACATCTCTAACCATGAAATCCTCTGAAAGGCTCATGACTCACATCAACACCATCATCCCAGAAACCCTGGACCCACTCGAATTTGCATACCACCCAAACAGATCCACAGGTGACGCAATCTCTATTGCACTCCACACTGCCCTTTTCCAGTTGGACAAAAGGAACACCTACGTGAGAATGCTGTTCATTGACTACAGATCTGCATTCAGAGTACCCTCAAAGCTCATCACTAAGATATGGACTCTGGGACTAAACACCTCCCTCTGCAACTGGATCCTGGATTTCCTGACGGGACGCAGGTGAGGGCAGCAACAACACAGGGTAGGCAACAACACATTCTGCACGCCCACCCTCAACAAGGGTGCCCTTAAGCAGTGTGCTTAGTCCACTCCTGTACTGTTCACCTACGACTGCGTGGCTGCGAACGACTCCAACACCATGATTACATTTGCTGAAAAATTTGGCATGGGCTCTCAGATCCTCAAAAAGTTATACAGTTGCACCATTGAGAGCATCTTGACTGGCTCCATCCCTGCTTGGCACGACCTAAAGGCGCTACAGAGGGTAGTGCAGACAGTCCAGTACATCACTCAGACTTCAGCCACCCAAGTCATAGACTGTTCTCTCTGCTACCGCCACGGCAAGCAGTACCGCTGCACCTAGTCATGAACCAAAAGGACCCTGAACGGTTTCTACCCCCAAGCTATAAGACTGCTAAATCGTTAATTAAATAGTTAACCAAATTGCTAACCGGACTACCTGCAGTGATTTTTTTTTGTAACATATGTTGCTGCTACTGTTTACTAATCAGCCATGTCCTGCCAACCTGTTAGAAGGTAACAGATTATTTTATTTCAGTGGTTAACTTTTTATGGCTGGGGGGGCAGTATTGAGTAGCTTGGATGAATAAGGTTCCCAATGTAAACGGCCTACTCCTCAGTCTCAGTTGCTAATATATGTATATTATTATTAGTGTTGGATAGAAAACTTTAAAGTTTCTAAAACTGTTTGAATGATGTCTGAGTATAACAGAACTCATATGACAAGCAAAAACCTGAGGAGAAATCAAAACACGAAGTGAGATATCTGGGCTTTGTATGTATTCACCAGAGTCCCCAATGAAATCCCCTTGAGATATGAATGATGTTGCACTGCCTATGGGTTCCACTAGATGTCAACCATCAATATAAATTATAATGAGGCTTCTATGTTGTTGTGGGAGTGAATGAGAGCAGAACATATCAGCTGTCCATCAAGCAGCCATTTTGTGATTGCACTTTTTCCTCATGGTACCCACTTGCGTTCCATGGCTCACGAAGACTAGAAGGAATACTCCGGTTGGAACTTTTTTGAAGCTATATGTTAAAAACATCCTAATGTTTGATTCTGTACTTAGTTTGAAATGTTTCTTCGACCGGTAATATCACTTTTTGAAGTTGACCAGAATTAGCGTTTGGAAATGTATACCAAACGCTCTAACAATAGAAGGTATTTGGACATAAATAACAGACATTTATTGTAGACCTGGGATTCCTGGAGTGTTTTCTGATGTAGATCATCAAAGGTAAGTGAATATTTATCATGTAATTTCTTCTTTCTGTTGACGCCATCTTTGCGGCTGTGGTGTTTTTAAATTGAGCTCCGTCTCAGATTATTGCATGTATTTCTTTTTCCCTAAAGTTTAAAAAAATCTGACACAGCGGTTGCATTAAGGAGAGGTATATCTATAATTCCATGTGTATAACTATATTATCATCTACATTTATGCTGAGTATTTCTGTTGAATGATGTGGCTATGCAAAATCACTTGATGTTTTTGGAACTGGTGAATCTAACGCGCCAATGTAAACCCAGATTTTTTAAATATAAATATGAGCTTTATCAAACAAAACATGCATGTATTGTGTAACATGAAGTCCTATGAGTGTCATCTGATGATGACAAATTAATCACTAACCTTGAATTATCTTTTATTCTGGTTTTTCTGAATGCTATATTTTGCTGGAAAATGGCTGTGCTTATTGTGGTTTGGTGGAGACCTAACAATCGTTTGTAGTGCTTTCGCTGAAAAGCCTATTTGAAATCGGACACTTTGGTGGGATTAACAACGAAAATAGATTTAAAATGATAAGACACATGTATGTTTTAGGAATTGTAATTATGAGATTTCTGTGGTTTGAATGTTGGCGCCCTCTATTTTCACTGGTAATTGTCCTATCGATCCCGGTATCGGGATTGCAGCCATAACAGAATAAGATGGATTTTCATTGTGTTCCACGGTGTTTATCGCCCCCTAGTGGAGCTTTCTGGTATTTAGAAAGACTGTACGAAAACAAGAAGTAGAGAATTCGTTCTGCAAGCATAGAAGCAGCTAAAAACAACACTACGGTGCAGGTCTTTCAGAGCAGTTATTTCTTGTCAGGCTTCAGCCTCGGAAAATATTTGTTTGTAAATTCGATTCAAGCATATTGCTAGTGATGATAATCTTGTTATTAATAGAATTGCTTACTTATCAATGTTAGTTGGTTGCATTTACTCACACAAATTGCCTTGCCTTTCAATGTATGCCATCAGCTGTATTACTTTGCTTGTGCGTCATGTAAACTAATTGTAAAACATACTGAAGTTTTGTTACTGTTTCTAGTGTAATATGCTTTGTTATTGTACGGAGGTGGTTGCACATGAGTAATTAAAAGAGTTAGCCAATTACCAATGGAGTAACAATTAGTTATATGGTTTGGCATTGTGCCAGATACATGGTGCCTTAGCACGTGCTTTGTATTTATGCAACTTCAACTTGAAATGTATAATGTCCAGCAACAGTATGTCGATGTGAATGGAATAATAAAGTATATTATTTTCTGTATTTTACCGTTTCACAAATGTTTTCAATATGTTCATTCAAGAAAAGTCACGCCTTGGGAGTTTTATTGAAGACTTAGTTGTTAGCTATCTGTCTAGTTTTGCATGGGAACACAATTCAAGGGCAGAATAGGCCACTTTATTCCTAGTTACAGTGCCTTCGGAAAGAATTCAGACCCCTGGACTTTTTACACATTGTTACGTTACAGCCTTATTCTAAAACTGATTAAATTGTTTTTTCCCCCCTCAATCTACACACAATAACCCATAATGACAAAGCAAAAATAGGTTATGACATTTACATAAGTATTCAGACCCTTTACTCAGTACTTTGTTGAAGCACCATTGGCAGAAATTACAGCCTCGACTCTTCTTGGGTATGATGCTACAAGCTTGGCATACCTATATTTTGGGAGTTTCTCCCATTGTTCTGTGCAGATCCTCTCAAGCTCTGTCTGGTTGGATGGGAGTGTTGCTACACAGCTATTTCCAGGTCTCTCCAGAGATGTTCAATCAGGTTCAAGTCCAGGCTCTGGCTGGGCCACTCAAGGACATTCAGAGAGTAGTCCCGAAGTCACTCCTGCATTGTCTTGGCTGTGTGTTCAGGGTTGTTAGAAGGTGAACCGTCACCCCAGGCTGAGGTCCTAAGCACTCTGGAGCAAGTTTTCATCAAGTATCTCTCAAGTACTTTGCTCTGTTCATCTTTCCCTTGATCCTGACTAGTCTCCCAGTCCCTGACGGTGAAAAACATCCACACAGCATGATGCTGCAATCACCATGAATCCCTGTAGGGATGGTGCCAGGTTTCCTCCAGACATGACGCTTGGCATTTAGGCCAAAGAGTTCAAACTTGGTTTCATCAGACCAGAGAATCTTGTTTCTCATGGTTTGAGAGTCTTTTGGTGCCTTTTGGCAAACTCCAACAGCGCTGTCATGTGCCTTTTGCTGGGGAGTGGCTTTTGTATGGCCACTCTACCATAAAAGGCCTGATTGCTGGAGTGCTGCAGAGATGGTTGTCCTTCTGGATGGTTCTCCCATCTCCAAAGAGGAACTCTGGAGCTCTGTCAGAGTGACCATCGGGTTCTTGGTCACCTCCCTGACCAAGGCCCTTCTCCCACAATTGCTCAGTTTGGCCTAGGAAAAGTATTGGTGCTTGTATACTTCTTTCATTTAAGAATGATGGAGGCCACTGTGTTCTTGGGGACTTTCAATGCTGCAGATATTATTTTGGTACCCTTCCACAGATCTGTGCCTCGACAATCCTGTCTCGGAGCTCTACGGACAATTGCTTTGACTTCACAGCTTGGTTTTTGCTCTGACCATGCACTGTCAACTGTGGGACCATACATAGGACAGGTGTGCGCCTTTCTAAATCATGTCCAATCAATTGAATTTACCACAAGTGGACTCCAATGTGTGGAAATTCAAGGATGATCAATAGAAACAGGATGCACCTGAGCTCAATTTCAAGTCTCACAGCAAGGGGTCTGAATCCTTATGTAAATAAAGTTTGTTTTTTATTTTAAATAGATTTGCATTTTTTTTAAACCTGTTTTCGCTTTGTCCTCATGGGGTAGTGTGTGTAGATGAAGGAAAACAATTAATACATTTTAGAATAGGGATGTAAACATAAAATGTGGAGAAAGTGGTCTGAAAACTTCCCGGATGCACTGTAAGCTGAAGCATGGGGATTGTCCATCTACATTTACCCCATTGGACACATCTGATTGTGATTATTAGTAATTTTACTCTAAATATATAGTTGTTATTCACTTGAAAAATTTGATTTTTTTGGTTTCTACTACAAAGTATGTCATTGCCCTTTTAAGACGCCATTGTCCCCTTTGAGCTCTGTTGGGTAGCGATGGCATTCTGAGTCTTTTCTGTGAGACGGATCATTTAGCTTTCAAACAGCTCTCCGTTCAGTCTTAGAACATAAAAAACATGAAAAAAATTACATTTAAAGCCTAAACCATTGCCTACCATTATGTCAGATGGTGAAATGTGAGTTAAGACATTTTTACCTGACAAAATTAGATGCCTTGCAAATAAAAATGTACGCACTGAAAAAATTAGTGTGGAACAGAATGAGGCTCTCACCTCACTATATTGTTCCTGCACTTAGGAATTACCATCTTCAGAGAATGTTTTTACAATTTATCTGCAGATAATTGATGTCTCGAGTAAAAAAAGCTATATTAAAAGTATGCAAATCAGGGAGCCAAATGAACAGCTCTTTCACATATGCTATTCGGTTCCCGACATTCCCCAAAAATAAACTTAAAAAGCATTTCGTTCATGAACGACCCATCACTATTGTTGTGCAGCTGCTTCTAAACCAGGCTTGAAACTACGGTAGTAACTGAATTTGTAAAACGCTGCCACTTGCACGAGTAAATAAATAAAATGGTAGCAATGGGGGAAACTGTGACCCCAATTTTTTAACAAAGTCCAAAAGTCTAATAGATTTTCCAAAACTGCATTCAAAAGTTTAATCCCGCAATTGCATAGAACAAACAAGCCTACTAGGTAAACTATTTTACTATGCGGTTGTCCGATTTTGTTTTATACAACATTACATGGCAAAAACAGTATCACTGAAAAGTTGCATCCTGGAGTGATAATTTAGAAGTTTTTAATTACTTTGCCAGCAGCTACAGTATTCTTCACGCCCCTGTTTGAGTTGAGGGCCACTGGGTATTAAAGAATTCCCTTCATCTGAACATCAGTGTCAGTAACTATCATGCATGTCAGTTCAGTGGACACAGCTTTAATGAAAATATATTCCCAAATATTTTCTTTTAACAGACATGCTTCAAACCAGACACCCCCATTCCACCAGAGATTTAGAATCCATATGATGGAAACCGTCGCACCTCTGTCAGGAAAGCCTCCTCAAATGAAAACGTGTAGTGGGCAGAGTCAGCCCTTCACCCACTCCAACAAGCCATCCTCTCCACTCCCAGTACCCAGGCTGTCTCCACCGCTTCAACAGCTCTCCTCGCTCTCTGTTCTCCTCCTTTCTCCCTCTACGTAGTCTCCTCTTCAATACACATCCTTTCCTCCACTCACTCTCTCCCACTGCCTCTTCAGTTGAGTGCTACCCGCTCACCCTGTTTGTTCTTGCGTTAAGATTTCCCTTCACCTCCCGGGTGGCGCAGTGGTTAAGGGCGCTGTACTGCAGCGCCAGCTGTGCCACCAGAGACTCTGGGTTCGCGCCCAGGCTCTGTCGTAACCGGCGGTCCGTGGAAAGGTGGCATCCTATGACGGTGCCACGTTGAAAGTCACAGCTCTTCAGTAAGGCCATTCTACTGGTAATGTTCGTTTATGGAGATTGCATGGCCGTGTGCGTGATTTTATACACCTGTCAGCAACAGGTGTGGCTGAAATAGCCGAATGCACTCATTTGAAGGGGTGTCCACATATACTTTTGTGTGTGCGTGCGTGCGTTGTAGTGCTGTATGCTTTACTCTCCTCTCTGTGATAAAGCTGCATTGATGTGTCAAAACTGGAGTTTGTCTTCCTCAGAGAGGAGCTCTGCTGGTCAGTTAACTTGTTTTCAGACAGTGTTTCCTACAGACGGTCTGACTTCAATGAGGGCCACAATTAGTCTCACATGCGCACTGTCCTTGAAACCGCTCTCTCTTACTGAATCCTACTGAATGAAGAAGAACCTCAGATACTCAATGAAACCCTGGAGGGAGCCCAGGGAGACAGGGAGGGAAGTGAAGGGACCTAGTAAAAATGTCCAGATGTCATACCAGGTACTGTGTGGGAGTCAGCGATTAGAAGAACTGGACAAGGCATGAGCAATCAAACGAATCAGGAGGAAGGATTATTGTGTGATGGTAGAGACTGTTGCCGGTTCTCTCAATTTCTCACCCTTATGAGCACAGAAGTTAATCACGCAGCTGACCAAATTACGCAAGATTTTACTTTGGGGTTAACAGAGATTAGTGAAGCAGAGACGCATCATGCCTAACCACAGAACCGGGCTTCAACCTCTGATAACCATGAGCTCGGAGTGATAAAAAAAAATCAGTCAAAACAGATCCATTTCATTTTGTGGTGGTAGCCGAAGGCAAAGGGATGCTTTTCTGCTCCAAACTAACGGAGGGCAATAACTTGAGGCTGCGGTTGGCTTCCTCACTGAGGAGAAAAAAACGGCAGTAAATTTGACAGGGTAGGGGAGTAAGGCCCCCTTTTGTAAATTATTCCCGTAATGTTCCCCTGCGAAGCGATGAGGCAGCCAGTTCAACAGAATGTCATCAGGACACTGGCTGGATACGAGGTCCTAGGCTGTGTTCACAGGGAGGCTTCAATGGGTTTGGCGGTTAGCAGGCCAGGTTTTAAAGGAACTCAAAACCCTAACACTTGGGGACCCACCCAGCAGGGAGATTTGCATTTAAGATTACCGTCTTAATGTTGGACAGCTGCTCCAAACAAGTTTTGCAGTACTGATATATACAATTCTTACTTATTAATTTCCCGTGACCCTGTCACAAGATGATCCCTCCCTCCCCCAGTCCCTCCTCCCCCTCTGTCTGTGCTAGTGTATCAGCAGCAGCTTGGTCAAGGCTGCTTCCTGGAGCAGACTTGTAGGCACTAGGTAGCCTACAACTCAAAAGTCTTCCGTTGTGTCCTCTTCTTGTCTCCTTTCCTTCATATGCACTAAGGTCAAAGACTTAGACAGGCTAAACCAAATTGGTAGACATCCTCCATATTCACCTAGCCTCTGTTTAAGACTTAAGATGCAGCTTCGGCCTCACCACCCGCTGCCAAGGCACTTCCTCCGGCCCTGGACATGGATCCTACAGGCTGCAGCCTTACCACAAGACCAAATGACAGTCATTTCTCCCGTGCCTCTCACACAATGATAAGCATCAGGAGGGTAGGAGGGAGGGAGTGGGTCGGAGAGGAGAAATCACCATCCGGGTGGATTCGTCTGTCTTCAGCAGATTCTGTTTGTTCCGCTGACTGATCAGAGGAGTAATCTGAGTATCCACTGAGTGGGCAGAACGAGACAGAGAGGGAGAGCATCTCTCTCTGTGGAGAGCAGCTCTATTCCAGTTTGGAGAGCGTTCCCAACAATCTTTTCCTTCTAAAGGACTTAGATGTCTATCTAATATTTTGCCTATTTTGGTACCCATCTAATCAGAACTAGCAGTACTGGAATAGACATATTTCCCACTGGGTAAAGGACTAGTGGGCTTTGCAATCTCTCCTTGGGTTAATCTAAATGCGCTCCGATCGTCTAACTTCTCTTTCTGGAACTTAGAGAAAGCAACACAGGGACTGAGCAAGAGAAGCCCACGCTGGTGACACCTGACAACGCAGACAGACACACATCAGACACGGTCTTAAAGGTTTAGGCCTTTCTTTCCCATATCTTACATGTCGTGTAATAGTGTTTTGGTATCATAGCATCATCATCATAACGTCCTCATAATCCTAATGAATTTAACATTTGGATAGACTCACTCACCTTAGATCCAATAGGGAGGATCAGAACAGGACACACAAGTGTGCAGCAATGCCATGTCTGGGAGTAACATAGGAGAGGGTTATCTGGTTAAGGCTTTCACAAGCTGCCACAGAACTGACGAAACTCGGGTGTGTCAATATCACTGTTTGCTCAACCAACAGAGCAGTCAAACACAGGTTAGAACTATACTGAACTAAAATATTAACAACATATAAAGGGTTAGTCCCATGTTTCATGAGCTGAAATAAAAGAACCCAGAAATGTTCCTGTCGCAAAAAAATCATATTTTTTTCAGTTTGTGTACACATTTGTTTACATCACTGTTAGTGAGCTTTTCTCCTTTGCCAAGATAATCTATCCATCCGACAGGTGTGGCATATCAAGAAGCGGATTAACCTGGTGTTAGGGGGCAGTATTTTAATTTTTGGGAAAAAAACGTTCCCGTTTAAAATGGGATATTTTGTCAGGGAAAGATGCTAGAATATGCATATAATTGACAGCTTTGGATAGAAAACACAGTTTCCAAAACTGTAAAGATATTGTCTGTGAGTATAACAGAACTGATGTTGCAGGCGAAAGCCTGAGAAAAATACAATCCGGAAGTGCCCCAGGTTTTGAAAGCGCTGCGTTCCAATGACTCCCTATTCAGCTGTGAATGTCCCATCAACGAGCTTAGGCTTTCTACGTATTCCCCAAGGTGTCTACAGCATTGTGACGTAGTTTTACGCATTTCTGTTGAAGAATATCCGTAGGCGGCCACATTGAGTAAGTGGTCACATGGTGGCTCCGAGAGAGATTCTCGCATAAAATACAGAGGTAGCCATTACTCCAATCGGTCCTAGTGAAAAACGAATTGTCCCGACGGATATATTATCGAATAGATATTAGAAAAACACCTTGAGGATGGATTCTAAACAACGTATGCCATTTTTCTGTTGATATTATGGAGCTAATTTGGAACATTTTTCGGAGTTGTGGTGACCGCAATTTCCGGGCAATTTCTCAGCCAAACGTGAAGAACAAACGGAGCTATTTCGCCTACAAAAATACTCTTTTGGGAAAAAATGAACTTTGGCTGTCTACCTGGGAGTCTCGTGAGTGAAACGTCCGAAGTTCATCAAAGGTAAACGATTTAATTTGATTGCTTTTCTGATTTCCGTGACAAGGTTGCCTGCTGCTAGCAAGACATAATGCTATGCTAGGCTATGATAAACTTACACAAATGCTTGTCTAGCATTGGCTGTAAAGCATATTTTGAAAATCTGAGATGACAGGGGGATTAACAAAAGGCTAAACTGTGTTCCAATATATTTCACTTGTGATTTTCATGTATAGGAATATTTTCTAGGAAGATTTATGTCCGTTGCGTTATGCTTTTTTTTTCCTTACCTGACCAATGTATGCATCGAATGCACGTGACCAAAGACCTATTCGCACGGGACTAGTATTACTAGAGAACGTTGGTTGTAATCTGTAAGTCTTCACAAGGTTCACACACTGTTGCTGGTATTTTGGCCCATTCCTCCATGCAGATCTCCTTTCAACTCCCTCCAAAGATTTTCTATGGGGTTAAGATCTGGAGACTGGCTAGGCCACTCCAGGACCTTGAAATGCTTCTTACGAAGCCACTCCTTCGTTGCCCGGGCGGTGTGTTTGGGATCATTGTCATGCTGAAAGACGTTTCATCTTCAATGCCCTTGCTGATGGAAGGTTTTCACTCAAAATCTCACGATACATGGCCCCATTCATTCTTTCCTTTACACGGATTAGTCGTCCTGGTCCCTTTGCAAAAAAAACTGCCCCAAAGCATGATGTTTCCACCCCCATGCTTCACAGTAGGTATGGTGTTCTTTGGATGCAACTCAGCATTCTTTGTCCTCCAAACACAGCGAGTTGAGTTTTTACCAAAAAGTTATATTTTGGTTTCATCTGACCATATGACATTCTCCCAATCTTCTTCTGGATCATCCAAATGCTCTCTAGCAAACTTCAGACGGGCCTGGACATGTACTGGCTTAAGCAGGGGGACACGTCTGGCACTGCAGGATTAGAGTCCCTGGCTGCGTAGTGTGTTACTGATGGTAAGCTTTGTTACTTTGGTCCCAGCTCTCTGCAGGTCATTCACTAGGTCCCCCCGTGTGGTTCTGGGATTTTTGCTCACCGTTCTTGTGATCATTTTGACCCCACGGGGTGAGATCTTGCGTGGAGCCCCAGATCGAGGGAGATTATCAGTGGTCTTGTATGTCTTCCATTTCCTAATAATTGCTCCCACAGTTGATTTCTTCAAACCAAGCTGCTTACCTATTGCAGATTCAGTCTTCCCAGCCTGGTGCAGGTCTACAATTTTGTTTCTGGTGTCCTTTGACAGCTCTTTGGTCTTGGCCATAGTGGAGTTTGGAGTGTGACTGTTTGAGGTTGTGGACAGGTGTCTTTTATACTGATAAGTTCAAACAGGTGCCATTAATACAGGTAACGAGTGGAAGACAGAGGAGCCTCTTAAAGAAGAAGTTACAGGTCTGTGAGAGCCAGAAATCTTGCTTGTTTGTAGGTGACCAAATACTTATTTTGCAAATAAATTCATTAAAAATCCTACAATGTGATTTTCTGGATTTTTTTTCTCATTTTGTTTGTCATAGTTGAAGTGTACCTATGATGAAAATTACAGGCCTCTCATCTTTTTAAGTGGGAGAACTTGCACAATTGGTGGCTGACTAAATACTTTTTTGCCCCACTGTATGCACTTCTGTGCTGTTCAGGATGGCCTAGGTGCTCAGTGTTAGTGTGTAAATCACAGCCATGTCTAATGTGACACTTCTAGATTGCTGAGTCTACATCTCATTAGAACAAAATGAAAATAACTCCATTGATGAAGCACTGCAGTCACAGTGGCCCATAAGGTGAGTGAATATATTTTAGGCCTATACCTATGTGGGTGAACCTATAATATGGTTACCATTTACCTGACGATTTAATCAAAAGCGATACTGTACAGTATTTTGAGTAGGAGGCCCAGGCAGGACATGGTGTTGCCACAACTTGCCAGCTGTTGACACCTCATTTCAAGCCACTGGAACGGTCATTACCTCAGCAGCAGTAGAGAAGACCTCACAGCCTCCACCACTAACTGTTCTATGCCAGTCAGTCTCAGCTCTGTCTAGGACGCTAGTGATTAATATGATTATTATTATGATTATTATACATGGAAATCTTGTGGCCACTAGTTTGCATGGCAATAAAGCTCCAATGCAAACACCCTCTATTCTCCAGGGTTTTTCTGGATCAAAAATGTGGTGGGCGTGGCAGGGGGTGCGGTCAGCACAGCTGAATTTTAGAAGTCCCCATCATGGCGGTGTGGAGAAACATTGATTTCTAAGCCAATATCCTGCAATTAGACTCATTGTGCTATGCAGCTGAGAGAAAGGTTGCAGTTTTACAGCACATTTCCTGCAATTCTACACATTTTGCCATGGCTAATGCAGTATTTTTTTGCTCAAACTTAAAAATCTATACTCTTAAAATCATTGCTTTGGGATTTTTCCAATTCTCCTTGACTGTATAGCTTTTATTTTGGTGAACTTTTTAGTTTAAGTAGACAAATCATTTTCCATCACGAAAATGCAAAAAATATTGAAACCATTTTGTACATTTTGGCCTTACGCGACCTGAATAAAAATGCTTAGCCGGGCCACCAAAGAATTTCAATGGTACAAAAAACACTGGTCTCATCTCACTGTAGCCACCACCAGTTAACATTAACACAGCGATTAATACACGAATTTGAAAAAAACAATGCCACTGCTTCCCATCTCAAAAGAGAGGCACGTCTCTGTATCTGCAACAGATTGAGTTATCCCTCTGTGGAAGACTGCCCACAGTTGGGTGAGCTCAAAGGTGTACTCTAGACATAGCTGAGCTATCTATCCCAGGGTCAGGATTAACATGTTGCTAAGATTTCCTACATCCCATTAATAGCTGGGTGGAGATTGTCTTGAACGTCCCATTGATAGCTTCTGTATAGATAAAATCAGGTGATTTCATTTTGATGGCAGCAGCAGTCAGCTCACACATGATAAACAATTCAGAGCATTCAAGAGAGATGGGGCCATAATTAATGGCAAGTGAGACTACTGATACACAAAACAAATGCATGTGGTTGGCTGAAGCAGATGTATTAAATACAAATCTAGGATTCTCTATGTTGTGTGCCATAAACTAGAATGACAGGTCAGGCTGTACAAGCCAATTCATATTTCAAATAAGCTCATGAGTGGGCAGGGCCCATTAGGCAGAATTAGACGGAGCGGCATTTCCCGAGCTAAACTGACCAAGACGCACCTCCAACAACACATATAGGCTACCTTACCATTTAGTAGGGCTGGGAATTGCCAGTAAACTCACGATACAATATGATCACGATACGATATGTATTGTGATTCTATACATAATACGATTTGATACTGTAATTTGATTGCAATTCAATGTTCAAGACATAATGCTCACCATATGTCTGCTGCAGATGGGAAGAGGGCCATGAGAAAACGAGTTTTGATACATCATGGAAATAAGTGCTGAAAACAAATTGTCTCCCTATTTAAAAAGAAGATGGAGAAAAAGCTTTGAAGTAAAAATACTGGAATTTTGGTGCAGGTACAGCAAAGTAGCGCAAAAACAGAGTATGATTTCAAAGAAAGTTCACGTGTATATTTGAACTTAAACTAAAGATACGTTCAAAAATAATATTGCAATATTGTCCAAACAATACATTGCCAAAAATACATTTCCCGATATGAAACTATCGATTGGGTAAGCAGTAGGTCTACCCACTATCAAAAGCAGGGGCACAAAATATTGTCCATGCTCAGTGTCCCTCTCTAACAGCATTCTGTTGGAAAGACACACCTCTCCACCAAATTTACAAATCATGTAGCTAATAGCCTACAATAGAAAGACTAACGCTTTCTGTAGCCTATAGGCTGGAGATCAAATTTATGACAATGTCATGAGGGCGGATAATTTTTTTGTCTCACGTGGGGGCAGCAGAACAGCCAGGACCGGGCCTGTGTGTGGGACATTAGCAGCTATGGATGAGTAAATTAGGTAGTTCAGTGGCAGCCAGGTCAGTACAGTTGCTGGTAATACAAAATGGGTGTCAAATCAAAGACAATTATTTGGGTGCGCCGAAAAACAAACACTTCGTCTTAACACACAATCTCCTCTGCATCTCAACAGGTGCTGTATGTGCAAATTAAACAGAAAACCAGCCATAAAATAACATATGCCCTATCAAAGTAAATATGAATAGCTTGTGGGGGGGAGAGGGGGTACAAGCAAAGAAGTGAGTCTATTATTTCCCTGAGCAGAATGACACACCCCTAGAAATGTCTAGGGTAGACCTGACTCACATAAATGCACTGGTCATCACAGACACAGCAGCAACCACATCCAATAAAGGTGCGGATCCCGGGACTTGCACCAGTGTTCCCCTAAAATGACTCACACAAGACGGGATTCCCAAATTAGCTCAGTTTTCCAACTGTCTAAAATAGATCTGATTGGTCAAAAAAGACAATTAGTGGAGAAAAAAATAAAAATAACATTTGGCTGATTGTGTAAAAGCTGACTCTGAGTTGAATCAGTCTATGCTGACACTGTGTGTAAATGTTGTATGTACTGTACTATGAGTTGAGCCATAAGGGAGACCAGGCATCTACCACCCCACTAACAGATTGGGGATGTAGCACACTTCGGTTCTGAAATCACCTTCACCCCACTACTTTCCCAAGTATTTTAGATACTAATGTATTAATATTGATTGTTTACAAATTAGCTGTGTCATAGCCAATGAATATCTCTCCCCCTCAACGTCAATAAAAACAAAGGAGCAGATTGTGGACTTCAGGAGACAGCAGAGAGGGTGAAAAGCTACATGTTCCATTCACACAGACAGTGTGGTGAAGGCACAACAAAGGCTGAAGAAATTCATCTTGGCCCCTAAGACCCTCACGAATTTGTACAGATGCACCCTTGAGCATCCTTTCGGGCTGTACTGCATCACCGCCTGGTACGCCAATTGCACCAACCGCAGGGCTCTCCAGAGGGTGGTCCAGTCAGCCCAACACATCACCGGGCCTGCCCTCAAGGACATCTACAACACCCGGTGTCACAGAAGGCCACGAAGAGCAAAAGGACCTCAGATACCCAAGCCATAGCCTGTTCACCGCACTACCATCTAGAAGGCTGAGACAGTACAAGTGCATCAAAGCTGGGACTGAGAGACTGAAAAACAGTTTCGATCTCCAGGCCATCAGACTTAAAATTGTCACCACTAGCTTGCCTCCACCCAGTACACTGCTCTGCACCTTCAACTTTGTGTGGAGTATGATTGTTGGTGCCAGGCGCACCGGATACATATCTCAGAAACGGCCGCCCTGCTGGACTTCTCACGCACAGCAGTGTATAGAGATTACAGAGAATGATGCGACAAATTAAAAAACATCCCGTCAGTGGTAGTCCTGTGGGCAAAAACAGCTCTTTGATGAGAGTGGTTGAAAGAGAATGGCCCACTATTATCTTAAGAGAGAAACATGTCCTCCTGTGTGCTACCTATATCCTCCCACTAGAATCCCCATACTTTAATGAAGACAGCTTCTCCATCCTGGAGGGGGAAATCAATCTATTCCAGGTCCAGGGACATGTACTAGTCTGTGGCAACCTAAATGCCAGAACCGGACAAGAACCTGACACCCTCAGCACACAGGGGGACAAACACCTGCCTGCAGGTGACAGCATTCCCTCCCCCATATGCCCCCCTAGGCACAACTATGACAACATAACCAACAAAAACGGGTCACAACTCCTGCAGCACGCTGGGTATGTACATAGTCAATGGTAGGCTTTGAGGGGACTCCTATGGTAGGTACACCTATAGCTCATCTCTTGGTAGTAGTACTGTAGACTACTTTATCACTGACCTCAACCCAGAGTCTCTCAGAGCATTCACAGTCAGCCCACTAACACCCCTATCACAGTCTACTTGAACAGAGCAATACTCAATCATGAGGCATCAAAGTCAAAGGAACTGAGTAACATTAAGACATGCTATAGATGGAAGGAATGCAGCTTGGAAACCTACCAAGTAACATTAAGACATGCTATAGATGGAAGGAATGCAGTTTGGAAACCTACCAAAAAATAATTAGGCAACAACAAATTCAATCCCTTTTAGACAATTTCCTGGGTAAAACTTTCTAATGTAATAGTGAAGGTGTAAACTTGGCAGTAGAATATCTTAACAGTATATTTGACCTCTCAGCTTCCCTATCAAATCTAAAAAATCTCAAATAGAAAACCGAAGAAAATAAACAATGACAAATGGTTTGATGAAGAATGCAAAAAATCTAAGAACGAAATTGAGAAACCTGTCCAACCAAAAACATAGAGACCCGGAAAACCTGAGTCTACACCTTCACTATGGTGAATCACTAAAACAATATAGAAATACACTACGGAAAAAGAAGGAACAGCACGTCAGAAATCAGCTCAATGTAATTGAAGAATCCATAGACTAACCACTTCTGGGAAAATACTAAACAAAGAATTATCTATCCAAAATGGAGATGTATGGGTAAACAACTTCTCCAATCTTTTTGGCTCTATAACAAAGAATAAAGAGCAAAAACATACAGGATCAAATACAAATCTTAGAATCAACAATTAAAGACAACCAAAAGCCACTGCATTCTCCAATTACCTTGAATGAGCTACAGGACTAAATAAAAACCCTCCAACCCAAGAAAGCAAGTGGTGTTGATGGTATCCTTAATGAAATGATCAAATATACAGACAACAAATTCCAATTGGCTATACTAAAACTCTTTAACATCATCCTTAGCTCTGGCATCTTCCCCAATATTTGGAACCAAGGACTGATCACCCCAATCCACAAAAGTGGAGACAAATTTGACCCCAATAACTACCGTGGGATATGCATCAACAGCAACCTTGGGAAAATCCTCTGCATTATCATTAACAGCACTCTTACATTTCCTCAATGAAAACAATGTACTGAGCAAATGTCAAATTGGCTTTTTACCAAATTACCGTACAACAGACCATGTATTCACCCTGCACACCCTAATTGACAACCAAACAAACCAAAAACAAAGGCAAAGTCTTCTCATGCTTTGTTGATTTCAAAAAAGCCTTCGACTCAATTTGCCATGAGGGTCTGCTATACAAATTGATGGAAAGTGGTGTTGGGGGTACAACATACGATATTATAAAATCCATGTACACAAACAACAAGTGTGCGGTTAAAATTGGCAAAAAACACACACATTTCTTCCCACGGGGCCATGGGGTGAGACAGGTATGCAGTTTAAGACCCAACTTCTTCAACGTATATACAGTGCCTTGCGAAAGTATTCGGCCCCCTTGAACTTTGCGACCTTTTGCCACATTTCAGGCTTCAAACATAAAGATATAAAACTGTATTTTTTTGTGAAGAATCAACAACAAGTGGGACACAATCATGAAGTGGAACGACATTTATTGGATATTTCAAACTTTTTTAACAAATCAAAAACTGAAAAATTGGGCGTGCAAAATTATTCAGCCCCCTTAAGTTAATACTTTGTAGCGCCACCTTTTGCTGCGATTACAGCTGTAAGTCGCTTGGGGTATGTCTATCAGTTTTGCACATCGAGAGACTGAAATGTTTTCCCATTCCTCCTTGCAAAACAGCTCGAGCTCAGTGAGGTTGGATGGAGAGCATTTGTGAACAGCAGTTTTCAGTTCTTTCCACAGATTCTCGATTGGATTCAGGTCTGGACTTTGACTTGGCCATTCTAACACCTGGATATGTTTATTTTTGAACCATTCCATTGTAGATTTTGCTTTATGTTTTGGATCATTGTCTTGTTGGAAGACAAATCTCCGTCCCAGTCTCAGGTCTTTTGCAGACTCCATCAGGTTTTCTTCCAGAATGGTCCACAGCACCTTCTTCCACATGTTTGGTGTGTCTCCCAGGTGGCTTGTGGCAAACTTTAAAACAACACTTTTTATGGATATCTTTAAG
Organism: Oncorhynchus mykiss; assembly: GCF_057628025.1. Taxonomy (NCBI): domain Eukaryota; kingdom Metazoa; phylum Chordata; class Actinopteri; order Salmoniformes; family Salmonidae; genus Oncorhynchus; species Oncorhynchus mykiss. Next base: position 20,322,375 of record NC_143025.1, read on the forward strand.
AAATGGCTTTCTTCTTGCCACTCTTCCATAAAGGCCAGATTTGTGCAATATACGACTGATTGTTGTCCTATGGACAGAGTCTCCCACCTCAGCTGTAGATCTCTGCAGTTCATCCAGAGTGATCATGGGCCTCTTGGCTGCATCTCTGATCAGTCTTCTCCTTGTATGAGCTGAAAGTTGAGGGACGGCCAGTTCTTGGTAGATTTGCAGTGGTCTGATACTCCTTCCATTTCAATATTATCGCTTGCACAGTGCTCCTTGGGATGTTTAAAGCTTGGGAAATCTTTTTGTATCCAAATCCGGCTTTAAACTTCTTCACAACAGTATCTCGGACCTGCCTGGTGTGTTCCTTGTTCTTCATGATGCTCTCTGCGCTTTTAACGGACCTCTGAGACTATCACAGTGCAGGTGCATTTATACGGAGACTTGATTACACACAGGTGGATTGTATTTATCATCATTAGTCATTTAGGTCAACATTGGATTGTTTGCTGCACTGAAAGTAAAGGGGCTGAATCATTTTGCACGCCCAATTTTTCAGTTTTTGATTTGTTAAAAAAGTTTGAAATATCCAATAAATGTTGTTCCACTTCATGATTGTGTCCCACTTGTTGTTGATTCTTCACAAAAAAATACAGTTTTATATCTTTATGTTTGAAGCCTGAAATGTGGCAAAAGGTCGCAAAGTTCAAGGGGGCCGAATACTTTCGCAAGGCACTGTATCAACGAATTGGCGCGGGCACTATAAAAGTCTGCAGCACCCGGCCTTACCCTTCCTTGAATCTCAAGTCAAATGTCTACTGTTTGCTGATGATCTGGTGCTTCTGTCACCAACAAAGGAGGGCCTACAGCAGCACCTAGATATTCTGCACAGATTGTGCCAGACCTGGGCCCTGACAGTAAATCTCAGTAAGACCAAAATAATGGTGTTCCAAAAAAGGTCCAGTCGCCAGGACCACAAATACAAATTCCATCTAGACACCATTGCCCTAGAGCACACAAAAAACAATACATACCTTGGCCTAAACATCAGCGCCAGAGGTAACTTCCACAAAGCTGTGAATGATCTGAGAGACAAGGCAAGAAGGGCATTCTAGATGTCGACCGATTATGATTTTTCAACTCTGATATCGAAACCGATTATTGGAGGACCAAAAAAAAAAACGATACCGATTAAATTGGCCGATTTTATTTATTTATTTGTAATAATGACAATTACAACAATACTGAATGAACACTTATTTTAACTTCCTCAAATAATGAAACCTGTTAAATTTGGTTTAAATAATGCAAAAACAAAGTGTTGGAGAAGAAAGTAAAAGTGCAATATGTGCCATGTAAAAAAGCTAACCTTTAAGTTCCTTGCTCAGAACATAATATATGAAAGCTGGTGGTTCCTTTTAACAAGAGACTTCAATATTCCAATGTAAGAGGTTTTAGGTTGTAGTTATTATAGGAATTATAGGACTATTTCTCTCTATACCATTTGTATTCCATATACCTTTGGCTATTGGATGTTCTTATAGGCACTTTAGTGTATTGCCAGTGTAACAGTATAGCTTACGTCCCTCTCCTCGCTCCTACTTGGGCTCGAACCAGGAACACATCGACAACAGCGTTACCCATCGCTCCACAAAATCTGCAGCCCTTGCAGAGCAAGTGGAACAACCACTCCAAGTCTCAGAGCGAGTGGCGTTTGAAACGCTATTAGCGCGCACTAGCTAGCCATTTCACATCGGTTACACCAGCCTAATCTCAGGAGTTGATAGGCTTGACATCATAAACAGAGCAATGCTTGAAGCACAGCGAAACGCACGAAAGTGCTGTTTGAATTGATGCTTACGAGCCTGCTGCTGTCTACAGTCGCTCAGACTGCTCTATCAAATATCAAATCATAGACTGCGTACAATGAACGCAAGAGAAGTGACACAATTTCACCTGGTTAATATTGCCTGCTAACCTGGATTTCTTTTAGCTAAATATGCAGGTTTAAAATATATACTTCTGTGTATTGATTTTAAGAAAGCCATTGATGTTTATGGTTAGGTATAAGTTGTAGCAAAGACAGTCCTTTTTCCACGAATGCGCACCGCATCGATTATATGCAATGCAGCACATGCTAGATAAACTAGTAATATCATCAACCATGTGTAGTTAACTAGTGTTTATGATTGATTGTTTTTTATAAGATAAGTTTAATGCTAGCTATCAACTTACCTTGGCATCTTACTGCATTCACGTAACAGGCAGGCTCCTCGTGGAGTGCAATGTAAAGCAGGTGGTTAGAGTGTTGGATTAGTTAACTGTAAGGTTGCAAGATTGAATCCCCCGAGCTGACAAAATCTGTCGTTCTGCCCCTGAACGAGACAGTTAACACACCATTCCTAGGCCGTCATTGAAAATAAGAATGTGTTCTTAACTGACTTGCCTAGTTAAATAAAAGGTGTAAAAAATAATATATATACATACATACACACACACACACGAAAAGGTCAACCAGTGAAGAACAAACACCATTGTAAATGCAACCCATATTTATGCTTATTTATTTTCCCTTGTGTACTTTAACCATTTGTACATTGTTACAATACAAATGACATTTGTAATATCTTTATTGTTTTGAAACTTCTGTATGTGTAATGTTTACGGTGAATTTTTGTTTATTTCACTTTTGTATATTATCTCCCTCACTTGCTTTAGCAATGTTAACACGTTTCCCATGCCAATAAAGCCCCTTGAATTGAATGGCAAGAATTGTGCAAGCTAACAGTGGCCACAGACAAATAACACGGCAGTACACCAGTGGTGTGCAAAACGGCATCTCGGAACCCGTCGATCCTTGTCACATAAGGGCTATTGCAGCAGACGACCACACCAGGTTCCTCTCGTATCAGCTAAAAACAACAAGCGGCTCCAGTGGGCACGCAATCACCAGCACTGGACAATTGAGGAGTGGAAAACGTTACAAATCAAGGTTCTTGTTGTGTCATGCTGATGGCAGAGTCAGGATTTGGCATAAGCATCATGAGTCGATGGACCCATCCTGCCTGGTGTCAATGGTACAGGCTGGTGGTGGTAGTGTACCACTGGACCAACATCCCTGTGAAACTTTTCCATACCCTGAAGAATTCAGGCTGTTCTGGAGGCTAAGGGGGGTCTGACCTGGTACAAAATGTGTACACGACCAATCACATTTCATTTGACTTATAGCACAACTTTGGATTTACCCCCCCTGTTGGTTAGAGCTGCCCTGTAATATAAAAAGTTTGCTATTCACATGAAGCATTGCCTGACGTGAACCATGCCTCGAACTAAATCTCAGAAGACCTAAGACTAAGAATTAGGGATGCACGATATATCGGTGAACATATCGGAAATCGGCCGATATTAGCTAAAAATGCCAACATCGGTATCGGCCCGATGTCTAGTTTAATGCCAATGTGAAAACCCGATGTCAAAGCTGACGTACACACTTACATAACATAGGTTAACATAGGTACATGACGTAAAATGTTGCACTACACGTGCAACACAGCATTCCTAACCTAACCCACAATGTCTGCTGTGTGGATCGAGCAGTGAACAAGTCGAGATGTCCTTTGTAAAATAATTTCAGCGAGACAATTCAAAGGCAAAATCCATTAAATGCCAAGATAACGGAATTCATTGCCCTTGATAATCAACCGTTCTCTGTCATGGGTGATGTTGGCTTTCGCGACTGGTCGAGCACCGATACACAATAACATTACCAAGTGCGCTATTGTTCAGATGTTGCCCTACCAGAATTAGACAGTAATAGTGTCACTGCTATTAGCTTCACAACATACTATGGAACGCCGTTTGGGTCTTTGCGTGTCAAAAAAGATATGTCAAATAACACCATTTGACGCGTTAAATAAGCTCTTGAAAAATTTGACACGTGAAACACTGTTCTATTATAGAATGTTGTGTGTTCTGAATTTGCAAGTGCAAGCCAAGCACCATCACTGCTATCAGTACCACTGTCAAAGCTGTACAAAAAAAGTCTGCAAACAAGCAAACACCGGCCACGAACGATGGGTTTACAATACCGCGTTGGCAATAAAGCATTGTTTGTTCGACCGCAACTTCTGGGGTAGCTAGCTAGCTTTAGCTTGGTACCTACCTAACTGAGGAACTCAATTTAACCTTGCGCAATACCCTAGATGCAGTTGCACCCCTAAAAACTAAAAACATTTCTCATAAGAAACTAGCTCCCTGGTACACAGAAAATACCCGAGCTCTGAAGCAAGCTTCCAGAAAATTGGAACGGAAATGGCGCCACACCAAACTGGAAGTCTTCCGACTAGCTTGGAAAGACAGTACCGTGCAGTACCGAAGAGCCCTTACTGCTGCTCGATCATCCTATTTTTCTAACTTAATTGAGGAAAATAAGAACAATCCGAAATTCCTTTTTGATACTGTCGCAAAGTTAACTAAAAAGCAGCATTCCCCAAGAGAGGATGGCTTTCACTTTAGCAGTGATAAATTCATGAACTTCTTTGAGGAAAAGATCATGATTATTAGAAAGCAAATTACGGACTCCTCTTTAAATCTGCGTATTCCTTCAAAGCTCAGTTGTCCTGAGTCTGCACAACTCTGCCAGGACCTAGGATCAAGAGGGACGCTCAAGTGTTTTAGTACTATATCTCTTGACACAATGATGAAAATAATCATGGCCTCTAAACCTTCAAGCTGCATACTATTCCAACTAAACTACTGAAAGAGCTGCTTCGTGTGCTTGGCCCTCCTATGTTGAACATAATAAACGTCTCTCTATCCACCGGATGTGTACCAAACTCACTAAAATTGGCAGTAAAGCCTCTCTTGAAAAAGCCAAACCTTGACCCAGAAAATATAAAAAACTAAATCGGCCTATATCGAATCTTCCATTCCTCTCAAAAATTTTAGAAAAGGCTGTTGCGCAGCAACTCACTGCCTTCCTGAAGACAAACAATGTAAACGAAATGATTCAGTCTGGTTTTAGACCCCATCATGGCACTGAGACTGCACTTGTGAAGGTGGTAAATGACCTTTTAATGGCATCAGACCGAGGCTCTGCATCTGTCCTCGTGCTCCTAGACCTTAGTGCTGCTTTTGATACCATCGATCACCACATTCTTTTGGAGAGATTGGAAACCCAAATTGGTCTACACGGACAAGTTCTGGCCTGGTTTAGATCTTATCTGTCGGAAAGATATCAGTTTGTCTCTGTGAATGGTTTGTCCTCTGACAAATCAACTGTAAATTTTGGTGTTCCTCAAGGTTCCGTTTTAGGACCACTATTGTTTTCACTATATATTTTACCTCTTGGGGATGTCATTCGAAAACATAAGGTTAACTTTCACTGCTATGCGGATGACACACAGCTGTACATTTCAATGAAACATGGTGAAGCCCCAAAATTGCCCTCGCTAGAAGCATGTGTTTCAGACATAAGGAAGTGGATGGCTGCAAACTTTCTACTTTTAAACTCTGACAAAACAGAGATGCTTGTTCTAGGTCCCAAGAAACAAAGAGATCTTCTGTTGAATCTGACAATTAATCTTAATGGTTGTACAGTCGTCTCAAATAAAACTGTGAAGGACCTCGGCGTTACTCTGGACCTTGATCGCTCTTTTGAAGAACATATCAAGACCATTTCAAGGACCGCTTTTTTCCATCTACGTAACATTGCAAAAATCAGAAACTTTGTCAAAAAATGATGCAGAAAAATGTATCCATGCTTTTGTCACTTCTAGGTTAGACTACTGCAATGCTCTACTTTCCGGCTACCCGGATAAAGCACTAAATAAACTTCAGTTAGTGCTAAATACGGCTGCTAGAATCCTGACTAGAACCCAAAAAAATTATCATATTACTCCAGTGCTAGCCTCCCTACACTGGCTTCCTGTCAAAGCAAGGGCTGATTTCAAGGTTTTACTGCTAACCTACAAAGCATTACATGGGCTTGCTCCTACCTATCTCTCTGATTTGGTCCTGCCGTACATACCTACACGTACGCTACGGTCACAAGACGCAGGCCTCCTAATTGTCCCTAGAATTTCTAAGCAAACAGCTGGAGGCAGGGCTTTCTCCCATAGAGCTCCATTTTTATGGAACGGTCTGCCAACCCATGTCAGAGACGCAAACTCGGTCTCAACCTTTAAGTCCTTACTGAAGACTCATCTCTTCAGTGGGTCATATGATTGAGTGTAGTCTGGCCCAGGAGTGGGAAGGTGAACGGAAAGGCTCTGGAGCAACGAACCACCCTTGCTGTCTCTGCCTGGCCGGTTCCCCTCTTTCCACTGGGATTCTCTGACTCTAACCATATTACAAGGGCTGAGTCACTGGCTCACTGGGGCTCTCTCATACCGTCCCTGGAGGGGGTGCGTCACCTGAGTGGGTTGATTCACTGATGTGGCCATCCTGTCTGGGTTGGCGCCCCCCCTTGGGTTGTGCCGTGGGGGAGATCTTTGTGGGCTATACTCAGCCTTGTCTCAGGATGGTAAGTTGGTGGTTGAAGATATCCCTCTAGTGTGGGGGCTGTGCTTTGGCAAAGTGGGTGGGGTTATATCCTTCCTGTTTGGCCCTGTCCGGGGGTGTCCTCGGATGGGGCCACAGTGTCTCCTGACCCCTCCTGTCTCAGCCTCCAGTATTTATGCTGCAGTAGTTTGTGTCGGGGGGCTAGGGTCAGTTTGTTATATCTGGAGTACTTCTCCTGTCCTATTCTGTGTCCTGTGTGAATTTAAGTGTGCTCTCTCTAGTTCTCTCTTTCGGAGGACCTGAGCCCTAGGACCATGCCTCAGGACTACCTGACATGATGACTCCTTGCTGTCCCCAGTCCACCTGGCCGTGCTGCTGCTCCAGTTTCAACTGTTCTGCCTTATTATTATTACTCGACCATGCTGGTCATTTATGAACATTTGAACATCTTGGCCATGTTCTGTTATAATCTCCACCCGGCACAGCCAGAAGAGGACTGGCCACCCCACATAGCCTGGTTTCTTCCTAGGTTTTGGCCTTTCTAGGGAGTTTTTCCTAGCCACCGTGCTTCTACACCTGCATTGCTTGCTGTTTGGGGTTTTAGGCTGGGTTTCTGTACAGCACTTTGAGATATCAGCTGATGTACAAAGGGCTACATAAATACATTTGATTTGATTTCCTAGCTAGCACCAATACAACCAGCCTGAAAACAATGACCAGTAGAAGCTGCAGTCATTTTCACTATTCTTAGCAATGATTTAAGAATCCTTGTGACTAAGTATTAGCTAGGTAGCCACTTGTTGTTCGCCTATTGAAATTGAACTTCAGTTCATAAAAATAAATGGCTAGCCAGATACCTAACCCTGTTGCCCAAAGCTAACGTTATAAGCAGCCAGCTAGCTTCACCTGGATAGTGAGGCTCGACCTGACCGGGTTATGTGTTGTGAAGCTAGCCATAATAAGGATTAGGCACAACAGTGGAATTTGTGGTTTGCATTCAAAATAAAAGTACCTATTTGAAAGTGATGCAGAAGGTTACAATTGACATTCATATTGCACTGTACAGCTTTGCCTAAGGATTGGGGAACAATGAAATGCGGTATCAGTCTACTCAATACCCAATATATTTTTTCCTAACGTCCTCAGAGTTAGACTCAAACAACCATGCAGTATTACTTTTCCTCTGGAATAGTGTTATCAATACACATAGGTTGACAATAAATGTGTCAATTCACAGTCCTGCTACACTGCTAATGTTCTCTGGGTGTCACGGAGTAGACCGAAACCCCATGTCATTGAGCCACAATCCATAGGTAAGACTGTACAGTGAAATAAGTATGTCCCCAACGCAATTCATTCTAAAGTATAATACATCCAGATTTTTGTCCACTATTGTGGCTAGCTTCCCATAGACGGGGCCGACCGCCATTAATCAAATAAGAACGTCTTATAAATTAAGGTTATTTTACATGACACCTAGCTATATAGTTAGCTAGCTAACTGGATGTTCCACAGCACTACTGGCAAAATATTCTGTGGACAGATGAAACTAAAGTTGAGTCGTATGGAAGGAACACACAACACTGTGTGTGGAGAAAAAAAATGGCACAGCACACCAACATCAAAACCTCCTCCCAACCGTTAAGTATGGTGAAGGGAGCATCATGATTAGGGCTGCTTTGCTACCTCGGGACATGGGCAACTTTGCAATCATCGATATAAATTAATTCATGCGTTTATAATTTTGCAGGAGAATGTAAGGCTATCTGTCAGCCAATTGAAGCTCAACAGAAGTTGTGTGATGCAACAGGACAATGACCCAAAACACAGTAAAATCAACAGAACGGCTTCAACAGAAGAAAATACACCTTCTGGAGTGGCCAAATCAGAGCCATGACCTCATCCCGATTGAGATGCTGTGGCCTGACCTCAAGAGAGCAGTTCACACCAGACATTCCAAGAATATTGCTGAACTGAAACAGTTTTGTAAAGAAGAATGGTCTAAAATTCCTCCTGACCGTTGTGCAGGTCTGACCCGCAACTACATACAACGTTTGGTTGAGCTTATTGCTGCCAAAGGAGGGTCAATCAATTATTAAATACAAGGGTTCACATAATTTTCCCACCCTGGACTGTGAATGCTTACACAGTGTGTTCAATAAAGACATGAAAACACATAATTGTTTGTGTTTTATTAGATTAAGCAGACTGTGTTTGTCTATTGCTGTGATTTAGATGAAGATCAGATCAAATTTTATGACCAATTTATGCAGAAATACAGATAATTCCAAAGGGTTCACATACTTTTTCATGCCATTGTAGATAACCTAGCAAATTACACATATTTCTCAACTAATATAGCCCAATATCACATAAGCCATTTTAGCTGAAAGTACCACGCAGATCAGGAACAGGCAACCTACCTCACATTGGTCAGCTCCTGAAGCTGAGCACAGTTTGACTAGCCTACTGATATTGCCTGGGGCTGTTCGACATACAAAATGACTTGTGGATCAATGACTCAACACAATTACACGCAGTTTGACACTGAAGGAGAACGGAGAGGACGCATCAGTTGTCACAAAATATTAGGTATTTGGGAAGGTACAATGAAAATCGCTTTCCTGACAGATGCCTTCTACATTTGGATTGGTTTGGGGTCTGCAGACTGATGCACTGTATCTTAAATTTCTAAATCGGGGACCAATACATATCGGCGAATCTCTACATCCCTATTCTGCAGTCGATGTGTCAGCTGGAACACAGAGCAGAGAGATGAGAACACGCACACTTCTGAGTCCTGGCACTCAGCTCTCTAACACACACACACACACACACACACATATATCTTGGAGGATTTCAGCACAGGGACTGAGTGTGTCAGTGGATGTGCTGCCTGGCACAGTGGCGGTGGAGGGAGGTAGAGGTGGGCCACCCAGTGAGGGGGGGCTGGAGACACAAATCCACTCACAGCAGAGCAGCCTCTCATTAGCCAGAAGAGAGCTCGTCCTGGACATCAACAAGTTGAGCTGCCTGGGATCTGAGTCTGGAGCTCAGCAGCCTAAATACACTTCCTTCTGTTCCAGAGAGCAGGGTCTTTCAAAACACCAAAAATGTAGGACCAGGGGGGGTTAGGTGGCTAGGTGACCATCTGTCTTGACCTATAATTACAGCTACCTAACTAAAAGGCATGTGTACAAGAACATTACATGCACTCCGACACACACACACACACAGAGTCTGGCATGAATGAAAGTGTAACAGAGTAAACCTCATACACGGCTGTTGCTGCTGCTGCTCTCCAGCTCAGTTCTGTGCACATTTATTCACTTGTGACTTTCAATTGCTACAACGAGGAGTGCACCTCCTAAGCCGGCCTGCCAGCTCCTCTAAACAGCTAACACAATCAGCCACACCCCTGAGAAGAGCACAAATCACAAAGGAACAGCACATTTATTTAGTTCTGAAACACGACAAAAACCACCACTACGTCGGCGTTCTTAAATGGAGGCCACAGATGCTCAAATCCAAGGTCATTAACCCTTTAAAAACAATTTATGAAAGTTAAATGATTAATCATTTTGCTTACAATGTAATTTTCCTCATTAAAATTGAGTAACAAAGACTGTCAACCTGTGTGTAGTGAACACTATTCAGACAAATTATCAATGTAATTCTCAAATGTGACTGATTAGCTAAAAACAAATATATAGTAATATAGACCCCTCTCCTGATAACAGTTTGCCACTGGAGGGAAACCTCAAGGTCCTTGTTCATCTTTGCAATTAGTGATTTTCAAGGCAGTAACACAATGAAAAGGGCTCGACATTCAGGGCTGCCCCGTGGAAGATTTAGAAATGTTTCGGGCCAGTCAATTATCCCAGTCAGTAAAAATAAATAAATAAATAAATAAATAAATAAATAAATAAATATATATATATAGGATTTTTTTTATCTAGGCTATATACATTTTTAAAATATGGATTTCCGAAGCGGTTAGTTCATTATGTCGACTGTTTATTACACGTGCGCCACACATATACCTCAATAATCGGTAGGGCAGAGAGAGCGCAGCGCTCAAAAAACTGGTTGTTGAGTGGAGCAGCTCACTAAAGACAGACAGTGGTAGGGGTAGGGAAAATGTTGCAAGTTATATCTACCAGTAAATGTTAGGGACAGAAAGGGTATGCAAACCATTAGCAATGCGCAACTCAGTCATCATGGAACAGCCTACTTTGAATTCAGACATTTCCTCTAGCCGAATGTTGAGCCCTGAATGACATACAACTTAGGGACACGTATTTTAATAGCGTTTGTTTTTATTGATCTATACAATATATAAAATACCTTTCATTTCTAGCATTCAAAAATAAAATGCTAAAATCTCAAAAACAACCCAATTCGCTTGCACTAAGTACCTTAAAATAATGTAAAGAAAATTGCAGTATAAAGGAATTGCATCATTTAATCATAAACCGTTCAATATAAACAAAAACACATGACGTGTTTTTAATGGTTGCAAAGGCGAGTGACACAAATGCCACCGTAACACCGAAACGACAAAGCACAGTACACTACAGAATCAACAATAGTAAATATGGATCCCAAATGAAATGAGAATGAATTTTGATAGAACTCAAGTTCAATCGATTTCAGATTTAAATGAACGAACAAAGAAGCAATGCAATGACATAAAAATAGTTTGGGGAATGGCCTCGAGGGGGAAAGGAGTTCCAATGACAAGCCTTAAGGTTATTTATTATAGCTGCTGCTGGTGGGGAGGTGGATGGTTTTCAAAAACTGTTGTTGAAAATCACCTTATGAGAGAACGAGGGTAATTTGACATAAATACATCAAGATTTATGCACATTGGATGAGAGACAAAGGTGATGATTGCAAAAGCCCATAGATTAAACAGCTAGCATGAGGAATGTACATTATTATGCCGTGCTTAAGAGGCTATAAGGTAAATAACAATGTGCACATGGATAACAGGAAAGAGAAAAAAAACAAGAAGCTCTGCTGATCTGTTTGTATTCATTCCCACTATGCCCGTAGAATAGGAAACAACGTGAATTGTGTTATGCTTACTGGATGAAGTTAAATGAGCATTCAGACCATTCTTAAAAGATTGAACTTCCGTAAACTACATTTGATGCCATATTGCTTCACACTGTCATTCTTTGAATACTAATAACATCATTTGACATCCTTTTCCATCCCCTAACTGAAAGATTACAGCAATTTAGAGTTTCTTTCAACATTTTCATTTTACCATCTCATTTATTTAGGAGGAAATGCAGGGCAATATTTTTCCCTTCTCCTGATATTTTTAGTCAATGTTTTTCAATATCCTTGCCAATTCAGATGCCTGCTTGAGCACTGCTACTGAACTGGGGAGTTGTTGAAGCCTTACTCTTAACAGAGCTGCTAAAACCTTTCACACTTCTGGCAAGACTACCTTGGCCTACCTTATGTCTTCCTTGCTCCTTCTCCATCTGTATTAACAAGTGGGAAGGGCCAGGAATCAGCTATGCAGCCTGGAGCTTTCCTAAACGAGTCACATGATCAGGAAAAACTCCAATGAGGTTTTTGAAATTCCCCATCACATTTCAACCGACAAGAAACCTGACTTCATGGTCTTATAGAAGGGCCAGTGAAGTCTAATCTTGATTAATTTCCTCCTTTTCTGCAGAGACCTCACCAAGGCCAACTGTGGTGAGGAAGGCCAGGCTTGTTATCTCTGAGGAGAGATATTGTATGAAGCAGTGTTCATGACTGGGACCATACACTTAAAGCCAGCTGCTAACTAGCATGACTGACTAATCTAGTCATGACAAGAACTTATGTGAACTACAGACAGAAGAACTGTGACATGGTGGTAGGGAGGTCATTTCTTCCAAGAAGCCATAAGGTAAACGTTCAGAAACAATATACATTGAACAAAAAAAAAACACACCATGTTAAGTGTTGGTCCCATGTTTCATGAGCTGAAATAAAATATTCCCGAAATGTTCCATACACACAAAAAGCTTATTTCTCTCAATGTTGTGCACAAATTTGTTTACATGGGGCGGCAGTTAGCCTAGCGGCTAGAGCATTGGGCCAGTAACCAAAAGGTTGCTAGATCTAATCCCTGAGCTGACACGGTAAAAATCTGTCATTCTGTCCCTGAATAAGGCAGTTGGCCTACCGGGGAACAGCAGGTTGTCATTGTAAATAAGAATTTGGTATTAACTAACTTGCCTAGGTAAATAAAGGTTAAATAAAAACAATTACACACTATCTTTCAAAAGTTTGGGGTCACTTAGAAATTTCCTTGTTTTTGAAAGAACCATATTTTTTGTGGCAGCTTCATTAAAAAGTACCTGCAAAACAACCGTCTCAATGTCAACAGTGAAGAGGTGACTCCGGGATGCTGGCCTTCTAAGCAGAGTTGCAAATAAAAAGCCATATCTTAGACTGTCCAATAAAAATGAAAGATTAAGATGGGCAAAAGAACACAGACACTGGACAGAGGAACTCTGCCTAGCAGGCCAGCATCCCAGAGTTGCCTCTTCACTGTTGACGTTGAGACTGGTGTTTTGCGGGTACTATTTAATGAAGCTGTCAGTTGAGGACTTGTGAGGCGTCTGTTTCTCAATCTAGACACTAATGTGCTTGTCCTCTTGCGCAGTTGTGCACCAGGGCCTCCCACTCTTTCTATTCTGATTAGTCAGTTTTCGCTACTCTGTGAAGGGAGTAGTACACAGCTTTGTACGAGATCTTCAGTTTCTTGGCAATTTCTCACATGGAATAGCCTTCATTTCTCAGAACTGGAATAGACTGACGGGTTTCAGATAGCCATTTTGAGCCTGTAAACGAGCCCACAAATGCTGATGCTCCAGATACTCAACTAGTCTAAAAGGCCAGTTTTATTGCTTCTAATCAGCACAACAATTTTCAGCTGTGCTAACATAATTGCAAAAGGGTTTTCTAAATGATCAATTAGCCTTTTAAAATTATAAACATTCTATTGGAACACAGGAGTGATGGTTGCTGATAATGGGCCCCTGTACGCCTATGTAGATATTCCATTTTTAAAAAAAGTCAGCCGTTTCCACCTACAATAATAATTTACGACATCAATGTCTACACTGTATTTCTGATCAATGATGTTATTTTAACAGACAACGTTTTTTTTTTGCTTTTCTTTCAAAAACAAGGACATTTCTAAGTGACCAAACTTTTGAATGGTAGTGTATATTTAAATTTACATCCGTTAGCGAGCATTTCTCCTTTGCCAAGATACTATGACAGGTGTGGCATATCAAGAAGTTGATTAAAATGGCATGCTCATTACACAGGTGCACCTTGTGCTGGGGACAATTGTCACAACACAATGCAACAGATGTTTCAAGTTGAGGGAGCGTGCAATTGACCCGAATGTCCACCAAAGCTGTTGCAAGTTAACTGAATGTTAATTTCTCTACCATTAGCTGCCTCCAACGTCACTTTAGAGAATGTCCAACCGTCCTCACAGTCGAAGACCACGTGTATGGTGTTGTGTGGGCGAGCGGTTTGCGGATGTCAACATTGTGAACAGAGTGCCCCATGGTGGTGGTGGGGTAATTGTATTGGCAGGCATAAGCTATGGACAATGAACACACTTGCATTTTACCGATGGCAATTTTAATGCACAGAGATACTGTGACGAGATTCTGGAGGCCCATTGTCATGCCATTCATCCAACAAACAAAAAAATTAAAAGGGGGTGAAACTCAATATTAGAAAGGTGTTCCTAATGTTTTGTACTCTCAGTGTAGTTTACCCAATAGCACTTTTCCATTTTTACATGAGAGTGTAAAGTTGGTAAAATAATTTTACCAGCAGTATGGCACAGTCAGGAGAAGCTACATTTCCAAAAGTTCCAAGCGGTAAAAACGATTTGTTTCTGAGACAGGGGTGTCACCAAAACGATGTTGTATTCATTAGGTATGTCATAGCTAATTTTGAAAAGGTGCATTATGATATATTACAAGCTCAAAACATGTTTCAGCAAAAATGATAATTATGACTATCTGTGGGCATATTCATGACAATTAAACCTAGCCCTAATCGTTACCCAAAATGCTATAATCGTCAGACTTACTTGGGATCTAATAGTGATTAACCACCTCCACTGATGGACATGGATGTTTTAAATCTGCTTTGTAGCCATTTCTAGGTGTGTGTGAGCCGATCACAACATAGATGTATTTGTATAGATTTAGGTGTGTGAGCCGATCACAACATAGATGTATTTGTATAGAGATCTGCCAACCCTGTCCAATTTTTTAAAGAGTACCAGACACACGAGGAAAATTGGAGATGTAGCACGCACTGAATTGTGGTTTACCTTTCCACGGCGTGGAAAAAGGATTTGTCTATGTGTTTATGTATAGCTGATAGTCGGCAAACTCAGCTTCACAACAAACAGTAGGAGGGGAGACACTGGGTAGTTATGTCGAATAATAATGTATTAACCTCCATTTCCGTTGACACAAACTCCATACATGTCTGTGTGTTGCAGCTCGAGAATCGGGATGTTCGATTTACTCAGTGGATTTATTTGTACAAAGAAGCAACAAAAAAAAATCAGGTCCTATTCATTTCTGCGTACTTTTAACTCAGATCTCATACATGGACAGAGAATTGGGTAGTTGGTACGCAAAATGAGTGCATGTTGCCAGGTCTGTGTATATTTGAGATGGGACACATTTGCAGAACAAAGCCCATGAATGGATTGTCATCTGAATCATTAATGTAATTGGATTGCAGAAGTTATTTTTAATGTCAGGTGTAGACTCAGCCTAAGGCCATTCATTAAAATATGCACAATTTGCCCAACTTTGTCCAAATCCCTGGAAACCCATGTTCCCAAAAGCCACCCTTAATCCAGATATAGGCCAAACACTATATTCTCTCCTAAAATAACCTGAAACATAAAAACACAGAAAAGATTTGAGTCGCTAGAATCTCCCAGAATGCCCAGGTTTCCTGGACTCCGTTCACACACTGCTAGTGTAGCAGCTAGGCCTTGTTCTTCGCATTTCCTTTCATAAAAGGCCGTCATGCCTTAGTTGGCTTATGAATTGGCAATAACTGTTGCAGAATTAATAAGGCAGTGGTCAAAAAAGAAAGCACGGCTGGCTATATTAAACTATTAGTATGCTTAACCAATGCCCCTTGACAGAGATCAGCTTGTACAAAGACCTTGATGATCCAGATTTTCCAGATTAAAGCCTATGGTTTAAACAGACTAAGAAATAGGCTTCCAAACAAATCTCATTAACACTGAGAAGAACCAATTAAGATATGCAATTATGAGCAGCAAACAGAGGGAAACTGGCAGTTCCAAGTGTGTGTAGAGACATGGACAGAGTTTCTGAACAAGTTTAACACATTTTGGATCAGGGGCAATCTACCTGATAATGTAGCAAAACATAGCCTATTTGTCTAACATTTCAGTAACACCTTCAAAATACTGTACATTTCCCAGTATAAAATAGTAATATACAATAAGCCTAATACTTAATTCTTGAGCACCAAAAATATGACCTGGTAAAGAACAAAAGACTGATTTTCAAATTCACATTACGTACACAAGTGGTGTCGAAATATCCGAATTTTGACTTCGATACCAGGTTCAGTATCACGATTAGGTTTGCACATTTTGTGGGAAAATTCAGGTGGAAACTATCCGTGGGAATTAAAAGGAATATGGGAATTAACGGAAATATTTGCAAATTAATATTAATACCATTTAAAATGGAGATGTTTTTTGTATTGGCTATATTTACAATGCAACATAAGTCGACATAATTGAAATGATTAAATCCTTACATTAGAAAAATAAATAAAATGTAGTTACAAATTGAACATGAATGAAATTGGATGATTTCACTGAACAACAAAAGGGAATACTGAATGATCTCCCACAAACATTTTCAACATACATCTGTAAAATGATAGTCTAGAAACAAAAGCTTTGGTTGTCTTCCTCTCAGGCTTCCATGTATTCTCCCTTGACCTCCTCAATGTCCACCTCTTGAACATCAGACTGAGGCCTCATCTTCACTGTCACTGTCCAACCTTTTTGAAGATGGCTCGTCGTTAGGCTCAAAAAGCCTAAAATTTGGCACGGTGGAAAATTTGGCCTCATCCAGGCCACGGTGGTAAGACACGGTAGTGATGACACCATAGGCCTTGTCGATCTCTGCACCAGACAGGATGCTCTTGCCAGCATACTTGGGGTCCAACATGTACGCTGTAGAGTGTTTGGGCTTCAGGCTTCACACTTTTTGATGTATTTCAGAACTGCAGTTTCCTCTGCTTAGAGCAACAGGAAAGTGGGCAGGGCGGTACGGATTTCTTATCTTACATCGGGAAGCAGAGTCTGAACATCAGACAGGATGGCATTGTCTCCCTCAATCCATGCAATGGCAACTGCAATAGGTTTCAGGAGTTTCAGGCTGCTTACCACTCTCTCCCAAAATACATAATCCAGGAGGATCCTCTTGATGGGGCTGTCCATATCAGCAGACTGCGATATGGCCATTTCTTGGAGAGACTCCTTCTCTTCCAGGAGACTGTCAAACATGACGACAACACAGCTTCAATGTGGTGCTCTTATTCTTCTCACTTTGCTTGGTGAGGTAGATTGCTGCAATAACTTGGTGACCCTTCACATACCTAACCATTTCTTTGGCTCTCTTGTAGAATGTATCCATTGTTTTCAGTGCCATGATGTCCTTGAGGAGCAGATTCAATGCATGAGCAGCACAGCCAATGGGTGTGAAGTGAGGGTAGGACTCCTCCACTTTGGACCAAGCAGCCTTCATGTTCGCAGCATTGTCTGTCACCAGTGCAAATACCTTCTACGGTCCAAGGTCACTGACTACTGCCTTCAGCTCATCTGCAATGTAGAGACTGGTGTGTCGGTTGTCCCTTGTGTCGGTGCTCTTGTAGAATACTGGTTGAGGGGTGGAGATGATTTAGTTAATTATTCCTTGCCCATGAACATTCGACCACCCATCAGAGTTATTGCAATACATTCTCCTTTCTCTATGATTTGCTTGACCTTCACTTGAACTCTGCTGAACTCTGTATCCAGTAAATCTGGTTGGGGGGAGTGTATGCTGGGCGAAGAACATTCAGAAATCTCTTCCAATACACATTGCCTGTGAGCATCAGGGGTGAACCAGTGGCATACAAAGCTTGAGCAAGACATTCATCAGCATTTCTCTGACTACATTCCTCCATTGAGTCAAAAACAACTTCTGAACATGAGCTGTTGCTATCGATAAGGTGTCTGATTCATAATTTTCACCTCGAATAGAAGTAGAGGGACTTTTGTCAGAGGTTGCTTGTTGTGAGCGCTGAGGGAACTTTATGCACTTGGCCAGATGATTCTACATCTTTGCTGCATTCTTCACATATGATTTGACACAGTATTTGCAAACTTTACACAGATTTTCCTTCTACATTAGCTGCAGCGAAATGTCTACCCATCAGATAGTTCCAGTTGCATTTACCTGTAAAGATTAGGGAAAAAATACACTGCTAAAAATAAGTAAAGGGAACACTAAAATAACATATCCTAGATCTGAATGAATGAAAGATTAAATACTTTTCTTTACATAGTTGAATGTGCTAACAAAATCACACACAAATTATCAATGGACATCAAATTTATCAACCCATGGAGGTCTGGATTTGGAGTCACACAAAATTAAAGTGGAAAACCACACTACAGGCTGATCCAACTTTGATGTAATGTCCTTAAAACAAGTCAAAATGAGGCTCAGTAGTGCGTGTGGCCTCCACGTTCCTGTATGACCTCCCTATAACGCCTAGGCATGCTCCTGATGAGGTGGCGGATGGTCTCCTGAGGGATCTCCTCCCAGACCTGGACTAAAACATCCGCCAACTCCTGGACAGTCTGTGGTGCAACGTGGCGTTGGTGGATGGAGCGAGACATGATGTCCCAGATGTGCTCAATTGGATTCAGGTCTGGGGAACGGGCGGGCCAGTCCATAGCATCAATGCCTTCCTCTTGCAGGAACTGCTGACACACTCCAGCCACATGAGGTCTAGCATTGTCTTGCATTAGGAGGAACCCAGGGCCAACCGCACCAGCATATGGTCTCACAAGGGGTCTGAGGATCTCATCTCCGTACCTAATGGCAGTCAGGCTACCTCTGGCGAGCACATGGAGGGCTGTGCGGCCCCCAAAGAAATGCCACCCCACACCATGACTGACCCGCCGCCAAACTGGTCATGCTGGAGGATGTTGCAGGCAGCAGAACGTTCTCCAGACTGTCACGTCTGTCACATGTGCTCAGTGTGAACCTGCTTTCATCTGTGAAGAGCACAGGGCGCCAGTGGCGAATGCCAATCTTGGTGTTCTCTGGCAAATGCCAAACGTCCTGCACGCTGATGGGCTGTAATCACAACCCCCACCTGTGGACGTCAGGCCCTCATACCACCCTCATGGAGTCTGTTTCTGAACGTTTGAGCAGACACATGCACATTTGTGGCCTGCTGGAGGTCATTTTGCAGGGCTCTGGCACTGCTCCTTCTTGCACAAATGCGGAGGTAGCGGTCCTGCTGCTGGGTTGTTGCCCTCCTACGGCCTCCTCCACGTCTCCTGATGCACTGGCCTGTCTCCTGGTAGCGCCTCCATGCTCTGGACACTACGCTGACAGACACAGCAAACCTTCTTGCCACAGCTCACATTGATGTGCCATCCTGGATGAGCTGCACTACCTGAGCCACTTGTGTGGGTTGTAGACTCAGTCTCATGGTACCACTAGAGTGAAAGCACCGCCAGCATTCAAAAGTGACCAAAACATCAGCCAGGAAGCATAGGAACTGAGAAGTGGTCTGTGGTCACCACCTGCAGAGCCCCTCCTTTATTGGGGGTGTCTTGCTAATTGCCTATAATTTCCACCTGTGGTCTATTCCATTTGCACAACAGCATGTGAAATTTATTGTCAATCAGTGTTGCTTCCTAAGTGGACAGTTTGATTTCAAAGAAGTGTGATTGACTTGGAGTTACATTGTGTTGTTTAAGTGTTCCCTTTATTTTTTTGAGCAGTGAAGTTAAGAAGTTAGATTAAACAACTCCTTTTTAAGATATTTTTTTTTAAATGAAACATGTATGGAAACAGGTGAATTAACACTCCTCTGCTAGCAGGCTCAAGCAAGTTAAAACCCAAATGGAAGCAAAAACTAACTAGCAGAAATTGTTAACAAGTTAGAAATTATTTAAACACACTTTGCTTAAGGCTACTATTTACTAATTAACAAAAAAATTATGTGATAAAATATATTCACCCCACCCAGTATTGCAAGCAAAACTTACCAGAAATCATGTAGTTCTTAGCTCAGACAAGTGTAGTAGTGTGGGCTCAATAGCATCTCATTAGTGTGCAAGAACTTCAGAATCAGCTGTACATGTGATGGAAGAATGCACTGCGCATGCAGAGGGTAGCAATTCCATTGATTTGAGGATAGTTTAACCAAAATATGCCACAAAAACTAGAATTGCCTTGTGTATCCCACAAAAGGTTCAAATCAAATTGTATTTGTCACATACACATGGTTAGCAGATGTTAATGCGAGTGTAGCGAAATGCTCGTACTTCTAGTTCCGACAATGCAGTAATAACCAACGAGTAATCTAACCGAACAATTTCACAACAACTACCTTATACACACAAGTGTAAAGGGATGAAGAATATGTACATAAAGATACAGTGGGGAGAACAAGTATTTGATAAACTGCAAAATCGGCAGTGTTTCCTACTTACAAAGCATGTAGAGTTCTATAATGTTTATCATAGGTACACTTCATCTGTGAGATGGAATCTAAAACAAAAATCCAGAATATCACATTGTATGATTTTTAAGTAATTAATTAGCATTTTATTCCATGACATAAGTATTTGATACATCAGAAAAGTAGAACTTAATATTTGGTACAGAAACCTTTGTTTACAATTACAGAGATCATACGTTTCCTGTAGTTCTTGACCAGGGTTGCACACACTGCAGCAGGGATTTTGGCCCACTTCTCCATACAGATCTTCTCCAGATCCTTCAGGTTTCGGGGCTTTCGCTGGGCAATACGGACTTTCAGCTCCCTCCAAAGATTTTCTATTGGGTTCAGGTCTGGAGACTGGCTAGGCCACTCCAGGACCTTGAGATGCTTCTTACGTAGCCACTCCTTAGTTGCCCTGACTGTGTGTTTCGGGTTCTTGTCATGCTGGAAGACCCAGCCATGACCCATCCTCAATGCTCTTACTGAGGGAAGGAGGTTGTTGGCGAAGATCTCGCGATACATGGCCCCATCCATCCTCCCCTCAATACGGTGCAGTCGTCCCCAAAGCATCCCCAAAAAAATGATGTTTCCACCTCCATGCTTCACGGTTGGGATGGTGTTCTTGGGGTTGTGCTCATCCTTCTTCCTCCAAACACGGTGAGTGGAGTTTAGACCAAAAAGCTCTATTTCTGTCTCATCAGACCACATGACCTTCTCCCATTCCTCCCCTGGATTATCCAGATGGTCATTGGCAAACTTCAGACAGGCCTGGACATGCGGTGGCTTGAGCAGGGGGACCTTGCGTGCGCTGCAGGATTTTAATCCATGACGGCATAGTGTTGTACTAATGGTTTTCTTTGAGACTGTGGTCCCAGCTCTCATCAGGTCATTGACCAGGTCCTGCCGTGTAGTTCTGGGCTGATCCCTCACCTTCCTCATGATCATTGATGCCCCATGAGGTGAGATCTTGCATGGAGCCCCAGACCAAGGGTGATTGACCGTCATCTTGAACTTCTTCCATTTTCTAATAATTGCGCCAACAGTTGTTGCCTTCTCACCAAGCTGCTTGCCTATTGTCCTGTAGCCTATCCCAGCCTTGTGCAGGTCTACAATTTTATCCCTGATGTCCTTACACAGCTCTCTGGTCTTGGCCATTGTGGAGACGTTGGAGTCTGTTTGATTGAGTGTGTGGACAGGTGTCTTTTATACAGGTAACGAGTTCAAACAGGTGCAGTTAATACAGGTAATGAGTGGAGAACAGGAAAAAACTAACAGGACTGTGAGAGCCGGAAATCTTACTGGTTGGTAGGTGATCAAATACTTACGTCATGCAATAAAATGTAAATTAATTACTTAAAAATCAAACTATGTGATTTTCTGGATTTTTGTTTTAGGTTCCATCTCTCACAGTTGAGTGTACCTATGATAACAACTACAGACCTCTACATGCTTTGTAAGTAGGAAAACCTGCAAAATCGGCAGTGTATCAAATACTTGTTCTACCCACTGTACAGTGGGGCAAAAAAAGTATTTAGTCAGCCACCAATTGTGCAAGTTCTCCCACTGAAAAAGATGAGGCCTGTAATTTATCATAGGTACACTTCAACTATGACAGAAAAAAAATATCCAGAAAAATCACAATTCTGACCCACTGGAATTGTGATACAGTGAGTTAAGTGAAATAATCTGTCTGTAAACAATTGTTGTTAAAATTACTTGTCGTGCGAAGTAGATGAACTTGCACAATTGGTGGCAACTAGTTAACCTTACAGTTAACTAGTCCAACGCAATAACGACTTTCCTCTCTCTCGTTGCACTCCACAAGGAGACTGTTACGCGAATGCAGTAAGCCAAGGTAAGTTGCTAGCTAGCATTTATCTTATGAAAACAACCAATCATAACCACTAGTTAACTACACATGGTTGATGATATTACTAGATATTATCTAGCGTGTCCTGCGTTGCATATAATCTGACTCAGCATACAAGCATCTAAGTATCTGACTGAGCGGTGGTAGGCAGAAGCAGGTGCGTAAACATTCATTCAAACTGCTGCTATGGTGACCAGTGAGCTGAGATAAGGCGGGGCTTTACCTAGCAGAGACTTGTAGATAACCTGTAGCCAGTGGGTTTGGCGACGAGTATGAAGCGAGGGCCAACCAACGAGAGCGTACAGGTCGCAATGGTGGGTAGTGTATGGGGCTTTGGTGACAAAACGGATGGCACTGTGATAGACTGCATCCAGTTTGTTGAGTAGAGTGTTGGAGGCTATTTTATAGATGACATCACCGAAGTCGAGGATCGGTAGGATGGTCAGTTTTACGAGAGTATGTTTGGCAGAATGAGTGAAGGATGCTTTGTTGCGATATAGGAAGCCAATTCTAGATTTAATTTTGGATTGGAGATGCTTAATGTGAGTCTGGAAGGAGAGTTTACAGTCTAACCAGACACCCAGGTATTAGTAGTTGTCCACGTATTCTAAGTCAGAGCCGTCCAGAGTAGTGATGCTGGACGGGCGAGCAGGTGCAGGCAGCGATCGATTGAAAAGCATGCATTTAGTTTTACTTGCGTTTAAGAGCAATTGGAGGCCACGTGTTACGCACGCCTCTATGAAGAGGGAACGCAACACCCTGCTACAACTAAACTCTCCGTGAAGTGAAAAGGATATGGACTGTAGGTGCGAGTAAGGATGACAACAGGCAGAATGTGGTACCGTTTACAAGGACTTTATTCCTTTACACGGTAATATGGGGAAAAGGGGCTGGACGGAACCAAAGCAAAGAAAGTCAATCTCAAAGTCCCCCCCTCTCCCATCTTACCTGCCTACCCACTACTTACCTAATTTAGCACCACCTGGTGCCCTAACCAAAATACAGGGGGTGGTCCGCCCAGGTGTTACCTAGTGTGCCTAGACAGTGAATATACTACGGGTATATGCATGCCCGCGGGCCTCTTGCCTAAACACTCCCAAGGTGCCTTCCCCTTCCCCCCTGGGAACAAATGAAACAGAATACTAAACAATTTCGCAAACAAAGGACATCAACTAAGCTCTACCTGAGCAACAAACTCACAAAACATACCAACTTCCCAGCAATGAACTCCCAGCAAGATCAACCTCTAGCAAAAACTCTCTATCACAAACAATCGCTCTGCAATGACCTCCCAGCAAATCTCTCTATCACAAACAATCGCTCTGCAATGACCTCCCAGCAAATCTCTCTCAGCAATCCCTACCTCCAAAAATCTCTCTCTCCTGAACAGAACAATGGCTTTTATATAGCTTCAGAATGAATGTGTAACTGGAGACAGCTGTGTCTTGACGAGGGGGCGGGGTCAGCTCTCCAATTAGCCATGGAGTCGACAAATCAGCTGCTTGAAGGATTTCAGGAAGCCATTTCCTGAAATAAAACACATGCAAATACACAAACTACAACACATAAACTGGGGAACGTAACACCACGGAACGAGAGTTGTATGGCATTGAAGCTCGTCTGGAGGTTAGTTAACACAGTGTCCAAGGAGGGGCCAGAAGTATACAGAAATACAAATGAAATAGAGGGAAACAGTCCTATAATTCCTATAATAACTACAACCTAAAACTTCTTACCTGGGAATATTGAAGACTCGCGTTAAAAGGAACCACCAGCTTTCATATGTTCTCATGTTCTGAGCAAGGAACTGAAACGTTAGCTTTCTTACAAAGCACATATTGCACTTTTACTTTCTTCTCCAACACTTTGTTTTTGCATTATTTAAACCAAATTGAACATGTTTCATTATTTACTTGAGGCCAAATAGATTTTATTGATGTATTATATTAAGTTAAAATAAGTGTTCATACATTATTGTTGTAATTGTCATTATTACAAATAAAAATAACTTTTTTTAAAATTTTATTATTATTATTATTATTATTATTAAAAAAAATAATCATAATAAAATCGGCCAAGTAATCGGTATCTGCTTTTTTGGTCCTCCAATAATCGGTATCGGCGTTGAAAAATCATAAATCGGTCGACCTCTAGTATAGAGTATAGTATATACATATGAGAGGAGTAATGTAGGGTATTATATTAAGTGGCATTGTTTAAAGTGGCTAGTGATACATTTTTTACATCAATTTATATCAATTTTTCAAATATTAAAGTGGCTGGAGTTGAGTCAGTATTTTGGCAGCAGCCACTCAATGTTAGTGGTGGCTGTTTAACAGTCTGACAGCCTTGAGATAGAAGCTGTTTTTCAGTCTCTCGGTCACTGTTGTAAGCTAACTTTTTTGATGAATTTAAGCAAAATACCCGGGCTTAACTTTCATGGAACATTTCAGAATTTTTCCGACCTTTTGCAACCCTAATCACGATACCTGATATCATCACCAGGGCATAAAATTAAGTTTTTGGTCTACCAGCCACTGCGGCAGGTAGATTTAACCTCTTCGATATAGCTGTCGCTCTTTTAATTTTTGGATGAAAAACGTTCCTGTTTTAAACAAGATATTTTGTCACGAAAAGATGCTCAACTATGCATATAATTGACAGCTTTGGAAAGAAAACACTGACGTTTCCAAAACTGCAAAGATATTGTCTGTGAGTGCCACAGAACTGATGTTACAGGCGAAACCCAGATAAAAATCCAATCAGGAAGTGCCGCATTTTTTGAAACCGCCTCATGCCAATGACTCCTTATATGGCTGTGAAGGAGCTAGGTGTCAGCTTACGTTTTCCCCAAGGTGTCTACAGCATTGTGACGTATTTGTAGGCATATCATTGGAAGATTGACCATAAGAGACTACATCTACCAGGTGGTCGCTTGGTGTCCTCAGTTGCAATTATTGCGTACTCTCCAGCTGCAGTATTTTTCCGTTTGCTTCTGATGAGAAGCCAACTGCCACCACTGATAGATTATCGAATAGATATGTGAAAAACACCTTGAGGATTGATTCTAAACAACGTTTGCCATGTTTCTGTCGATATTATGAAGCTAATTTGGAAAAAAGTTTGGCGTTGTAAGTGACTGCATTTTCCAGTCTTTTTCTTAGCCAAACATGATGAACAAAACGGAGCTATTTCGTCTACACAAATAATATTTTTTGAAAAAATGAACATTTGCTGTCTAACTAAGAGTCTCGTCATTGAAAACATCCAAAGTTCTTCAAAGGTAAATTTTTTTTTTTTATGCTTTTCTTGTTTTTGTGAAAATGTTGCCTGCTGAATGCTAGGCTTAATGCTATGCTAGGCTATCAATACGCTTACACAAATGCTTGTGTAGCTTTGGTTGAAAAGCATATTTGGAAAATCTGAGATGACAGTGTTGTTAACAAAAGGCTAAGCTTGTGTTTGAATATATTTATTTAATTTCATTTGCGATTTTCATGAATAGGAAACGTTGCGTTATGGTAATGAGCTTGCGGGTATGATTACGCTCCCGGATACGGGATTGCTCGACGCTAGAGGTTAAAAACCTACCACTAAGACTTTTTTACTAGTTAAATTTTTTCTTGCAGGTAAAATTACTCCAACAAAACACAAAAAAACATGAGCATGCTTTGAAACGTTTCTAAAACAAATGTATTAGTAGTAAGAAGTAACGTGGTATATTGTTTAATTTCATTTTTTGTGATGTGATTCTTTTAACCAAGATATCACAGATGAGACAAGAATGTTCACTTTCCCCTTTAAGGGCGGGAGGTTACTATGGTAACACGACTCAGTCATGTTTGTGCCTGCGAGATTTGAATCTTGACTAGTAGAAGCGCCGTATTCTTTTCCCTAGCAGTTGAAACTCAAACATAGAAAAACTACCTAGCTTATGAACAAAATGTGAATGGGCAAAAAACACAAGGACAAAGTTTCACATAAGTAGACTTCCGTTTCAAGTAAATTAGACCAACTTTTACACCAGTGGGCAGTTCTTCACATGCACACAGCCCCAGCCAGGCAGTGTTGCAGCGCGAGGTGGAATAGGCTATATAGAATCACAGTTCTTAGACTCTGTGTGATTAATTTACCAGCTATGAAGAAAATGGCAGAAATACTGAGAAAACATCTACTGCAACATTTATTTTACTATAAATAATTGAATTTTTTTATTCACAAATGCAAATGAGCACTGTGAACTTGAGACATGACCGATTAATTAGGGACGATTTCAAGTTTTCATAACAATCGGTAATCCGCATTTTTGGACGCCCATTATGGCCGATTACATTGCACTCCACGAGAGAGACTGCGTGGCAGGCTGACCACCTGTTACGCGAGTGCAGCAAGGAGCCACGGTAAGTTGCTAGCTAGCATTAAACTTATCTTATAAAAAAACAATCTTAACATAATCACTAGTTAACTACACATGGCTGATGATATTACTAGTTTAGCCTCCCGGGTGGTACAGTGGTTAAGGGCGCTGTACTGCAGCGCCAGATTGGTTGGGTTGTGTATCGGAGGACGCATGACTTTCAACCTTCGTCTCTCCCGAGCCCGTACGGGAGTTGTAGCGATGAGACAAGATAGTAGCTACTAAAACAATTGGATACCACGAAATTGGGGGGGAAAAAGGGGGAAAACTTTAAGAAAAAAAATATATATTACTAGTTTAAGTATCTTGTTGTGCCTTGCAAATAATCAATTTATCATCGAATCACAGCCTTCTTTGCCAAACGGGTGATGATTTAACAAGCGCATTCGTGAAAAAAAGCACTGTCGTTGCACCAATGTACCTAACCATAAACATCAATGCCTTAAAATCAATACACAAGTATATGTTTTAAACCTGCATATTTAGTTAAGACATTCATGTTAGCAGGCAATATTAACTAGGGAAATTGTGTCACTTCTCTTGTGTTCAGCGAAAGCAGAGTCAAGGTATATGCAGCAGTTTAGGTAGCCTGGCTTGTTGCGAACTGTGTAAAGACCATTTCTTCCTAACAAAGACCGTAATTAATTTTCCAGAATTCTACATAGTTATGACATAACATTGAAGGTTGTGCAATGTAATAGAAACATTTAGACTTATGGATGCCACCCATTCGATAAAAACGTAACGGTTCCATATTTCACTGAAAGAATAAACGTTTTGTTTTCGAAATGATATGGTCAAATCCGGAAACTATTAATGACCTAAGGCTCTTATTTCTGTGTGTTTATTATATTATAATTAAGTCTATGATTTGATATTTTATAGAGCAGTAGGCAGCTGTTACGGTGCGTGAATGAGGACCCAAAAGCGAATCAACTTAAACAGAGCTTCTTTAATTACCAAACATAGGTAGGCTCAGATGGACCGGCAGATTCCGACAGGACAGGACAAGGTTACAGCAAACATGACGGCAGTCTGGTTCAGGCATGAATGACACAAACAAACAAGAATCCGACAAGGACAGGAGCAGAAACAGAGAGAGATATAGGGACCTAATCAGAGGGAAAAAGGGAACAGGTGGGGAACGGGGTGAATGGGTAGTTAGAGGAGACAAGGGACAGCTGGGGGAAAGCGGGGGAGAAAAGGTAACCTAACACGACCAGCAGAGGGAGACAGGGTGAAGGGAAAGGACAGAGACAAGACAACATGACAGTACATGACAGCAGCAGCAGGCTTGTAAGCATTCATTCAAACACTTTACTGCGTTTGCCAGCAGCTCTTCGCAATGCTTGAATACAGCGATGTTTATGACTTCTAGCCTATCAACTCCCGAGATTAGGCTGGCAATACTATAGTGCATATAAGAACATCCAATAGCCAAAGGTATATGAAATACAAATGGTATAGAGAAATAGTCCTTTCATTCTTATAATAACTACAAACTAAAACTTCTTACCTGGGAATATTGAAGACTCATGTTAAAAGGAACCACCAGCTTTCATATGTTCTGAGCAAGGAACTTATCGGTAGCTTTTTTACATGGCACATATCGCACTTTTACTTTCTTCAGTGATTTTGCATTATTTAAACCAAATTGAACATGTTTCATTATTTATTTGAGACTAAATTGATTTTTATTGATGTATTAAGTTAAAATAATTGTTCAGTCAGTATTCTTGTAATTTGCATTGTTACAAATATATATCATACTATCATATTATGATAAACATTAAATATGATGGCCACGCATCTATTTTGCACAAACTACCTTGCTTTTTAACTATCAATTCATTTGTGGCTGCTAGCCAAACAGGGTTGCATTTCTGTCATCATCTGATGACAATTAAGCTATTTTCTGCCTAATGTGTTGCACGAATGTATTTTCTGTAAAATAAAACTATATTTGCATACTGATCCCTATATTGAACCAAAAAAAACTTTCAAATGCAGGTGAAATAGTTTTAAAAGTTTATTTGATGTCCGCGTTTTGAAAATGCTGATATCTGAACTCTAACGGAAGACCTTTGCAATACCACAAGAAAAAAAAAAGTTTATTAGCCAAAGTCATAGAATGGCACTTGATCCAGACAGCAACTGCTCTGTTCAATCGTTGGGCATCTTGAGTTCCACATCACTACACTTTAAAAATTGTATGTCCATTTTTTTGAGACAGCCATGTATGCATTAATGAATCAATTTGACTTTGTTTTTTACGAATCTAACTACATAACAATGGTAAATCTCTATTCATAAACTGGGTAAATCAAGATGTAGCAATACAGGTGAATGCTGCTTATTCAATAGGAGTGTGTGCCTGCAGAGTTATTGAGCTTGTATTAGGTGATTTCATTGGACTAGAGATGACAATCCCTTCCATTTAGGACTTATTTTATATGCAACTGATAGAACATTTTTATTGTACTGATCAACAACATTTGCATAAAAAAGCTCTCTTTTATAAAAGTGTGCGCTGTCTCTTTAAGAAAGTAATGACGTAATTTCCAAGGCAGAATGTGGCTATGGAATCTGGTGGAAACCAGACAGAAGGAGAGGGAGACTGAGACAAAGACATGAATGAGTTTGTTGAGAATTAATACTTTTTTGGTGACAATCTTAGAAATCAGAACATTTTGCATTACGGTTGAAATATTATCACAAACAAAGTACTAGGGTAGTGAATTCATCTCTAAACTAGCATGGAAAGTTAGCCTACAATTAAAGTTGGAAGCTACTGGTATCGTCTTGAATTGTATAAAAAAGACATGTTTTTAAAAAGTGTTCTATCCTGTATGGACATTGTTTCGAAAACAGTAATGAACAGTTTCAACATCTCTACATGCCGTGTTGCATTTATTGAAGTGTGTTAACTTCTCTGCAGCATGAGTGGGGAGCTAACAATGCAGCCCAGACAGCTCTAGCAATGAATTAGTAAGTAGAGTAGACACTTTGCACTATAAAAGGGGCTGCACAGATTGAGAGGATCAAGTCTGTCTTTCACGTGAGACACATTTGACTGAAGTGCCGAACGTAACAAATTCTACTACCAAACCATTTACTGAAAAAGTACCAGTTTCGGTATAAGCGCAACAATAATGTCCACTCCACCAGCTTTTGTGCTGATCCAAGCTTTAGTGCTGTGTAAGAGTAAACTATGTCCATGCTGGTATTCATACTGTACATTGGTCACTCCTTATAGAAATCAGTTGCTACTATTACAGCAACCATCAGGATTAAACCAGCCATTACTAGGGCCATTAGTTTTCCTAACCCACCAAGAAACTCTGGGTTCTAGTTATAAGGTCAGGTAAAACTTATGGCCCTACTTACCATCACCAATGGGTTAAATTATGCAACTTCGCTCCATACTACACTCCTCTGCGTGTAAGAGAAAAGTATGAACAAGGTGAAGTCAGTTGTGTGATGCATCTATGTTGTCCAAGAAGCCACTATGTTGTATTATTTTACAACCATGTCATCAACCTGACAGTCACTGTGATAGAGCTTAGTTATGTCAGCCCTGGAGGCACAGCGGCACAAAAGGCCCACCACGAGGATGTCTGATTTTGTGAACCAAGCTCCAGATTATGTCTCTGATCTAATTATTTTCTTAATTGCTGCTCCTTTCCCCCCCAACTATAAAAACACAAGAACGATCTGAAGAGACATTAGCTCTGACTACAGAACCCATGAGACTTAACCCACTGTAGCTTACTTACTGAACAGCGTAAACTAGCCTATGCTCTAGTAATGCATGCAACATTGATTTCAGTTTGCCATTCAAACTATAGACATCTATGATAACATAATTAATCTTTGATAAAAACAGAGGAGAAATCTAGTATACGCTGTATACCCACTTTTTCTTCCAGTGGGCACTTCTTCACTTCTTAATCCCAAAGTAGTGTAGTGGAGGTATACGCCATATTAAAAATGTAGTACAAGAAAGAAATCATGCACAAAGTAGCCTACACAAACCACGTGAAATATACATTCACATGCACACCGTTTCAGTGGAATAGACTAGCATCTAGGCAGCAAGAGTGCACAGCTCTCATTGCATGGAGCAGCTCGCAGAAGAACGACATCGGTAGCCGGTAGGGTTGGTAGGAAAGTAATTTGAACTTATGATATCTACCAGTAAATGGTAACTAAGGATATGCTAACCAGGTATTGAATAAGTTTGGTCCGAAGCCTTGGTTGAATCTTTGCCATGCGTAATTCAGTCATCATCCTCTGTTTGAATGAAAATGTCTTAAGGCTTCCCCAAAATAACCTTCCCCATTAAAATGTTGACTGCAAAGTAGGCCTACTTGGTAGAATGATATGATTTGTATCAATCGGGATGGCATTAGATTTGCAAACTCTGCAATCACATACGGCAGCAGGTAGCCTAGTGGTTAGACCAGTAACCGAAAGGTTTCTGAATTGAATCCCTGAGCTGACAAGGTAAAAATCTGTCATTCTGCCCCTGAAAAATGCAGTTAACCCACTGTTCACCGGTAGGCCGTCATTGTAAATAAGAATAAGTTCTTAACTGACTTGCCTAGTTAAATAAAGGTTACATTTCACTGCTAGCCAAAGGGTCTCTTGATAGGTGAGCAATTGTATTAAACAGCAACTACACCCAACAACAACAAAAAACAAAAAAATCCAATTTTTCCCAGACCTCAAAAATGGTCTCCTGATAATAAGCATTGTTGAGGACTTACATCACATGTCCCTTTTCTATACAACAAACATGTGAGAGAGTGAAAACCTGAAACATCTATCAGAAAAAAGAAACTATAGGAAAAGATTTTGGCAAAATTACAGTATAGACACTTCTCCAGGCACCACTCCACCACTGGTGTTGTTAAATGTACAGCTTTGACAGATGGGCCATTTCAATGTTACCATAATTTGTGTAGAATCATAGGTGTTGGGCCTATATAGTAGCAGGATTTTGAGTACAGTGTTTTTCTCAATGCCATTCAAATCATAAAGTGAAATCAGCTTTATATAAATCGGATAAGGTTATCAACATATGGAAACTGTGGTTTACTTCAGCAGTCGTTATGTAATTGGGGGCAACTTGCTTTGCATACTATAAATCTTTATACAGCAAATACACTGTCATATCATTAGACATAGCAACAGCATAATTTATGCCCTGATGAATGGTATCACTTCAGCAATGATGCTTTATTGACTCCGACATTTAGAGCAATCACATACGAATTCCAGCAATTGAATAATTCAGGCATCTTTCTGCGTAATTCAATTATGGGTTAGGGGTGTGTATGGAGGAAGAATGGTTTAATGTTACTGTACCCAATAAAAGCAGTTTGAGTTCCCTCCTCGCGTCCCGCTTGTCTCGGCGAAGCTGCTTATCGATCTCGGCGTTGATTCGTTTGGACTCCTTCGCCTCCTCGCTCAGGCAACAAGCCATCATGGATTCTAAAGTCATCACCGCAGTATTTAAAAGCCCGACTTGAATGGGGCGCCCACGCCTCACACTTAGTAGCAAATAATTGTTCTGATCCCTTTTGTAAATCAGAATGGACAGTCCAGTGGTAAAAACAAATTAGTGTTGTGGATGCAACAAATGTAGTCAGTTACCTACGATTAAGTTTGCCCTCCTTCGAAGACGCCTGTGTGCGAGCTACTGTAGCATTAGCAGCAGCTACACGGAATATTTCACAGCCTGCAGGTCTCGTGCAACTGTCAAGTTTGGGTTAATATAGTTGAAGCAGACACAAATATAGATAATGAGGCCCAGTTAGCTCTGCTAAACTCGACAGCAACTAGCCAGAGACGACAGCCGAATTTGCTAGCTAACACTTGACAGTCATCTGGATAACTAACTTAGCTAGATATTTTTCGTTTCTCTCCAAAAACGAACAATCTATTTCTTGCCAAATGTTGTAGTTAGCTCTAGCATCAACTCCTCCAACGCATCTAAATTGCCGTGTGCTTACCAACCCAGGTCCCGGAGACAAGGGGACAAACTTGGCTGCCACATCTGTAGTCTCCTGCTTCGCCTAGCCGCCCCAGAACCAATACCTTAAAACGCCCGAGAAGTGACAAAGAACGTCTGTGAAACTGTCCATCAGCTAACTAAATGAGTAACTAGTTGTCAAACGGCAAACCACAACGGGGATTTAAGAAAATAATAAGAACCGAAAAATAATCCTTAAATCGTTTAATTTATTTAGCTAGGATAGCAAGCTAATCTCGTGTGTTGCTTTTGCTAGCTAGCTAAATATGGCTTACTCGCCAGCGGTAACGTTAGCTATCTGGCTAAAATGGATAGCTAGCCATTTATATTACATTTAGCTAGCTAAAACGCCAAATATGGCTAGCTAACGTTCTTCATTGTGGTAACATTTTCCAAAAACGTAGCTAGCTAGGTAGACTCAAACTAGCTATCAAAAACCTAACTGACAGCAAAAGTGACCTTATCTGTTTTTCGCCTCCCTTTGAAATGTTTTCCTTCATCCCTTGGTGTGATGTACACACTACTTTGTTGCTGGCGACACTTCGGGAAAAAGTGACTGACAGAGCGAAAGCAAATCAAAACGGAGAATTGGGGTGGTTAATCATAAGTGAAAGGGTGGGGTTTACGCTGTCTACGGGCAGGTTTTAAAAGTTTCTAGAGAAACATAAACTCTTTCCTTTGGTTGTCACTAGTTACCCCAGCCACAACGTCGAAATTGGCTCGTACAAATTCATGAAATCAGACATTTACTTTTTGGTCATTATATAAGGTGGTATAAGTGGTTATAGTTAGGTTTGAAATCACAGTTTACGACGGTAATTTGTAGAAATTGGCGTGGTTTAGACATCATTATGACAACTAGTGAATAACTATATTCTTTCGAGGAACGTCAACCACCGTTCCAGATATGACTGGATGGACAACGCCCATCCCCCTGTCAAACGTCGTTAGTCACTGGCGCGTTTTTTTTAACCAGGTAAATTAGTTGAGAACAAATTCTTATTTACAATAACGGCCTACCGGGAAAGAGTGGATTAGCGGCATTGTTCAGGGGCAGAACGACAGATTTTTACCTTCTCAGCTCAGGGATTTGATCCAGCAACCTTTCGGTTACAGACCTAACGCTCTAACCACTCTAACCACTCATGTTCATATACTCATCGAAGTTACTATTTCCTAGTTGTGATGTCAGGAATACAACATTGTTTAATAAAATATTGTCTATTATATATACAGGACCAGCCAAAAGTTTGGACACATCTACTCATTCAAGGGGTTTTCCTGATGTTTACTATTTTCTACATTGTATTAGAACAGTGAATACATCAAAACTATGAAATAACAAATATGGAATCATGTAGTAACCAAAAAAGTGTTAAACAAATCAAAATCTATTTTATATTTGAGATTCTTCAAAGTAGCCACTCTTTGCCTTGATGACAGCTTTGCACACTTGACATTCTCACAACCTGTTCCATGAGGTAGTCATCTGGAATGCATTTCAATTAACAGGTGTGCCTTGTTAAAAGTTCATTTGTGGAATTTCTTTCCTTCTTAATGCGTTTGAGCCAATCAGTTGCGTTGTGATAAAGTAGGGTTGATATACAGAAGATATGCCTATTTGGTAAAATACCAAGTCAATATTATGGCAAGAACAGCTCAAATAAGCAAAGACAAATGACAGTCCATCATTACTTTAAGACATGAAGGTCAGTCAATCCGGAAAATTTCAAGAACTATACATTTTCTTCAAGTGCAGTTGCAAAAACCATCAAGCGCTATGATGAAACTGGCTCTCATGAGGACCGCCACAGGAAAGGAAGACCCAGAGTTACCTTTGCTGCAGAGGACAAGTTCTTTAGAGTTACCAGCCTCAGAAATAAATGCTTCACGGAGTTCAAGTAACAGACACATCTCAACATCAACTGTTCAGAGGAGACTGCATGAATCAGGTTTTAATGGTCGAATTGCTGCAAAGAAACCACTACTAAAGGACACCAGTAAGAAGAAGAGACTTGCTTAGGCCAAGAAACACGAGCAATGAACATTAGACTGGTGGAAATCTGTCCTTTGGTCGGAGTCCAAATTAGATTTTTTGGGTTCCAACCTCTGTCTATTTGTGAACTGCAGACTAGGTGAACGGATGATCTCTGCATGTGTGGTTCCCATCGTGAAGCATGGAGGAGGGATTGTGCTTTGCTGGTGACACTGTCAGTGATTTATTTAGAATTCAAGGCACACTTAACCAGCATAGCTACCACAACATTCTACGGTGATACGCCATACCATCTGGTTTGTGCTTAGGTGGACTATAATTTGTGTAAGTGCTATGTAAGTGCTATTTGACCTAGAAGGAGAGTGATGGAGTGCTGCATCGGATGACCTGGCCTCCACAATCACCCGACCTCAACCCAATTGAGATGGTTTGGGATGAGTTGGACCGCAGAGTGAAGGAAAAGCAGTCAACAAGTGCTCAGCATATGTGGGAACTCCTTCAAGACTATTGCAAATGTATTCCAGGTGACTACATCATGAAGCTGGTTGAGAGAATGCCAAGATATGCAAAGCTGTCATCAAGGCAAAAGGTGGCTACTTTGAACTTTTTTGGTTACTACATGACCCCATGTGTGTTATTTCATAGTTTTGATGTCTTCAATATTATTCACAATGTAGACAATTGGTCAAAAAATGCATTTTTGATTGGACACCCTATAAGATATTAGTTACCACTCTAACAATGGAAATAAGACACCATACAAGGTGAAGGAGCATGGCGGAAGTGGATGTCCAAAGTGAAACAATAACCTCCCAAGCCCCCCAACCCATGAAACTTAATCTATATCATGCTGAAACAATTAGGATTATTCAGCATGTCTGCAACCTTTTCAAAAGTAACATCTGTTACCCCCAGTAACTATTTTGCCGTATCCACAATAACCTTCAACCTGGCATTTCTGATTTCCACAACCCAAGTCGTGTTGATAACCTTACCAATGAAAGCTATGAAGTTAACTTCATTCACTATCAAAGTGTCCTTTGACACAGCATATTAATGAGTGCAAGATTGCTGAAAAGGTCTCGAAACCATGCCAGGACCAGCAGATTCACCAGCCCGACACTTGGTCCACTTAGTACAGGAGCCACCATGGAAGCTCCATCATTCCACACTGTAGTTCCACCTATCTATCTTACAGCCTCTGCATACTGACTAATTCTATATCTGTGAGCCTCTCTAGCCTCTCTCTGCACCTGGCATCCACCAAATGCTGCACTATGTTCCCCTCAACAATTACAACACTTAACCTTCACATTGCTCCCATATTCACCGTAATCATGTCCACCTCCACACTTGGCATATATTTCCTTTCCTTTACACTGAACAACTATATGTCCCATTATTTGGCATTTAAAACACCGCAATGGGGATTGGACAAATTCTCAGGAATTTAAACTAAAATAAATATGTCTGTACTTTTCCAGGCAAAACCTACTCAAACTTCAGCAGCACTGATAAGCTTTCACTTCTTTGACCCTCTTTCCTACTGATCAACCCTTTTAACCTTAATAACTCTGCCTCAATTCACATTTTCTTTAATATTATCTATGGAAATGGATATTGGGACCCCAGTGATGACTCCACTAGTATAAGAGAACGACTTTTAATCTTCTTCATTTTAAGCTTTTCCATTTGCAGAATCTTCCCTTGCTGAGCCTGGCTAACACAACATATTAACAATCTACCATTTCCAATTAACTAATTTGACTTCACCTATCTCTTTCTCTACAACGTTGGTTAGTCGGATAGGGTGTAAAGGAGGCCCTGTGGTCTTATCAAACACCATCACCACTTTCCACTCCAAAACTTTATTACTCTTGCTTCCTACCTTGGCTTTCTATATACTTTCTTTACTATGCGCTCCACTGCTTTCAGTATCATGATATCTCTTCTTCCTATGTCTTTCCACTACAGACCATTCTGGTCCTTGACCCTCATCCTCCCCTTCCATATCATCAAAACTGACACCCATACTGACACCCATACACATTCCAGCACAGCTGTTGATTCTCCAACCTTCTCCATTTCCTCCGCACTACTCGCCGCCATTTCGACTATCAGACTTCGAGACACGAGTTGAGTGGAATTGAAGAAGAAGAATGAAGAACAGTAGTATCAAATAATGGAATGATAAAGAAGAAAGTGTTGAAAACTGAAGGGGATGATAAGTGTATGTCAGACAAGGATTTGTTTCATGTTCTGACACAATTTTTGATAAGGATGGTAATCTGTGAGACCCATTTGGGGTCTCGAAGAAGGTGAATCTTGTGCGGGGAAAAGTGGGATCAATCAGTGACCAGGTCCTGATTAATTGTGTGTCTGAAGAACAAAAGAAGGCAGTGGGCATCATTAATAATAATAATAATAATAATAATAGTAAAAAATAGTAACACAAGAGTAAATACATTATGAGCAATGATAGCTTGGCTTTATATATGGGGTACCAGTACGAGGAAATTGAGATAACCAAGTAGCTACCCAGACAAACTATTTAGCAGTCCTTTGGCTTGGGGGTAAAAGCTGTTCAGGAACCTTTTGGTCCCAGACTTAATGCTCCAGTGCCGTTTGCTGTGCAGTAGCAGAGAGAATAGCTCTCCACTTACTGTAGTCCACAATAAGCTCCTTTGTCTTGTCCACGATGAGTGAGAGGTTGTTGCCCTGGCAACAGACTGCCAGGTCTCCGACATCCTCCCTATAGGCTGTCTCAGCATCATTGGTGATCAGGTCCACCACTGTCGTGTCATCGGCAAACTTTAACATTTTTTTTTTATTGAATATCCGAAATATACAATATACTAGCAGTGAAGCCGCTCAACAACTACACAATACCAGTCATCCAACAGACTCCCATTCAGAGCGACACACAGAAGCATCCAGGGTCAATGCCCTGCTCAAGGGCACGTTGACAGATCTCCCACCAGGCCAAAAAACGTGAACCCGAACCCTCCAAGATCCCCCCACAGTTCCCCAAAAGCTGTTCCGCTGTCCCTCAACCATTCAAGACCCGTCCCACAGACCCCCCCCCCCCCCCGAGAAGAAAAATAAAATACAATTAATTCCATTCCCCACCCCCAAGAACCCCCTAATGCACCAACAACCAAGAGAATGAACTAAAGAGAAAAAAGAAGAAAAAGGAAACAGCAAACAATGCAAAAAAATAAAAACAATGAACAAAAAAATAAAAACAAAGGAAATCAAGGACAACTAAAATCATAACAGCAATGCCAACTATACAGTTGAAGTCGGAAGTTTACATACACCTTGGCCAAAAACATTTAAACTCAGTTTTTCACAATTCCTGACATTTAATCCCAGTAAAAATTCCCTGTCTTAGGTCAGGTAGGATCACCACTTTAATTTAAGAATGTGAAATGTCAGAATAATAGTAGAGAGGATGATTTATTTCAGATGGCCATACCCATACCTTGACTTTGTTGTCCTTAAGCCATTTTGCCATAACTTTGGAAGTATGCTTGGGGTCATTGTCCATTTGGAAGACCCATTTGCGACTAAGCTTGAACTTCCTGACTGATGTCTTGAGATGTTGCTTCAATATATCCACATAATTTACCTCCTCATGAAGACATCTATTTTGTGAAGTGCACCAGTCACTCCTGCAGCGAAGCACCCCCACAACATGATGCTGCCACCCCCGTGCTTCATGGTTGGGATGTTGTTCTTCGGCCTGCAAGCTTCCCCCATTTTCCTCCAAACATAACTATGGTCATTATGGCCAAACAGTTATATTTTTGTTTCATCAGATGAGAGGACATTTCTCCAAAAAGTACGATCTTTGTCCCCATGTGCAGTTGCAAACCGTAGTCTGGCTTTTCTATGGCGGTTTTGGAGCAGTGACTTCTTCCTTTCTTTAAATTTTTTTTTTTTTTTACCCCTTTTTCTCCCCAATTTCGTGGTATCCAATTGTTGTAGTAGCTACTATCTTGTCTCATCGCTACAACTCCCGTACGGGCTCGGGAGAGACGAAGGTTGAAAGTCATGCGTCCTCCGATACACAACCCAACCAAGCCGCACTGCTTCTTAACACAGCACACATCCAACCCGGAAGCCAGCCGCACCAATGCGCCGGATGAAACACCGTGCACCTGGCCACCTTGGTTAGCGCACACTGCGCCCAGCCCGCCACAGGAGTCGCTGGTGCGCGATGAGACAAGGACACCCCTACCGACCAAGCCCTCCCTACGTTAATCTCTAGGAGACAGAGCGCGTCTCCTATCATGAGCAGTATGATGGCTGTGTGGTCCCATGGTGTTTATACTTGCATATTATTGTTTGTATAGATGAACGTGGTGCCTTCAGGCGTTTGGAAATTGCTACCAAGGATGAACCAGACTTGTGCAAGTCTACAATTTTCTTACTGAGGTCTTGGCTGATTTCTTTAGATTTCCCCATGATGTCAAGCAAAGAGGCACTGAGTTTGAAGGCAGGCCTAGAAATACATCCAGAAGTACACCTCCAATTAACTCAAATGATGTCAATTAGCCTATCAGAAGCTTCTAATGCCATGACATCATTTTCTTGAATTTTCCAAGCTGTTTAAAGGCACAGTCAACTTAGTGTCTGTAAACTTCTGACCCACTGGAATTGTGATACAGTGAAATAATCTGTCTGTAAACAATTGTTGGAAAAATGACTTGTGTCATGCACAAAGTAGATGTCCTAAACAACTTGCCAAAACTATAGTTTGTCAACAAGAAATTTGTGGAGTGGTTGAAAAACAAGTTTTAATGACTCCAACCTAAGTGTATGTAAACTTCCGACTTCAACTGTATGTTTGTGTGCATATCTGGCACTATTATGTGTGTGTGTGTGTGTTCTTGTATGCGTTTATTTGAACAAGAGTGTGCATATATGCATGTGTATAAACACCTGCACGGTGTCAGCCTCAGGCAAACTGGCATTAGCTGTAAAAACACTGCCCCTCAGTGTCATTCAAACATACTTTTTATAATGTTTTATCTTTGACCATTATTCTATCTCCCGCACAGCAACTCCCCTCCCACTTGTCTC
This sequence comes from Oncorhynchus mykiss, assembly GCF_057628025.1. Lineage (NCBI taxonomy): Eukaryota > Metazoa > Chordata > Actinopteri > Salmoniformes > Salmonidae > Oncorhynchus > Oncorhynchus mykiss. Next base: position 20,362,111 of record NC_143025.1, read on the forward strand.
CAATTCCACATCCCAACCCTCAGCTTCCCTCAGCCCATCCCACCTATCTATGCTGGCCACACTCTTCAGATTTTTACCCAACATATATCTTTTAACTATGCTGTGGTGTTTAACGTACAATTTCAATCTATCTAATCGAATGGAATCCACAGATTGCAAGTTGAAGATAAATACTTTTACCAGGAGTATTAGTATATTAGTAATTGACTGACCCTGTCTCCGAACAGTTCTATTTCTAGTGTAATGGTTTTCCTCCTCTTCATCTGATGCGGCGTGGTAAGTGTTCATGGTGTTTATTTTAAAGACAAACTGAACACTAAAATGCAAAAACAATAAACGTAACGTGAATAACCGAAAACAGTACCGTGTGGTGAACAGACACGGAAACAGACACCCACAAACAAACAGTGAAACCCAGGCTACCTAAGTATGATTCTCAATCAGAGACAACTAATGACACCTGCCTCTGATTGAGAACCATACTAGACTGAAACATAGAAATCCCCAAATCATAGAAAAAAAACATAGACTGCCCACCCAACTCACACCCTGACCATACTAAATAACGACAAAACAAAGGAAATAAAGGTCAGAACGTGACATCTAGGGTCAATTTTAGATCAATGCTATGCATTTTCAGTCATTCCTGAACCTGAGACCAGAAACATGCTACCTAAGGGTAATACCAAAATAAATGGTCTATTGATTCTGTATGCTCACAACAAAATCGTCAGAGCTTCGATGATTTTATGCCCCAAATATTTAATATTTTGTTGGTGGCAAGAATTCTATATAATAATTTTAGCTGAAAAGCACGAAGTCTTCAATCTTGCATTGTTTTATATATCAACTTATACACCCTGTACCATGGAATCGTGCAAAGGCTTTTTTTCATCACATATTTGGCCGCATTTGTTGGAGACTGTGAAGAGACCTCTGGTGGTATGTTTTGTGGGGTATGCTTGGGTGTCTGAGCTGTGTGCTAGATGTTTGAACAGACAGCTTGGTGCTTTCAACATGTCAATACCTATGATAAAGGGAAGTAGTGATGCAATTCATCTCTGCAATCAATCACTCCTCTACTTTGAGCCCTGAGAAATTGACATGTCATTGATGTTAGCTCTCCGTGTACATTTTAGGGACAGCCATGCTGCTCTGTTCTGGGTCAACTGTAATTTGCCTATGTCCCTCTTTATTGCACTTGACCATATGACTAGGCAGTAGTCCAGGTGTGACAAAACTAGGGCCTGGAGGACTCGTTTTGTTGACAGCAATGTCAAGAAAGCAGAGCAGCGCTGTTACGGACAGACCTCTCCCCATTGTAGCTACTGTTTCATCAATGTTTTGACCATGACAGTTTACAATCCAGGGTTACACCAAGCAGTTTAGTCTCAACGTGCTTAATTTCCACATTTTTCATGACAAGATTTAGGGTAGACCGCTGCTCTGAGTCATGGCATGTTGTGTGGTCCTCCAACTACAACTTGTCTGGAAACCATGCAGTTTATTAGGCTACAGATGAAATTAACTTCACAGGGTGGTGAAGGTGCAAGCTGCATGACCTTGATTATCCTTTCCAATAAATATCGAGGGTCTTATTCTGGTGACATGAGCATCGATGCGTGCCAGGATGCAATTATTTTGTCCACAATAATCTCATAATGTAGGCTATAGGCCTACCCATACTATCTGCGAGCTGTTGATGTAAGGAGTGCGCTGAGAGTCGGGAAGCAAAACAAAACAAGAAACACAAACAACACACCGACATGACACTGGAACAGAAACAATAACGTCTGGGGAAGGAATCAAAGGGAGTGACATATATAGGGAAGGTAATCAGGGAGGTGATTAAGTCCAGGTGAGTCTGAGACGTGCAAATCAAATCAAATTTTATTTGTCACATACACATGGTTAGCAGATGTTAATGCGAGTGTAGCGAAATGCTTGTGCTTCTAGTTCCGACAATGCAGTAATAACCAGCAAGTAATCTAACTAACAATTCCAAAACTACTGTCTTATACACAGTGTAAGGGGATAAAGAATATGTACATAAAGATATATGGATGAGTGATGGTACAGAGCAGCATAGGCAAGATACAGTAGATGGTATCGAGTACAGTATATACATATGAGATGAGTATGTGAACAAAGTGGCATAGTTAAAGTGGCTAGTGATACATGTATTACATAAGGATGCAGTAGATGATATAGAGTACAGTATATACGTATACATATGAGATGAATAATGTAGGGTATGCAAACATTATATTAGGTAGCATTGTTTAAAGTGGCTAGTGATATATTTTACATAATTTCCCATCAATTCCCATTATTAAAGTGGCTGGAGTTGAGTCAGTGTGTTGGCAGCAGCCACTCAATGTTAGTGGTGGCTGTTTAACAGTCTGATGGCCTTGAGATAGAAGCTGTTTTTCAGTCTCTCGGTCCCAGCTTTGATGCACCTGTACTGACCTCGCCTTCTGGATGATAGCAGGGTGAACAGGCAGTGGCTCGGGTGGTTGTTGTCCTTGATGATCTCTCTGGCCTTCCTGTAACATCGGGTGGTGTAGGTGTCCTGGAGGGCAGGTAGTTTGCCCCCGGTGATGCGTTGTGCAGACCTCACTACCCTCTGGAGAGCCTTACGGTTGTGGGCGGTGCAGTTGCCGTACCAGGCGGTGATACAGCCCGCCAGGATGCTCTCGATTGTGCATCTGTAGAAGTTTGTGAGTGCTTTTGGTGACAAGCCGAATTTCTTCAGCCTCCTGAGGTTGAAGAGGCGCTGCTGCGCCTTCTTCACGATGCTGTCTGTGTGAGTGGACCAATTCAGTTTGTCTGTGATGTGTATGCCGAGGAACTTAAAACTTACTACCCTCTCCACTACTGTTCCATCGATGTGGATAGGGGGGTGTTCCCTCTGCTGTTTCCTGAAGTCCACAATCATCTCCTTAGTTTTGTTGACGTTGAGTGTGTGGTTATTTTCCTGACACCACACTCCGAGGGCCCTCACCTCCTCCCTGTAGGCCGTCTCGTCGCAGGTGCGCATAACGATGGTGACAGGTGTGCGCCATCACAAGCAGGCTGGAGAGGGACCCGCTCCCCGACTCGCGGCTCCAGGACGCAGACCAAAATGACGGTCCCGTGGTTCAGGAGCGGACCAGTCACCTCCGCTGAGGCGCAGGAAACCTGAGAGAGCTCATACGTGACGGTTTAATTTTTTTAACCTTTAATTAACTAGGCAAGTCAGTTAAGAACAAATTCTTATTTTCAATGACGGCCTAGGAACAGTGGGTTAACTTCATCCAAGGTGGCGAGACCCGGTAGCGATGACACCATAGGCCGTGTCGATCTCTGAACCAGAGAGGATTCTCTTGCCAGCATATTTGGAGTCCAACATGTACGCTGCAGCGTGTATGGGCTTCAGGCAGAAGTCTTCACACTTTTTGATGTATTTCAGAACTGCAGTTTCCTCTGCTTAGAGCAACAGGAAAGTGGGCAGGGCGGTACGGATTTCTTATCTTACGTCGGGAAGCAGAGTCTGAACATCAGACAGGATGGCATTGTCTCCCTCAATCCATGCAATGGCAACTGCAATAGGTTTCAGGAGTTTCAGGCTGCTTACCACTCTCTCCCAAAATACATAATCCAGGAGGATCCTCTTGATGGGGCTGTCCATATCAGCAGACTGCGATATGGCCATTTCTTGGAGAGACTCCTTCTCTTCCAGGAGACTGTCAAACATGACGACAACACAGCTTCAATGTGGTGCTCTTATTCTTCTCACTTTGCTTGGTGAGGTAGATTGCTGCAATAACTTGGTGACCCTTCACATACCTAACCATTTCTTTGGCTCTCTTGTAGAGTGTATCCATTGTTTTCAGTGCCATGATGTCATTGAGGAGCATATTCAATGCATGAGCAGCACAGCCAGTGGGTGTGTTAGGTGAGGGTAGGACTCCTCCACTTTGGACCAAGCAGCCTTCATGTTCGCAGCATTGTCTGTCACCAGTGCAAATACCTTCTGTGGTCCAAGGTCATTAACTACTGCCTTCAGCTCATCTGCAATGTAGAGACCGGTGTGTCTGTTGTCCCTTGTGTCTGTGCTCTTGTAGAATACTGGTTGAGGGGTGGAGATGATGTAGTCAATTATTCCTTGCCCACGAACATTCGACCACCCATCAGAAATGATTGCAATACATTCTCCTTTCTCTATGATTTGCTTGACCTTCACTTGAACTCTGCTGAACTCTGCATCCTGCAAATTAGTAGATAAAGCATGTCTGATTGGAGGGGTGTATGCTGGGCGAAGAACATTCAGAAATCTCTTCCAATACACATTGCCTGTGAGCATCAGGGGTGAACCAGTGGCATACAAAGCTTGAGCAAGACATTCATCAGCATTTCTCTGACTACATTCCTCCATTGAGTCAAAAACAACTTCTGATTCCAGGAAGACCATGAGCTGTTGCTATCGATAAGGTGTCTGATTCATCATTTTCACCTTGAATAGAAATAGAGGGATTCTTTTTACAGAGGTTGCTTGTTGTGAACGCTGAGGGAACTTTATGCACTTGGCCAGATGATTCTGCATCTTTGTTGCATTCTTCAAATATGATTTGGCACAGTATTTGTAAATGTACACAGCTTTTCCTTCTACATTAGCTGCAGTGAAATGTCTCTACCCATCAGATAGTGCCTGCTGCATTTTCCTGTAAAGATTAGAAAAAAATGAGTAAAACAAACAAAATACAATTCCATTTACAGATAAATAGTTAAGCAGTTATATTAAACAACTCCTTTGTAAGATAAATGTTTCAAAATGAAACATGTATGGAAACAGGTGAATTAACACTCCTCTGTTTGCAGGCTCAAGCAAGCTAAAACCCACATGATAGCAAAACCTAACTAGTAGAAATTGTTAACAAGTTAGAAATTATTTAAACACACTTTGCTGTAGGCTACTATTTATAGTTAACAAAAGAATCATGTATGTCCTATAAAATATATTCATCACACCATACGAGAAAGTATGTAGTCCTTGGCTCAGACACTGTAGTAGTGTGGGCTCAATAGCATCTCATTGGTGTGCAAGATCTTGAGAATCAGCTGTACATGTAATGGAAGAATGCACTGTGCATGCAGAGGGTTGCAATTCCATTGATTTGGGGATAGTTTAACCAAATTATGCCACAAACCTAGAATTGCCTTATGAGTATCCCACAAAAAAAGGTTCACTGTTATATGCTAACGTTTTTGATGAATTGAAGCAAAATTCCCCAAATTCTGGCTTAACTTCCCATGGAACATTTCCAGAAAATTCCGGGGATGAGGTAGTTGGGTGGGCTATTTACATATGGGCTATGTACAGGTGCAATGATCAGTAAACTACTCTGACAGCTGATGCTTAAAGTTAGTGAGGGAGATATAAGTCTCCAGCTTCAGTGATTTTTGCAATTCGTTCCAGTCATTGGCAGCAGAGAACTGGAAGGAAAGGCGGCCAAACGAGGAGTTGGCTTTGGGGGTGACCAGTGAAATATACCTGCTGCAGCGTGTGCTACGGGTGGGTGCTGCAATGGTGACAAGTGAGCTGAGATAAGGCAGAAGACTTATAGATGACCTGGAGCCATTGGGTTTGGCGACGAATATGAAGCGAGGGCCATCCATCGAGAGCATACAGGTCTCAGTGGTGGGTAGTATATGGGGCTTTGGTGACAAAACAGATGGCACTGTGATAGACTGCATCCAATTTGCTGAGTAGAGGGTTGAAGGCTAATTTGAAAATGACATCGCCTAAGTCGAAGATCGGTAGGATAGTCCGTTTTACGAGGGTATGTTTGGCAGCATGATTTAAGGATGCTTTGTTGCGAAATAGGAAGCCGATTCCAGATGTAATTTTGGATTGGAGATGCATAATGGGAGTCTGGAAGAAGAGTTTACAGTCTAACCATACACCTAAGTATTTGTAGTTGTCCACATATTCTAAGTCAGAACCGTCCAGTAGTGATGCTAGACCGGCGGGCGGGTGCGGGGAGCGATCGGTTGAAGAGCATGCGTTTAGTTTTACTTGCATTTAAGAGCAGTTGGAGGCCACGGAAGGAGTGTTGTATGACATTGAAGTTTGTCTTGACGTTTGCTAACACAGTGTCCAAAGAAGGGCCAGAAGTATACAGAATGGTGTCATCTGCGTAGAGGTGGATCAGAGAATCACCATTAGCAAGAGCGACATCATTGATGTATACAGAGAAAAGAGTCAACCCGAGAATTGAACCCTGTGGCACCCCCATAGAGACTGCCAGAGGTCCGGACAACAGGCCCTCCAATTTGACACACTGAACTCTATCAGAGAAGAAGTTGGTGAACCAGGCGAGGCAGTCATTTGAGAAACCAAGGCTGTTTAGTCTGACAATAATAATGCAGTGATTGACAGTCGAAAGCCTTGGCCAGGTCGATGAATACGGCTGCACAGTATTGTTTTTTATCAATGGCGGTTATGATATTGTTTAGGACCTTGAGCATGGCTGAGGTTCACCCATGACCAGCTCGGACACCAGATTGCATAGCGGAGGAGGTACGGTGGGATTCGAAACGGTCGGTGATCTGCTTTTTAACTTGGCTTTCGAAGACTTTAGAAAGGCAGGGGTAGGATAGATATAGGTCTGTAGCAGTTTGGTTCTAGAGTGTCACCCCCTTTGAAGAGGGGGATGACCGCAGCAGCTTTCCAATCTTTAGGGATCTAAGACGACACGAAAGAGAGATTGAACATTCTAGTAATAGGGACTGCAACCATGGCTGAAGATATTTTAAGAAAGAGAGGGTCCAGATTGTCTAGCCCAGCTGATTTGTAGGGGTCCAGATTTTGCAGCTCTTTCAGAACATCAGCTATCTGGATTTGGGTGAAGGAGAAATGGGGAGGCTTGGGCAAGTTGCTGTTTGGGGTGCAGAGCTATTGACCGGGGTGGGGGCAGCCAGGTGGAATGCATGGCCAGCCTTAGAAAAATGCTATCATAAACATTATCATAGATTTATCGTTGGTGACAGTGTTTCCTAACCTCAGTGCTGTGGGCAGCTCGGAGGAGGTGCTCTTATTCTCCATGGACTTTACAGTGTCCCAGAACGTTTTGGAGTTTGTGCTACAGGATGCAAATTTCTGTTTGAAAATGCTAGCCTTTGCTTTCCTAACTGCCTGTGTATATTGGTTCCAAACTTTCCTGAAAAGTTTCATATCACGGGGGCTATTCGATGATAATGCAGTACGCCACAGGATGTTTTTGTGCTGGTCAATGGCAGTCAGGTCTGGATTGATCCAAGGGCTATATCTGTTTTTAGTACTACATTTTTTGAATGGGACATGCTTATTTAAGATGGTGAAGAAAGCACTTTTAAAGAATAACCAGGCATCCTCTAATGACGGAATGAGGTCAACAACCTTCTAGGATATCCAGGCCAGGTCGATTAGAAAGGCCCGCTCGCTGAAGTGTTTTAGGGAGCGTTTAACAGTGATGATGGGTGGTCGTTTGACCGCGGACCTATTAGGAACACAGGCAATGAGGCAGTGATCGCTGAGATACTGGTTGAATACAGAGGTGTATTTAGAGGTCAGGATGACCTCTAGGGTGCCCATTTTTACAGATTTAGGGTTGTACCTGGTAGGTTCCGTGATAATTTGTGTGAGATTGAGGGCATCTAGCTTAGATCGTAGGATGCCCGGGGTGTTAAGCATATCCCAGTTTAGGTCACTTAACAGTACAAACTCTAAAGATAGATGGGGGACAATTAATTCACATATGGTGTCCAGGGCACAGGTGGGGGCTGAGGGGGATCTATAACAAGTGGCAAAAGTGAGAGACTTATTTCTGGAAAGGTGGATTTTAAAAGTAGAAGCTCAAAGTGTTTGGGCACACACCTGGATATCATGACAGGACTCTGCAGGCTGTCTCTGCAGTAGATTGCAACTCCCCCCCCTTTGGCAGTTCTATCTTGGCGGAAAATGTTGTAGTTGGGGATGGAAATTTCCGAATTTTTGGTGGCCTTCCTTAAGCCAGGATTCAGACATGGCTAGGACATCACAGTTGGCGGAGTGTGCTAAAGCAGTGAATAAAACAAACTTAGGGAGGAGGCTTCTGATGTTAACATGCATGAAGCCAAGGCTTTTACGGTTACAGAAGTCAACAAATGATAGTGCCTGGGGAATAGGAGTGGAACTTGGGGCTACAGGGCCTGGGTTAACCTCTACATCACCAGATGAAAAGAGGAGGAGTAGGATAAGTGTACGGCTGAAGGCTATAAGAACTGGTCGTCTAGTGCGTTGGGGACAGAGATGTCACGAATATCACCAAAGGTGGCTCCCCTTCCCATTTGGGTGGCGCTCGGCGGTCATCGTCGCCGGTCTACTAGCTGCCACCGATCCTTTTTCCCTTTTCGTTTGGTTTTGTCTAATTGTTTTCACCTGTTCCTTGTTGGGGTTTTGGGGTTGGTGTTATTTAAGTTTGATTAGCCCCCTTGTGTTTGTGCGGGCTTGTTTCTGTTATGTAAAGGTGTTCGTTATATTGTGGGTTTTCCGCTGTCCGGTTTGATACTTGTTTTTAATTTGTTTTTACACTGCTGCCACTCGCTGTTTATTATCTATGCATAGCCACTTTACCTCTACCTGTATGTACAAATTACCTCAACTAACCTTTCTCTCTCTGCACATTGACACGGTACCAGAACCCCCTGTATATAGCCTCATTATTGTTATTTTATTGTGTTACTTTTTATTATTTTTTACTTTAGTTTGGTAAATATTTTCTTAACTCTTTCTTGAATTGCATTGTTGGTTAAGGGCTTGTAAGTAAGCATTTCTCTGTTGTATTCGGTGCATGTGACAAAGTGACAAACTTCCCAAATACAGGTGTGGCAAGCTTGTAGCGTCATACCCAAGAAGGCTGTAATAGTTGTCAAAGGTGCTTCAACAAAGTACTGAGTAAAGGGTCTGAATACTTATGTAAATGTGATATTTCAGTTGTTGTTTTTTTAAATAAATTTGCAAACATTTCTAAAAATCTGTTTTTGCTTTGTCATTATGGGGTATGGTGTGTAGATTGATGAGGGGAAAAAATGATTTCATCAATTTTAGAATAAGGCTGTAACTTAACAAAATGTGGAAAAAGTCAAGGGGTCTGAATAGTTTCAGAATGCACTGTATGTTCCACTGATGATGATACTGATGAACTACTGTAGCTTTGTACTGGATATAGCCCTACTACTGCAGAGACACATCACTACTATGAATGCTGTATGGCTCAGTTCCACTGACTTAATTTACATTCTGTACATTATTAGGGTATCATGCTTCCCACATATACATGTATTATGTCTGCACACTTTTTTGAAACAATAATGTGAAAGTGAAACAGAAATAGTTTGCATTCCATGCAAAGTCATGCATACAGATGAGCAACTTAAAGAAAAGGGTACTTGATGCAGCAACGTGCATGATTGATTGATTGATTGATTTCTTTATTCCCGTGTATTTCACACACACATTCCCACTATCCTTATTTGACAACAGTCTTGTTTTTTTGCAGTGTAGAATTTACTCATGCAGCTGATTGATTAAATGGAGCAATGCATCGTCACCACTGCTGTATTCTAATAAAGTTGATCCAGGTGACACCATGTGGACAATAAAGGTAATTGCACGTTTTTGGGATGTACTGTACTTCATAGACATCCTAACATTTCACCTATCTGACAGAAAGGGTGAGTGCTTGGTTTCAACCCTATTGCCTTTATTTAACTGATAGTGTCAGTTCACTGATAACATTAAAGAAGTAGCCTTACATCATGTAATGGTATATTTAAACAATGTACAGTACCAGTCAAAAGTTTGGGCACAGCTGCTCATTCAAGGGTTTTTCTTTATTTTTTACTATTTTCTACATTGTAGAATAATAGTGAAGACATCAAAACTATGAAATAACACATATGGAATCATGTAGTAACCACAAAAGTGTTAAACAAATGAAAATATATTTTATATTTGAGCTTCTTCAAAGTAGCCACTCTTTGCCTTGATGACAGCTTTGCACACTCTTGGCATTCTCTCAACCAGCTTCACGAGGTACTCTCCTGGTGGAAATCTGTCCTTTAGTCTGATGAGTTCAAATTTGAGATTTTTGGTTCCAACCCGCCGTGTCTTTGTGAGACGCAGAGTAGGTGAACAGATGATCTCCGCATGTGTGGTTCCCACCGCGAATCGTGAAGGTGTCATGGTGTGCTTTGCAGGTGACATTGTCTGTGATTTATTTAGAATTCAAGGCACACTTAACCAGCATGGCTACCATAGCATTCTACAGTGTTACTCCATCCCATCTGGTTTGCGCTTAGTGGGACTATCATTTGTTTTTCAACAGGACAATGACCCAACACACCTCCAGGCTGTGTAAGGGCTATTTGACCAAGAAAGAGAGTGATGGAGTGCTGCATCAGATGACCTGGCCTCCACAATCACTCGACCTTAACCCAAATGAGATGGTTTGGGATGAGTTGGAGTGAAGTGATGTGTTGGAGTGAAGGAAAAGCAGCCAACAAGTGCTCAGCATATGTGGAAACTCCTTCAAGACTTTTGGAAAGGTATTCCAAGTGAAGCTGGTTGAGAGAATGCTAAGAGTGTGCAAAGCTGTCATCAAGGGTAGCTACTTTGAAGAATCTAAAATCTAAAATATATTTTGATTAGTTTAACACTTTATTGTTTACTACATGATTCCATATGTGTTATTTCATTAGTGTTGATGTCTTCACTATTATTGTACAATGTTGAATACAGTAAAAATAAAGAAAAAACCCTTGAACGAGAAGCTGTGTCCAAACTTTTGACTGGAGCTGTAGTTAAACAGGTGTGTCTTTCTTGAGTATGTCACGCACACACTTACTAGCACTATTTTAGAAAAGCATGATTTGCTGAACTATCACATATGTTCATACAGTATTACATTTTAAATGCATAAATTAATGCATATTTTATTGTTTTCACAACATGCCTTAACATAACCATATTCTGACGTCATCAACCTCCTCACCTGTGTGGATGGACTCCACTCAATACACAGAGTGGGGCGGAGCAAGTAGAGGGCAACAAAGCAAAGTTGAACCATAGGTAATCAGGCATAGTAGAACAGTAGGGTAGGCTGCTATGCAATAGCAACATAGATTGCAGACAGAGGCAGGTGCAACATCCATGAAATACCAGATGATTTGTTCTGGGATTAATCATTGATAATGCCTTGTATTGGCTACCTCATTCCATTTTCCACAGATAGGGAGGATAGGTTGGGCAGCTCCCCTGGGCTGTACCTCATACTGCCTGAGCTGAGCTTCCTCTTCCATGTACTCATCCCTGACTTTGGGTTATCACTATTATCACCTAATTTACTCTATTTGGCAGAAAGAAGGGAACTTTCCTTTTACTGTCCATTCACCATATCGTTCTCACTTCCCCTCCCTTTCTCAACAGTGGCTTACCACACCTTGTTCCCATGACAATGTGGAGCTCAGGCAATCTTAATATCTGATACCTGTTGGAGAGTGCATGAAAGTCCTGACTAACCGGTTCTGCCTGCCGAGACAAAAGATTGACTGACTTACAGAAAGTTGGATAGGGAGAGGAGTGACAAATACCTGTTGTGCCATTCATTTCACACCAAAAACACTTTTAGAATGATTCATATGTCTATTGACACTGTAATTATACATAAGAAATGTTCGTTAGAAATAGGAAAATTATGAGTAACCTACTCCAGCAAAGTCTGAAAGTATTTATTCTAGGCTATGTGCCCGAGGGACTTCTCAATTTGGTGTTCTCAACTGACTGAGTGTTTCATCAAACTACATACTCTGCATATTCTACGGAACCCGTAGACCTATTCACGGATCTGCTTACTTGTTTTAGATGAAAAGCTATTGAAACCTGGAAATAGTCTGTCATGCTTCAACGGAAAATTCATGCAGTTAAAATAAATATATTAGAGACACGGGAAGAATGGATCGGGCACAACGAAAGTGTTGTGTAGGCCTATCTGCTTTACAAGGCGTGTGACACATTGAAGGTAAATCGTTTTGATTAAAACATATGACTTATTTGTTTTTAATAACTTCCATGTTTGTTCGTGACAAGAATTGTCATAGGGTTTCTAACGGGAAAGTTAATTGTGATTTAACGACCATAATAAAAAAGGCAATAAAAAGTAGAGTAAAATCAATCTGTGTCTGATGATTGAGACTCATTTGTGTTTCAATGGTATGAAGAAGCAGTTTGAGAAACATTATGCAATGATCACGTTTCTGATTCTGAGGGAAAAAACACCACTCATAATTTCCTGGTGCGCAGGTGAACGACTATATTCGGTGCACATGTCTGCCAACTTTATTGGGTTTAGCCTGATAAATATAGTATGCCTATTTATAAACACATCTATTTATCTACCTATTTTAGTGAGTTTGACATGGCGTGCTGGCAATGGTGCCGTCGGACCTGCGTTTGTTTCCTGGACAATGAAGAGAGGCAGACTATTGCTATTGACAAGGAGATTCAGAGGATTCTCCGAAAGCAGAAGAAGAGAGAACGCAGAGAAATCAAAGTGCTTTTACTCGGTTAGTATCTTCTGTCTTCCTTTCTATGGACTTGAAATCTATTATGTTCATTATAGCCCACAGAACAGTCATTGCTCACCAGTATCATTGCTGTCATCACAAAATGTGAAGTTTTTTATTCCTTCACTCTTTGGTCTAAGAACGTATTATTGTTGAATAAGGACAGACAAAATGAACAGGAAGTTGAAGCCTTCTTTTCACCCATTTAAACCCATGATGAGAACAGCCAAATTAGGCATTTAACTACAAAAACAAACAATGTTTTGAGAAAGAATGTATTATATTAGATAGCCTACTGAGGACACCATGAATGGGAGTACAAAATCCATTTAGTGGGTAGGAATACATGAGGTGTACACTTAGACCTAGATCTTAGACCTAGATTTAATCAGATTAAGTGTTAACCTGCGATAGAAGACACCTGCATAGCTGATGCAGGTCACTCAGGTCACTCAGGTGAGTACTGACTTGTATCACACAAGTCAGTATTAGACATCCATCCATGTCTGAGGATGTCTGGAGATGACTTGGGAACCGGCCACAAGTGGCAACAGTGAGCAGTCTTACCTTCAAGTTGGCTTTGGTTTTGCTAGGGCGTAAATGTTGTATGTTCAAATCCAGCAATAGAAAGTTGTTTTAAACTATTTGAGTTTTAAGCCTATCCCCAACCTTAACCCTTACCTTAACCATTCTGAGTCAATGCCTAACCTTAAGAATTCTGAGTTAATGCCTAAACTTAAGAATTCGGAGTTAATGCCTAAATGTAACTTTGGAACGATACAGAGAAGTAACCAAACACTTTGAAATTTGAAGTTTGGAACAACTTCGAAATCTTACATTTGAGAAACAAACCACATGACCGTTGTTTTTGAGGTGTTCAGAACAAGGTTAAGGGTAGAGAAAGCTTGTTGGACACTAAGAAAGCTTTGTTGTAGAGCATTTAACACAACATCCGGGGAGGGATCAGCTGAGTATAAGACTGTGTCATCTGCATATAAATGGATGAGAGAGCATCCTACTGCCTAAGCTATGTTGTTGAGGTAAATTGAAAAGAGTGTGGGGCCTAGGATCGAGCCTTGCGGTACTCCCTTGTTGACAGGCAGTGGCTGAGACAACAGATCTTCTGACTTTATACATTGCTCTCTTTGAGAGAGGTAGTTAGTAAACCAGGCCAAAGACCCCTCAGAGACACCAATACTCCTTAGCCAGCACACAAGAATGGAATGGTCTACTGTATCAAAAGCTTTGACCATGTCAATAAAAATAGCAGCACAATATTGTAGAATCAAGGGCAATAGTGACATCATTGAGGACCTTTACGGTTGCAGTGACACATCCATAACCTGAGTGGAAACAGATTGCATACCCGAGAGAATACTATAGACATGAAGAAAGCCAGTCAGTTGTTTATTGACAAGTTTTTCCAACACTTTTGATAAGCAGGGCAAAATAGAAATAGGCCTATAACAGTTAGGATCAGCTTGATCTCCCCTTTTAAATTAAGGATGAACCATGGCTGCCTTCCAGGCAATGGGAACCTCCACAGAAAGGAGAGACAGGCTTGGCGATGATAGGGGCAGCAACCTTAAACAAGAAAGGCTCTAAACCATCTGACCCAGATGTTTTTTTGGAGTCAAGTTTAAGGAGCTCCTTCAGCACCTCGGACTCAGTGACTGCCTGCAGGGAGAAACTTTGTAGCGGGGCAGGGGAAAAACTCGTCATACTCGTCGTCAAACCCACTGGCTACAGGTTATCTACAAGTCTCTGCTAGGTAAAGTGCCGCCTTATCTCAGCTCACTGGTCACCATAGCAGCACCCACTCGTAGCACGCGCTCCAGTACGTATATCTCACTGGTCACCCACAAAGCCAATTCCTCATTTGATCGTCTTTACTTCCAGTTCTCTGCTGCCCATGACTGGAACGAATTGTAAAAATCTCTGAAGTTGGAGACTTACATCTCCCTCACTAGCTTTAAGCACCAGCTGTCAGAGCAGCTTACAGATCACTGCACCTGTACATAGCCCATCTGTAAACAGACCATCTACCTACCTACCTCATCCCCATACTGGTATTTATGCACCCCATTATCTCCTACCTGCACATTCATCTTCTGCCGATCTACCATTCCAGTGTTTAATTTCTATATTGTAATTACTTCGCCACCAATGCCTATTTATTTCCTTAACTTACCTTATTTGCACTCACTGTATATAGACTTTTTGTTTTCTTTTGTTCTACTGTATTATTGACTGCATGTTTTGTTTATTCCATGTGTAACTCTGTGTTGTTGTATGTGTCGAATTGCTACGCTTTATCTTGGCCAGGTCGCAGTTGCAAATGAGAACTTGTTCTCAACTAGCCTACCTGGTTAAATAAAGGTGAAATAAATAAATACAGTTAAAAAAGAGGTAAAGCATCAGGAATAGTAGCATTAGAAGGGGTAGGAGATTATGAAATGTTGGACGGGCAAGGAGGCATGGCTGAGTCAAATAGGAATCCTGACTTAATGAAGTGGTGATTAAAGAGCTCAGCCATGTGCTTCTTGTCAGTAACAACCACATCATCAACATTAAAGGACATGGGCAGGTGTCTTCTTGGGGTTAGACCCACAAAGAGAGAACTGCTCCTTAAAGTAAATAACTGGCCTTCCGGATAGCCTGAGTGCACTTATTTCTCATTTGCCTGAACGATACCCAGTTAGCCTGAGTTTGCGTGTGCCGAGCCTTTCGCCAAATGCAATTCTTGAGGTGGAGTAACTCTGCAAGATCACTGTCTAACCAGGGGCTGAACCTGTTTTTAATTCTCATTTTCTTTATGGGGGCGTGTTTGTTAACAATACCACTGAATATATATATATATTTTAAAGGTCCAAGCGTCCTCGACAGAGGGAATCAAGCTAATTCTATACCATTTTACAGAGGCAAGTTTATGAAGGAAGGCTTGCTCATTAAAGTTTTTTAGCAAGCGTCTATGACAAATCAGGACAGGTCGTTTCACTGAGCAGCTATTTCGAACACAGGCTGTAAAACAGTGATCACTAAGGTCATTGCAGAAACCTATCAAGATTATATTATTTGTGAGGATAACATAGGCTGCATGGGATTTCCATAGACATTACAATCCAATGGATTTCTCATAATGCGAATCGGCGTAGCCAATGGCAAATGTCCTCTTTAAATATAATAATGAATAGATATTCCCCAGCAAACCAGGAACATTCCCAGAACATTAGCTAAGATTCCTATTATATTCAAGTTATCTAACATTAAGATTATAACATTATAACAAAATGTTGTAACAAACACCACAGAACATTCCACAAAAGGGAGATATTTTGTTGTTGTTGTATAAAACATCTGCCTGATGTTGCAAGAACGTTCCTATAACACATTGAATCTGTTCATTAAATGTTCCCGGAATGTGTCATTAGGTTGTGGAAACAGTCTGGTGGGAACACTGTGGTAACATCACAAAAGATATGTTACCAAAACGTTGAGAAACAGACGCCTCACAAGTCCTCAACTTGCAGCTTCATTAAATAGCACCCGCAAAACACCAGTCTCAACGTCAACAGTGAAGAGGCGACTCTGGGATGCTGGCCTGCTAGGCAGAGTTCCTCTGTCCAGTGTCTGTGTTCTTTTGCCCATCTTAATCTTTCATTTTTATTGGCCAGTCTGAGATATGGCTTTTTATTTGCAACTCTGCCTTGAAAGCCAGCATCCCGGAGTCACCTCTTCACTGTTGACATTGAGACGGTTGTTTTGCAGGTACTTTTTAATGAAGCTGCCAGTTTCGCTGTTTTTTAGTTTATTTTACCTTTATTTAACTAGGCAAGTCAGTTAAGTACAAATTCTTATTTTCGATGACAGCCTAGGAACAGTGGGTTAACTGCCTTGTTCAGGGGCAGAACGGCAAATGTTTTACCTTATCAGCTCAGGGATTCAATCTTGCAACCTTTCGGTTACCAGTCTGCTCTAACCACTAGGCTACCTGCGTTGAGACAGGTGTTTTGCAGGTACTATTTCATGAAGCTGCCAGTTGAGGACTTGTGAGGTGTCTGTTTCTCAAACTAGACACTGATGTACTTGTCCTCTTGCTCAGTTGTGCACCGGGGCCTCCCACTCCTCTTTCTATTCTGGTTAGGGCCCGTTTGCGCTGTTCTGTGAAGGGAGTAGTACACAGCGTTGTACGAGATCTTCAGTTTCTTGGCAATTTCTCACATAGAATAGCCTTCATTTCTCAGAACAAGAATAGACTGACGAGTTTCAGAAGAAAGTTATTTGTTTCTGGCCATTTTGAGCCTGTAATTGAACCCACAAATGTTGATGCTCCAGATACTCAACTAGTCTAAAGAAGGCCAGTTTTATTGCTTCTTTAATCAGAATATCAGTTTTCAGCTGTGCTAACATAATTGCAAAAGGGTTTTCTAAAGATCAATTAGCCTTTTGAGATGATAAACGTGGATTAGCTAACACAATGTGCTATTGGAACACAGGAGTGATGGATGCTGATAAAGGAGCCTCTGTACGCCTATGAAGATAATCCCTAAAAAAATCTGCTGTTTACAGCAGATGTTTCCAGCTACAATAGTCATTTACAACAATAGTCATTTACAACATTACCAATGTAATGATACATCTTATGTTATTTTAATGGACAAAAAAATGTGCTTTTCATTTAAAAACAAGGACATTTCTAAGTGAACGGTAGCCTTTGAACGGTAGTGCAATTAGTTTGTGGGAACAGTGTTGGTACATTAACATTTTGTGTTTAGGTTCCCAAAACACAAAATATGCTCAGTTGTGATGACATTCATACAATGTTTAAGTTATGTTACACAGAACATTGCCTTTAATGTTGTAAGAATTACAGTGCGGCAAAAAAGTATTTAGTCGGCCACCAATTGTGCAAGTTCTCCCACTTAAAAAGATGAGAGAGGCCTGTAATTTTCATCATGGGTACACTTCAACTATGACAGATAAAATGAGAGAAAAAATCCAGAAAATCACATTGTAGGATTTCTTTAATGAATTTATTTGCAAATTATGGTGGAAAATAAGTATTTGGTCAATAACAAAAGTTTATCTCAATACTTTGTTATATACCCTTTGTTGGCAATGACAGAGGTCAAATGTTTTCTGTAAGTCTTCACAAGGTTTTCACACACTGTTGCTGGTATTTTGGCCCATTCCCCCATGCAGATCTCCTATAGAGCAGTGATGTTTCTGGGCAACACGGACTTTCAACTCCCTCCAAAGATTTTCTATGGGGTTGAGATCTGGAGACTGGCTAGGCCACTCCAGGACCTTGAAATGCTTCTTACGAAGCCTCTCCTTCGTTGCCCGGGCAGTGTGTTTGGGATCATTGTCATGCTGAAAGACCCAGCCACGTTTCATCTTCAATGCCCTTGCTGATGGAAGGAGGTTTTCACTCAAAATCTCACGATACATGGCCCCATTCATTCTTTCCTTTACACGGATCAGTCGTCCTGGTCTCTTTGCAGAAAAACAGCCCCAAAGCATGATGTTTCCACCCCCATGCTTCACAGTAGGTATGGTGTTCTTTGGATGCAACTCAGCATTCTTTGTCCTCCAAACACAACGAGTTCTATTTTGGTTTCATCTGACCATATGACATTCTCCCAATCTTCTTCTGGATCATCCAAATGCTCTCTAGCAAACTTCAGACGGGCCTGGACATGTACTGGCTTAAGCAGGGGGACACGTCTGGCACTGCAGGATTTGAGTCCCTGGCGGCGTAGTGTGTTACTGATGGTAGGCTTTGTTACTTTGGTCCCAGCTCTCTGCAGGTCATTCACTAGGTCCCCCCGTGTGGTTCTGGGATTTTTGCTCACTGTTCTTGTGATCATTTTGACCCCACGGGGTGAGATCTTGTGTGGAGCCCCAGATCGACGGAGATTATCAGTGGTCTTGTATGTCTTCCATTTCCTTATAATTGCTCCCACAGTTGATTTCTTCAAACCAAGCTGCTTACCTATTGCAGATTCAGTCTTCCCAGCCTGGTGCAGGTCTACAATTTTGTTTCTGGTGTCCTTTGACAGCTCTTTAGTCTTGGCCATAGTTGAGTTTGGAGTGTGACTGTTTGAGGTTTTGGACAGGTGTCTTTTATACTGATAACAAGTTCAAACAGGTGCCATTCATACAGGTAACGAGTGGAGGACAGAGGAGCCTCTTAAAGAAGAAGTTACAGGTCTGTGAGAGCCAGAAATCTTGCTTGTTTGTTATTGACCAAATACTTATTTTCCACCATAATTTGCAAATAAATGTATAAAAAATCCTACAATGTGATTTTCTGGATTTTTTTTCTTCTCATTTTGTCTGTCATAGTTGAAGTGTACCTATGATGAGGCCTCTCTCATCTTTTTAAGTGGGAGAACTTGCACAATTGGTGGCTGACAAAATACTTTTTTGCCCCACTGTAAATTCTGACTCAGAACCTTCAAACTAAATCATATTTAGTTTAATCTTTTCTCAATTTCAAAATCACATTTCATAAGCCTTTCAACAGGTGATGAAGAAATACAATAATTAAATACAGTGTTACAACTACACAGCATATAAAAAGGAATACATTTTAAAAGTTAAGTGACAAATATTTATATTGAAGCATTAGGTTCTAGGTGTGCGAGGAATAGCTGCTCGAATTGGAGAGGAGGCAGAGCGTGTGTTATGGGGAGAGGAGGCAGAGCGTGTGCTTTCCTGAATAACTGGGCCCGCCTGGAGCATATGTGGCCACAGTATTATAGGACGACGTGGGAAAATGATGATCCGCAACAGACAGCATATCTCAGTATCAGAATTAAAAATACAGCCAGACTGACCTGCTACTGTGCCTTTCTAGACCTTATAAACTGTAAAGAGTAGACCCACAACTAATCATATTACAAGGCTTTTGTAGGGTTATTCAAATGATATTTTTACTGCAGCCTAGAGTAGAATTTTGTACTCACTGGAAAACAATGGAAGTATTCATTGCATTGTGGTGTTGTAGGCTAGTCTAGGTAGGATATGGCGTAGTCCTTAAGATCAATAGGTGATATTTTTGAGCTGTGGGTCTCATGTCTTCACTATTCATTCATGCACAATGTGCATATGTTGTCCTGAGGCAGAAACGTAGACCGCTATACCAGGATTTTTCTATTATATCCTTGTAAATAAAATCCTATAGGATAGAATCCTGTTGGAGTCCAATAGGACTGGTTCCAAAAGCTGAAATAATTGTTCTATTGGAATCTATTTGGATCTTTGGATTGGAATACTATATGATCCTATAGGATTAACATGTTTTTTTCTCCTATTGGATTTCTATTAATTTTGTAGCTGTACACTACCGGTTAAAGGTTTTAGAACACCTACTAATTCAAGGGTTTTTCTTTATTTTTACTATTTTCTACATTGTAGAATAATAGTGAAGACATCAAAACTATGAAAAAATGCATTTCAATTAACAGGTGTGCCTTTTTAAAAGTTAATTTGTAGAATTTCTTTCCTTCTTAATGCGTTTGAGCCAATCAGTTGTGTTGTGATAAGGGGGTATTCAGAAGATAGCCATATTTGGTAGAAGACCAAGTTCACATTATGGCAAGAACAGCTCAAATAAGGTCAGTCAATACAGAAAGCGTCAATAACTTTGGCATTTTCTTCAAGTGCAGTTGCAAAAACCATCAAGAACTATGATGAAACTGGCTCTCATGAGGTCCGCCACAGGAATGGAAGACCCAGAGTTACTTCTGCTGCAGAGGATAAATTCATTAGAGTTACCAGACTCAGAAATTGCAGCCCAAATAAATGCTTCACGGAGTTAAAGTAACAGACACATCTCAACATCAACTGTTCAGAGGAGACTGTTTGAATCAGGCCTTCATGGTCGAATTGCTGCAAAGAAACCACTACTAAATGACACCAATAATAACAAGAAACTTGCTTGGACCAAGAAACACGAGCAATGGACATGTCCTTTGGTCTGCAGTCCAAATTTGAGATTTTTGGTACCAACCGCCTTGTCTTTGCCGGTGTGTCGGTGTGGGTGAACGGATGATCTTCGCATGTGTATTTCCAACCGTAAAGGATGGAGGTGGAGGTGTGATTGTGTGGGGGTGCTTTGCTGGTGACACTGTCTGTGATTTATTTAGAATTCAAGGCACACTTAACCAGCACGGCTACCACAGCATTCTGCAGCAATACGCCATCCCTTCTGGTTTAGGCTTAGTAGGACAATCATTTGTTTTTCTCCAGGACAATAACCCAACACCCACCTACAGGCTGTGTAAGGGCTATTTTACCAAGGAGGTTGATGGAATGCTTCATCAGATGACCTGGCCTCCACAATCCCCCGACCTCAACCAAATTGAGATGGTTTGGGATGAGTCGGACCATAGAGTGAAGCAAAAGCAGCCAACAAGTGCTCAGCAAGTGCTCAGCACTCAGTCAGAACTCCTTCAAGACTGTTGGAAAAGCATTCCAGGTGAAGCTGGTTGAGAGAATGCCAAGAGTGTGCAAAGTTGTCATCAAGGCAAAGGGTGGCTATTTGAAGAGTCTCAAGTATAAAATATATTTGTATTTGTTTAACACATTTTTTGTTACTACATGATTCCATATGTGTTACTTAATAGTTTTTTCCGTATGTGTTATTTCATAGTAAAGATAAAGAAAAACCCTTGAATGAGTAGGTGTTCTAAAACTAATTGTAAAGATATTTAAATTACATTCTAAAGGATATATCCTCAAAACTTGGCTGTACACTTGGCTGTTTAACATAACAATTACCCAGGTGGACAGTGGAACTATAATAACATCATTAGAAACCAATATTGAACTGCCACCCTTGCAATTTGAGATGGTGACCCGTCAATGTCCCCACTCAGTAGCTAGCTTTTTTTTTTTTACCCCTTTTTCTCCCCAATTTCGTGGTATCCAATTGTTGTGGTAGCTACTATCTTGTCTCATCGCTACAACTCCCGTACAGGAGAGACAAAGGTTGAAAGTCCTCCGATACACAACCCAACCAGCCGCACTGCTTCCTAACACAGCGCGCATCCAACCCAGAAGCCAGCCGCACCAATGTGTCGGAGGCTACACCGTGCACCTGGCAACCTTGGTTAGCGCGCACTGCACCCGGCCCGCCACAGGAGTCGCTGGTGCGCGATGATCCCCACCGACCAAGCCCTCCCTAACCCGGACGACGCTAGGCCAATTGTGCGTCGCCCCACGGACCTCCCGGTCGCAGCCGGTTACGACAGAGCCTGGGCGCGAACCCAGGGACTGGCACAGCTGGCGCTGCAGTACAGCGCCCTTAACCACTGCGCCACCCGGGAGGCCCTCAGTAGCTATCTCATACAACCCCATCCTCCCAAGGTCCAAGGGACACAACGTGAGTAAACATTTGAACCTGGTGCATCTGCGTCACATATTAAAGTTATTGTGCAAACTGCAATTACAATAGCTTTGAAACCTAATGAGATTGTCCCAAAGGTTGTATACATTTGTGTCAAAAATGTGTGCTATGTGGCATTACAGCCAAACATCATAGAGTTCGATTAACAATTTGATATAATGACAGTGATCTTTTTTTTTCTTCTTTCTTTTTACAATACCTGGATCAGGTGCGCCAAGATGTCACTAGATGGGCATGTAGTTACAGTGCCTTAAAAAAGTATTCATACCCTTTGACTTATTCCACATTTACTTGCAATACCCCATAATGAGAAAGTGGAAACATGTTTTTAGAAATTGTAGATTATTTTGGGAAAATTAAATACAGAAATATCTAATTTACATAAATAAGTATTCACACCCCTGAGTCAATACTTTGTAGAAGCACCTTTGGAAGCGATAGCAGCTGTGAGACTTTCTGGGTAAGTCTCTAAGAGCTTTCCACACCTGGATTGTACAATATTTATACATTATTCTTTTCAAAATTCTTCAAGCTCTGTCAAATTGGTTGTTGAACATTGCTAGACAACCATTTTCAGGTCTTGCCATAGATTTTCAAGACAATTTAAGTCAAAACTGTAACTAGGCCACTCAGGAATGTTCAATGTTGTCTTGGTAAGCAACTCCAGTGTAAATTTGGCCTAATGTTTTAGGTTATTGTCCTGCTGAAAGGTGAATTTGTCTCACAAGAAAGCAGACTTAACCAGGTTATCCTCTAGGATTTTGCCTGTGCTTAGCTCTCTTCCGTTTCATTTATTTAAAAAATACTCCCTAGTCCATGCTGATGACAAACATACCAATAACAAATTTGCAGCCACCACCATGCTTGAAAATATGAAGAGTGGTACTCATTGGTTTGTCCCAGACATAACACTTTGTATTCAGGATAAAGTACTTTTTTTTGCTACAATGCTGTAGTTAAACTATGTAACTGTTTTAAAGTCATCATTGGCCTGAGCGGTTTCCTTCCTCTTTGGCAACTGAGATAGGAAGGACGCCTGTGTCCTTGGCGTGATTAGGTCTATTGATACACCATCCAAAATGTAATTAAAAATTTCACCATGCTCAAAGGGATATTCAATGTGTCACGCCCTGACCGTAGATTGCTTTGTATGTTTCTGTTTTTAGTTTGGTCAGGGTGTGATGTGGGTGGGTATTCTATGTATTTTTTTGTATTTCTATGTGTTTGGCCTGGTATGGTTCCCAATCAGAGGCAGCTGTCAGTCGTTGTCTCTGATTGAGAACCATACTTAGGCAGCCGGGTTTTCACCCTTGAGTTGTGAGTAGTTGTTTTCTGTTTTGTGTGTATCACCTGACAGAACTGTTTCGTTCTCGTTATTCCTCGTTGTTATTTTGTTTAGTGTTCAGTTTTGATTAAATTTACAACATGAACACTTACCATACTGCACCTAGGTCCTCTCCTTCTTCCACCTACGACGATCGTGACAGAAGTACCCACCACAACCGGACCAAGCAGCGTGGTAACCAGGAGCAGAGAGTTCTGGACTCCTGGACATGGGAGGAGATTTTGAACGGTAAGGGACCCTGTGCACAGGCTGGGGAATATCGCCGCCCCAGGGAATAGCTGGAGGCAGCTAAAGCTGAGCGGCGGCGATATGAGGAGTTTAGCACAGCAGCACAACAGGGACGAGAGGCAGCCCCAACATTTCTTGGGGGGGGGGGGCACATGGGGAGTGTGGCTAAGTCAGGTAGGAGACCTGAGCCAACTCCCCGTGCTTACCGTGGGTGCGCTACATCGCAGCTCCTCCTATCGGCCGGGCTAGAGTGGGCATCGATCCAGGAGGAATGAAGCCGGCTCAGTGCATCTGGTCTCCAGTGCGTCTCCTCTGCCCGGGTTATATGGCACCAGCCCTACGCACGGTGTCCTCGGTTCGCCAGCACAGCCCAGTGCGGTCTGTTCCACCCCGCCACACTTGCCGGGCTACGGGGAGTATCCAGCCGGGACAGGTTGTGCAGGCTTGGTGGTCTCATCCGGT
The DNA here is from genome assembly GCF_057628025.1 of Oncorhynchus mykiss. NCBI lineage: Eukaryota > Metazoa > Chordata > Actinopteri > Salmoniformes > Salmonidae > Oncorhynchus > Oncorhynchus mykiss. Next base: position 20,386,185 of record NC_143025.1, read on the forward strand.
GCCTCCTCCACGCACCAGGCCTCCTGTGGCAGCCCCACGCACCAGGCTGTCTCTCCGTCTCCTCCCTCCAGGTGCTCCCGCCTGTCCAGCGCTTCCGGAGTCTCCCTCCTGTCAAAAATGAACGAAACGTTGAAGAGATCTGATTATTAGTTTATAAATACTTTGCTACAATGACACACCTCGTTCCTTTCTTTTAGCATGTACACATATTAAGTACACCATCATGCCTTGGGGATATGTGTCTATTCAGATTCCACAACGATTCTTTAGTTGTGGACATTACATCACCACACTCCCTTTCTTGCTCTCGGTCTTCATCTTTGTAAGTCACCTTGATTTAGCACGTGTGTGCTCTATCAGTTTATTTCTGAAAATATTGAGCAAACTCCATGACAGTAGCTAAAGCAAGGGTCTATAGCAGCACACAAGTAGACTACAAATGCATGCTGGGCCGGGCAGGCCCTGAGCTCATGAAGTGAGCGCTACTGGAGGGAAATTGGAATGTGCGAGAAACTGGTTCTCCAGCCTTTGAGAACCTTGCTCAAATTGGGCATGCTCCGCTCCAGCTCCGCTCCACTCCCATTCACTGGTGTCAATACAATAGAATCCTACTCCGATGTGTTCTGCCTACAACAAAATCTCTTGCATAGTTAGTTTTATTTCGGTATGTTGAATTGAAAGTGGCTAATATTACGTTGATTCGATCACAATTGCCACAGTAAAGAGAAATGTTGAAAGTGTTAACAGGGACAACTCTAGAAGTGGTCACCAACCTTTTCTAGGTCAAGATCACTTTCTGAGTCAAAATGCAAGTTGAGATTTAAATAATTTGCTTTATATTTTACTGGGCTGATGTTGCATGCATCTGATGGTCTGTCTCAGCAGAGGGAAAGAGCAGAAGATTGAGGGTTCGCCACTCAACAGCCCTCCGCTCTCCCTTTCCTCCACTGACACTAACCAAAAAGGGACACCGTCTTCAGCTGATGGCGAAACTCGAGTCACATCGCATTATTTCTGCCTCATGCACAAATTCATATTGTTACTCCTATGAACAGAGAAAGTGAAATATTCCTTGATATTAAAAAAGACCCAAGCCGCTAATAATAACAACGGAAGCCTACAGATCAACTTACCTACTCATTCATTACTGCTGCAGTGCTTGTTGTAGTGCTGAGTGGAAATAGGAAGAAAGCGCATTTTATGGCTAATAAAAGTGTTGAATACAAAGTGTTGACAGTGCTGAGTAAGAACTTAAACATGAACTCATAAAAACAGCAGCTCATAGCTGCATTTGTTGACAGTCTTTCTGTAGTCATAGTTTGAAACATTTTGAAATATCACAGTATCAACTTTGCTGTAGATTTCTTATGCCTGCTACGTTACTGCAGACACCATAATCTGAGCCATCCGATTGGCCAGCGGTAAGCCTATAGTGCACTTGATTTGCTCTCTGGGCCCGCTGGGAAGGCAGAGTTTGTACCTTCAGACATGAAATGATTCACAATGGCAACAGTTTGCCTACTCAGCGCGGGGCAGCTGAATCGGGTGCATCTACCGCCAACAAAAAAAGGAACACAAGGCTTTATCTTTGGGTTTTTTACAGAAATGTTTGGCAATTGACTAGGAATGCCTTGGTGACCATTGCTCTAGAAAGTTGAGTGAAGTTAAATCTCGTCCTTCTCTCTGTGGACTGATATTTCTGCGTGTGGGGCCTGGTATGGTATGATAACAGGTGCCACTCTGGTTTCTACCAGAGGCGGTGCCTCCTTGACAACGCTTCACTTAATTTAGTTTTCAATTTGCATAAAGTAGAGCAGAGCTCAACTTTTTGTATTGCTCCACTAGCAGGGTTCTCGCCGCTCATCTTCCCACAATCCCGCGCACATTTCTCTGTGTGCCTTAATTTGAAAATTAATGGGGGTGGAACTTCTGCTGAATTTGTTGTTTGACCTGAAAAGGGCCTCTGCTTGTCAACTCTTCGCTGCAAAAGACTGGCTGCTTCGAGGGCATAGGTGTGAATGTATTCTAGTAAGTATACATTTTGAAAATGAAAAAAAGAAACAATGTACTATATATTAGCTGCTAGCTAGCATAGGAAGGCCACTCTGTGTGGGGTAGTGAGCTGCTAGCTAGCTAGCCAACTGTACATACTGTCTAGCTAAGTGAAATATCAACAGCTAGCTAAATTCCTATTAGCTTGTTATCTTGATGTAGGCCTATTTATCACTGTAAATTAAAAAACACATGCTCCAAATGCATTTGTAGATAACAACAGCAATGGAAGAGGGTGAAAGGATTTGCTGCTCCAGCTGTCAGAAAAAGGAAAAGACTACTAGTGCATTCTGAAAGTATTCAGACCCCATTGTTTTTTCCACATTTTGTTACGTTACAGCCTTATTCTAAAATGAATTAAATAAATAAAAATCCTCATCAATCTACACACAATATCCTATAATGACAAAGTGAAAATATGTTATTTACATAAGTATTCAGACCCTTTGCTATGAGACTCGAAAATTGAGCTCAGGTGCATCCTGTTTCCATTGATCATCCTTGAGATGTTTCTACAACTTGATTGGAGTCTACCTGTGGTAAATTCAATTGATTGGACATGATTTGGAAAGTCACACACCTGTCTATATAAGGTCCCACAGTTGACAGTGCATGTCAGAGCCAAAACCAAGCTGTGAGGTCAAAGGAACTGTCAGTTGAGCTCCGAGACAGGATTGTGTCGAAGCACAGATCTGGGGAAAGGTACCAAAACATTGAAGTTTCCCAAGAACACAGTGGCCTCTATCATTCTTAAATGGAAGAAGTTTGGAACCACCAAGACTCATCCTAGAGCTGGCCGCCCGGCCAAACTGAACAATCGGGTTTGAAGGGCCTTGGTCAGGGAGGTCACAAAGAACCCGATGGTCACTCTGACAGAGCTCCAGAGTTCCTCTGTGGAGATGGGACACCCTTCCAGAAGGACAACCATCTCCGCTGCACTCCACCAATCAGGCTTTAATGGTGGTGTGGCCAGATGGAAGCCACTTTTTAGTAGAAGGCACATGACGGCCCACTTGGAGTTTGCCAAAAGGCACTTGAAGGACTCTCAGACCATGAGAAACAAGATTCTCTGGTCTGATGAAACCAAGATTGAACTCTTTGGCCTGATGAAAACCTGCTTCAGAGCGCTCTGGACCTCAGACTGGGGCGAAGGTTCACCTTTTCAACAGGACAACTACCCTAAGCACACAGCCAAGACAACACAGGAATGGCTTTGGGACAAGTCTCTGAATGTCCTTGAGTGGCCCAGCCAGAACCCAGACTTGAACCTGATCGAACATCTCTGCAGAGACCTGAAAATAGCTGTCCATTGAGGCTCCCCATCCAACCTGACAGAGTTTGAGAGGATCTGCAGAGAAGAATGGGAGAAACTCCCCAAATACAGGTGTGCCAAGCTTGTTGCGTCATACCAAAGAAGACTCGAGGCTGTAATCGCTGCCAAAGGTGCTTCAACAAAGTAACGAGTAAAGGGTCTGAATACTAATGTAAATGTGATATTTCAGTTTTTTATTTTTATACATTTACAAACATTATAAAAACCTGTTTTTTCTTTGTCATTATGGGGTATTATGTGTAGATTGATGAGGGAAAAAAACAATTTAATACATTTTTAAATAAGGCCGTAATGTAACAAAATGTGGAAAAAGTCAAGGGGTCTGAATACTTTCTGAATGCACTGTATATGGAAGGTCATTTTGAGGGGGAACATTATGAAAAGCTTCTCCAGTTCTAGTCCATAGAGAGGAAAAATATGAAGACAGTGAGATAATAGCAACATACTAGTCATGGTTGTCTTGCTAATTGTAATATAATGAATCCTGTTTCTTTTTTATGTTTTCTGTACTCAGATATGGCGAGCTTTGAAAGTCTGTCCTCAGATTAAGTGGTCCCAATGGATGTCCCAAGAGACTGCTGGCACATTCTTGTATGCCATGGGTTGTATGTGTACTTATGTTAGCAAAGGTACACAACAATACAGTTAAAATTCACACACAATGTAGGCTTCAAACCTGCAGACCAATCCTGCTCCTGGAGTTATGCTGGATGTGCAGGCATCTGTTCAAGCCCAGTAGTAACACACCTGATACAACTTATCGAACCTAAAGAGTTGATAAGAATTTGTATTATTGCTGGGCTGGAATAGAAGTCTGCTCACCAGGTAGATCAGGGTGTGGAGCAAGGTTGGCCACCTCTGGTATGGACTAGTTTTTGTTCAACTGAAAGTATGCTTTAGTAATAATAGCCTACATACTAAGATGTCTAACATGTACGAACAAGTTAACATGTCATTTCAAAATGTACAAATAAACTGAGTTGATTCATTCATTGTTGATTCATTGAAGTAAAGTTGTTAAACTTGTTTAAATTGTTAACTTAAAACTGTTATTCAAGATGAACTAGTGTCAATGTTCATTAATCACAGGTCACAATTCTGCAATAAAAAGGGATGAAGGGGATCTGTCTTTAATTTGTCTGTGTTTCTGTGTTGCTTTTTCAAATTAGCATTTGTCCAGTTGTGAGCTTTCCAATCTGTTTTAATGAATTGTCACTCTGTCTCAGGATATCAGCCATGTGAACCCATTTTGCAGGTTATTATATTGGCATGCATCACCAATGCAGCCATAGGCCTGCAGTATAATAACATTAGTGGCCTGATGGGCATGTGCAATGCGCCCTTGTCATTGTACATCTGAAGCAGAGAATAGCTAAACTCACACATTGTTTTAGGTACTAGTCTGGGAAATATTGCATTGAGAGACTGTCCATAGATGCCACATATCAAGTTTTTTGCAAGTGTTTTTCACAACATGTGGAAAGTCCATCATGCCGGACCTTATGGGTCCCTGAGGCAAATCTGTTCTTTGTAAGTAGAAGGACCTAGGTGGCGCTACAAAGTATTAATTTAAGGGGGCTGAATAATTTTGCACGCCCAATTTTTCAGTTTTTGATTTGTTAAAAAAGTTTGAAATATCCAATAAATGTCGTTCCACTTCATGATTGTGTCCCACTTGTTGTTGATTCTTCACAAAAAAATACAGTTTTATATCTTTACGTTTGAAGCCTGAAATGTGGCAAAAGGTCGCAAAGTTCAAGGGGGCCGAATACCTTCGCAAGGCACTGTAATTTACCACCTTCACAAGTGCCGTCTCAGTGCTATGATGGGGTCTAAAACCAGACTGAAGCATTATAATGCATTCATGTGCATTATACATGTAGGCCTATGTATTTTATAGGAAGTGAGCTATAATAATCAACGTCATGACACAGGTATAATGAAAGAGCCATAACTAAGCTAAAATATGAGGATCATAATGTTAAGATACCATAATCCAATTGGTAACATATTACATGGGAAATTAAAGTGTTTAATTTACAATGTTATAATGTGTGTTACTGGTGAATTCTACACTTTGGTGGGCAAATTTCACAATTTAATTTAGTCAACACATTTACAAATGGTGGCTTTGATCACAGTTTTGAAGTTTAGGTTTAGTTCATAGCTAGCTAGCAGCACAAGCAAACGTTGTGCAAATCTCTCTTCGCCCACCATCAACACCAACAATCTCTGCAATCCTCCATGCCGTTGACCTTCTGATTTTGTCTCTGTATTCTAACAAATTTACATCATATAGAATTGGAAAACCAGACACAAAGATGATTGGCTTTCCTCAATATATTTTTTTGGTTTTGCTTGTCCGTAACAAATGACAAGTTAAACTACAGTATGTTTCATGAACGGAAGATTTTAAAGCAAACATCTGTTTCTCACTTGATTAGTTAACGTCAGTGGTGGCCGCGTAACATGTGCATAAGTTGAGCAGAGCTTAACCTTTTCAACTGATCCAATAGCAGCATACTCACACCTTCCTGTAATGCTCGTCGTTGGAATGAGGTGAGGGCCAAAGCGCAGCGTGGTGAGTGTTCATCATATATTTATTAAACCAAGAACACTAAACAAAATAACAAAGGAGAACGAAACGAAACAGTTCTGTAAGGTGACATACACATGACAGAAAAGAATCACCCACACCACACAGGTGGGAAAAGGCTACCTAAGTATGATTCTCAATCAGAGACAACGAACGACACCTGCCTCTGATTGAGAACCATAGCAGGCCAAACACAAAACCACAACATAGAAAAAAGAACATAGACTACCCACCCAACTCACGCCCTGACCATACTAAAACAAAGAGGTAACAAAAGAACTAAGGTCAGAACGTGACACTTCCCCGCACATTTCTCTGTGTGCACTCGTTGAAAATGAATGATGCCACATCTGGTGAACTTCCTGTGTAACGGTATGCTTTAGGACCATGCAGACGTCTCCGAGCACCAAAAAATGATGTCCCCCCACTTCTAAAACCTAAGTTGCATCCCTGGAGTTCTATACACATAATACTCTGTCAAATAAAAACTCAACCATTTGAAGAAAGGGGAATAAAAAGTGAAGAACTAGAGAAATGATTAAATTACATTTATTTATTAGCCTGCACATAAACCCAGCATTTTGACCTGAAGCCTTTGCAAAGGGTACTTTGGACAGGATTTATTTATTAGAACCTTAGTAGCCTGCACATAAACCCAACATTTAACCTGAATCCTTTGCAAAGGGTACTTTGGACAGGATTTATTTATTCAAACCTTAGTAGCCTGCACATAAACCCAACATTTAACCTGAATCCTTTGCAAAGGGTACTTTGGACAGGACAAGTCAGATGTGGAATATGTTCTCAAGTGTAATAACTGTATCATAACCAATTAATTAGGCTACAATAAACTACCACCCTGACTTGACGGTGGCCTATAGCTGTAAAATCTGTCAACTTCACGAAAGCTTTAGTTTATGGTTAACTATGCATTCCTCTTAGGCGTTTACCTGAGGGCTGTTTCCTCTCATAGCAGGTTTGTCACTCAGCCTGGTCTCATAGACTAGACGTAACATAGTAAATGTAAATTATGTTATGTCTACCCGTGAGTCCAGGTTATATCACTAGGCAGATGGCTGGTATCGCTTGAAAGCATGTGTGAGGTTTTGAATGTTTCCAAATGCAAATTTGAATGGTGTAATGATGGCTCTGACTCTCTTCAGTGTATCAACAACTTATTGTAACATTGCATTGTTTAATCATCTTCTGAGAAGTGGACATATTCTTCTTCTCTCTGACTGTCCACTGGGCTATGTATCCTCAGGCACGGGGGAGAGTGGGAAAACCACCTTCATCAGACAGATGAGGATCATCCATGGAAGAGGCTTCTCTGAGGAGGAAAGACGGGACTACGCCAAGCTCATCTACCAGAACATCTTCACAGCTGTGAAGGCAATGACCCGGGCCATGATCACCCTCAGACTGCCCTATGCCTACCCAGAGAATGAGGTCAGGGTCTGGTTACATACTGTTCAATCAAACTGGCCTAACCATGAGTGAAAGGCACCCTCTCTAGCATCTATCTATCTGCCCTCAGATGTATGACAGGTGGGTGCAGGATGTGGATGTCTCTGTCACCCAGCTGGACAGAGGCAATGTGGATGCCATCCGCCGTCTCTGGGCCGACCCAGGCCTCCGGGTCTGCTACAGCCGCCGCAGCGAGTACCAGCTGTTGGACTCCACAGAGTAGTGAGTACCACCAGTATCTCTTGGTCTCGCTCTCTGTTTTTTTCTCTCTCTGTCTCTCTCGCCATGGGAGACATTTACTAAGCGTTTGCCCCAGGTGAAATATTTGCTAAGTTTGCACCTGCTTTTTTCAGTAGAGGCTGAAAAAATATGAAGTAGATGGTTTTTGCTTCCTTGGTAAGATACCTATGTCAATACAAAATGTTATACCTTAATAATCACAATGAATGAAAAAAAACGATTGTTTCATTCACAGAACTGTGTCCCCATTGTACAGCATTGTGCGTTGTACACTGTCCTTATCAACTGCAAAGTACATGATGTCCATTGGAGGGGGCTAATTCTCCACAAATAAATGCACAACCAGATCTCAGCCATGTTAAAAACACATATTCACAAACAGCCATCTTGTCCGGCACCATTTGATTTCATTTTATAAATCAAATCAAATAGCAGAGAGAACAGTCTATGACTTGGGTGGCTGTAGTCTTTGACAATTTTTGTGGCCTTTCTCTGACACCGACTGGTATAGAGGTCCTGGATGGCAGAGAGCTCGGCCCCAGTGATGTACTGAGCCATACTCACCAGCCTCTGTAGCGCCTTTTGGTCTGGTGCCTTGCAGTCCGTTCCAAGCGGTGATGCAGCCAGTCAAGATGCTCTCAATGGTGCAGCTGTATAACTTTTTGAGGATCTGAGGGCCCATGCCAAATCTTTTCAGCCTTCTGAGGGAGAAGAGACTTTGTTGTGCCTTCTACATAACTGTGTGGGTGTGTGTGGACCATGTTAATTCCTTAGTGATGTGGACACTGAGGAACTTGAATCTCTCGACCCACTCCACTACAGCCTGATCGATGCCGATGTGGGCATGCTTGTCCCTCCTGTTCCTGTAGTCCTGATCAGCTCCATTGTCTTGCTGACGTTGAGGGAGAGGTTGTTATCCTGGCACTATACAGCCATGTCTCTGATCTCCTCCCTATAGGCTGCCTCATCACCATCAGTGATCAGTTCTACCACGTTGTGTCATCAGCAAACTTGAAGATGGTGTTGGAGTCGTACGCAGCTACACAGTCGTGGGTGAACGGGGAGTACAGGAGGGGACTAAGCACAAACCCATGAGGGGCCCCCGTGTTGATGGTCAGAGTGGTGGATGTGTTGTTGCCTACCCTCACTGCCTTGGGGCAGACTGGCAGGAAGTTTAGGATCCAGTTGCAGAGGGAGGTGTTCAGTGTTCAGTCACGGGGTCCTGAGCTTGGTGATGAGCTTGGAGGGAATAATGGAGTTGAATGCCGAGCTGTAGTCAACAAACAGCATTCTTACATAGGTATTGCTTTTGTCCCGGTGAGTGAGGGCAGTGAGGAGTGTAATACGGACTGCGTCATCTGTGGACTCGGTCACAATACAGATCGTTTCTCAAAAGTATACTTTTTCACTTTCCACCCATTCTTGAAAGCTACCCGATAGTAAAGTTATTTTCCTTTTAGAATTAATTTACTAAGTTGAAATTGAATAGATTGATACAGACAAAGTCAACAAGTTGATGTCAAAAATAAATGATGCATCACATTACGAGAAAATGAAATAGGCCTAATGTTGGACTGCTATCTGTCCCTACCTGTCTCCCCTCCTGTCCTCTCTCTCCTTCTCCCTGCTCTCTCAGTATTTACTCAGCTAGCTCTGAGTCATTATAGCAGCATGATAAGAAACATGCACACAGTCAGTCAACATCCAATTAATGACAGGTTGTGTCAACATAAACCATTAAAACAATAATCCCAACACAGTGGTAAGGACTCCATGTGCCTTTTTCTAATTTCCCAGCTCAATTCCTTCTGCACGACTCAATTTGTGTTGATTGTTGTTGTATGTAATATACAATTGATATTACATGTCTCATGTACAGAATGAACTTGCTACTACCATTGTCATTACCATGGGAAAGATAATTGTATCACATTTTTTGTGTTCTCTTTTTTTCTTTCTTTGTCTGTTTCTCTCTCGCTTTTCCCCTATCCCTGTTTCTCTGCTTCTGTCCATTTCAGCTACATGACAAATCTGGACCGCATATCAGCCCCAGACTACATCCCCACTGCTCAGGACGTACTGCGAGTTCGATTCCCCACCACCGGCATCCATGACTACTCCTTCACTGTGGAGAAAATCACACTCAGGTGACCGCACCCTCACTCATATCACTCAGATTTTTCACCCTGGACTCACCCAGACTTCAAGGGAACTAATAGAACACCAGAGCTGCTGATGAGATTGTGGACTAAGCTATAGGCTATCTTTTATATTGTCCGACTCTACCCTTGGCTGTTTTAGACACAGTGGAATTACAAGCACATACAATCACATTACCCAGAAAACTTGCTGAAAACATACACATTTATTTTTGTGATTTTGAACATGGCAATGTCATTGTTTTTGACGAAACCTTTGTGTTATTAATATGAAAGGTCCAGCTGTGTTCAGGTGTGGTGTTTTTCACCACCCCTGTTGTGAAAGGTTGGACTGTAATTTGTCTCTGTAATCAGGCAGGCAGGATACAGGGATAGAAATGGTGAGGTATCAATTATGGCCTTTATTTAGAGCCAAATGCTCTATGAGGCTCATTTGCATGGGGACTTGAAAACTGTGAAAAACAGGTTTGATGTGTGACAGAAGGAGAGAGAAGAAATAAGTCTCGGCATACACAGGAGGATATGCCTCTCAGCCTTTCTCACAGTGTTAGCTACACCTCAAACACTTCTCGCTCATTAACAACTCTGACCAGCTGCCTCGTTGAGACAAGGCCCCTGCCTTGCGTGGCATCACAAACACCTTATTGATAAAGGTCACAATGGTGTGTGTGTGTGTGTGTGTGTGTGTGTGTGTGTGTGTGTGTGTGTGTGTGTGTGTGTGTGTGTGTGTGTGTGTGTGTGTGTGTGTGTGTGTGTGTGTGTGTGTGTGTGTGTGTTGAAAGATGCTCTAATAGGTGTTTCTAACTGTCTCTCTCTCTCACTGGGTAGGATTGTGGATGTGGGTGGACAGAAGTCAGAGAGGCGGAAGTGGATCCATTGTTTTCAGGACGTCACATCCCTCATTTTCCTGGCTTCCCTCAGTGAGTACGACCAGGTCCTGGAGGAGAGAGAGACCGATGTGAGTACCTGTCTGTCTTTCTGTCTCTCTGCCTGTCTGATTGTCTCGGCCTGCTTGTCTGTCTTACACACTGGCTGGCTGCCTGTCTCTGTCTGTCTGACTGGCAGACTGCCTGTCTGTCTCTACCTATCTGTCTGTCTGCCTGCCTGCCTGTCTGCCTGCCTTCCTGTCTATCTGCCTGTCTATCGGTCTGTCTATCTGTTTATCCTCTGTGTTGTCCTTGGCCTTCATTTCATAGCATAGTTTGTATTTTGGTCTCAACCAAGTAAACCGTTTTCTATCCAGAGGTTTTTCTGGCCATGGCCAACAGGTTTCAGTGTTGCGTATCAAAACCTGCTGCCATACCACTATCTCTCCAACCCTCCCTCCCTCCTGACCAAGGCTCACTAAGCCGCTTATCTTTCCTGGACACTTTTGAGACTCTCTCTAAATTCATTAACCTCCGCTGTGCTCCTGCCCCCATATTCTCTCTTCCCCCCCCCCCCCCGCCCCTCCCTCCTCTCCCCCCATTAGAACCGTATGGAGGAGAGCTTGGCTCTGTTCTACACCACCATCCACTCCCCCTGGTTCCTCAACACCTCCATCATCCTCTTTCTCAACAAGACAGACATCCTCGCTGATAAGATCCAGGCGTCCGACCTGCAGAAGTACTTCCCAGGGTTCACAGGTAGGTCTACACACACACACGTGCATACACACACACACACACACACACACACACACACACACACACACACATCCCCTCCATCGAGGTAAATAGAGGTGTGATGATGGATGTAAACTCATTGAGTCACATCCCTTGGTGTTAGCTACAACTTCATCGCTCTGAGAAAGAAAAACTAACTGCTGCTTCTGGCTGGAATAACAGAGACCTTATGACCCCAACTGGTGGGTTTTTGCATTATAGTTGGACATGTAAAAAAGACTGTAAAACCACCAGCAAATTAGCTCCAAGTGATTTTAGTTTTGTAAATCTGTTCCAAAGTATTCCCATGCGTAATAGAGAGATACTGTATATGTGATTGTGTACATAAGTAAGCCAGGTTTGAAATGATTGTTTTTTTTCAAATATTATATCTGTTTGGGCTTTTTGCGTCTTTTTTTGTAATTATGTCCCAGCCCCTTGACCATCCACTCAAGAATCTAGTTGATGCCCTGCCTTATGATATTCAAAAAAGTAATTTAGAAAGTCATTTCAAACCTCTTTTGAAAGGGGTTTCATAGGGTGAGTTCTCACATGAATACATAACCATGCTGGCTATAGCAAAACCAGTAAACATAATGTTCTTTAAGTACCAAATCATTATTTCTTAATGCAGGGATTATTGTTTCAGCAAGGGTTGAATGTGTGATTGATTTCATGTGTATGCTGTGGGTACATAGTTTACTAACGATGTGCCTCCACTGATGTGGAAGGAAGGTTGCCGAGCCTCTCTAGAGCTTCCCCACCACACGTCCACTCCCCCGGCATGTTGCCCATGGCAACTATAAATACCCTGCACTTTGCATCGCCAAGCCATCCCTCCAGGGGGTTTGGGGAGACTTTATTCCTTCCTCCATAAACTCTGAATTGAAGTTTTGTTTATTATCACATACACCGGATAGGTGCAGTGAAATGTGTTGTTTTACAGGGTCAGCCATAGTAGTACGGCCCCCTGGAGCAAATTAGGTGCCATCAACAGATTTTTCACCTTGTCCGCTTGGGTATTCGAAACCAGCGACCTTTTGGTTATTGGTCCAACACTCTAACCGCTAGGCTACCTGACGCCCTGAGGTTAGGTTCATCCATATTGGCCGTTTGATGTAAAGTTGCTATTTCAACTTTTTTGCGCTATAGCGTTGCGATGGTAACATTATGCGATGGTTGCTTTAGAACATATTTAATGATTTTTGTACTTCTGTACAATCTTGGGATTTTATCCTTTGCTTTTCATCTTTGTTTCTATTGGCCTCCAATTTCTCTCTCCCATTTACCCACACCCCCTGACCTCTTCTCTTCTCTCCCCTCTCTTTCTCTCCTCCCTCTCCATCTCTATCCTGCCTCTGTCCTCCCCCTCACCCCACACCTGAAGGAAAGCGACGTGACGCTCAGGATGCTATGAAGTATATACAGAAGATGTATAAGCAGCAGACTCGCAGCCGGGACAAGGAGGAGAGCAAGACGCTGTACCCCCACTTCACTTGCGCCACCGACACCAACAACATCTGCAATGTATTCAATGCCGTCAAGGACACGGTGCTCCTCAAGGCCCTCAGGGACTATGGGGTGATCTGATGGGCCTGGGGGCCCTCCTGCCTGGGGAGCAACACTCAACCAACACTCAGGGCTGAAGAGACTCTCCCCCGATCCATTCCTCGCTCACTTTTCTCCTCTCTCCATCTCAGCGCTGGGGATGCTTTCTGGCCAAACCTTCTTATTGTAGGAAGGAATCTCAGACAGAATGGACTGCTGAACACGCACGCACGCACGCACGCACGCACGCATGCACGCACACACACACACACACACACACACACACACACACACACACACACACACACACACACACACACACACTACAGGATCTGATCATAGTTATTTCCCCCTCTGGTTGTTATTGTATAATGTTGTGTTTAAGAGCTTGGAGATGCAGTGCCCTACCAGTGCTTGAAACTGGACTAGAGATGTCATGAAGTGCTGTGCCTCCATTATGTTAGTGATGACTTTAGCAGGTGGAGAGGAGAACTCTATAGCCCATATGTATCACCAACACCCCCATGTTGATAGAAAATGCCTCTGCTCTAGAGATCACTACAGAAGCTTCCACTCTATCTGTGTGTTGAATGAACGTTACTGTACACGTGTTGTAGCCATTACATAACACAACACACCATTTACACTAATAAGTTTACACTTATGAGAAGGTGCCACCAAATAAGGCTGGTGTAACATTTTGTATTTGGTTAGTCTTTTCATTTGTTTTATTGTTTGATAGCTGTATTCCAGGTGTGAGGTGTGGTGAAGGCAGGAAATGTGAGAGTCAATGGGTTCCCCTGACACAGTATGTTATGCAATGCAATGCTGTACTACACTGTTAGGATTCTTGGTTTGGTTCATTGTGGATGTTCTTGTCTCTTCCCATAATGTGCTTGCTTTTCGACCAATCACTAACTGCTATACATTGAGTTCATATGGGAACAACAATACCAGTGAATCAATACATTGCCCAACAAATCAGAGTCCTTAAAGGGATAATTCAATGTGTCATTTTGTAATTTGGGTGGTTTCCTTACCCTGTAGCATTCTATGTACAAGGTATGACAGTAATCCATGCTTTGGTTTAGTTTCCCTGGCACTGTTTCCAAATGTAAATGTTTAGCATTTGTGGCACAAATCCCATTCAAGTCATGGGACCGATTATTAGCCATTTTTGGGCATCATGTTCAAATCATCTATCTATAAGTTACTTTGGTGAACTTCACGATACTTTAGGATAATTTGGACATAAATTATAAAATTGGTCCCATGACAGATTTGTGCTACAAATGTTGGCATTTGGAAAACGTGCAAGGGAAACTAAACCAAAGAATGGATTGCTGTCATACTGTATCTTGTACACAGACTGCTTACAGGGTAAGGAAACTAATGTGTCATTGTGTAATTTGGGTGAAATATCCCTTTAAGAGCAGGAGCCAAGTACAGGGTTAATACTAGCTGGCAGGCATGCTGCTGTTAATGCTATTAGGTGGTTGAGGGAGGCCAGTAGAAATGAAAGCCTGGTATCCTGAGCGGTTCAAGTCTTGCTACTGTCTGATACCTCCAAAAATCAACCTAAAAAGAACAGAGTGTAGTTGTGATGTGAATGATGATAGGCTACAGCCCACGGTAGGGCTTTGATTTGAGCGGTGGAGTTTCCTGATCATCTCTTCGGGCTGTGCTGCGGAGTGTCATCAAAGGTTACACAGCAAAACAAGGATTTAATCATTGTATTTATTATTAACATCTCTTTATTTATCGTTGGCTAGTTCTTTTACTCTGGTCCCGATATCCAAATTTAAGTTCAGTTGATATTTAGCTCAGTAGGCTTTGGCTGTGCTCAAATTGTTACTAGGTCGGTAAGATTTTATATTGGATTTTATATTGGTGCAATTGAAGCAATATTGTCTCTATACATATGAGCGTAATATCCATCTCAATATGAGTGAGTGGAGCAGGGTGGAGTCTGTCTGATAATATAGGTATTAATATTCTAACCTGTGTGTGTGTGTGTGTGTGTGTGTGTGTGTGTGTGTGTGTGTGTGTGTGTGTGTGTGTGTGTGTGTGTGTGTGTGTGTGTGTGTGTGTGTGTGTGTGTGTGTGTGTGTGTGTGTGTGTGTGTGTGTGTAAAAGGACTTCAAGATCAGATTAAAACCTCTTCCATTTAATTGAATTCAGTAATGACAAATTGACATAGATCATATAGTGTAGTATGCATCTATTTGATCAAGATTTCAGAATATTGCTTTAGAACAGTGTGAATAATGTATACAGTATAAGGATTTGACCTGTGTTTTCTAACTTTGGCCAAATAGTTTTTTTGTAAAGGATTTGAGTCTGAATGTGCAACTGTTGTATAGCTATATACTGTATCTTCCCCCTGCAGAACTGAACATAAACCCTGCTGTTGTGAAATATTAATTGTGTTCAGCTTATTTTTATATTAGACAACCTCATCAATAGCTACAGTAACTGGAGTTGTTGTATATCTTACAGACTTAAACATTGGGAGAACTCTTATTTGTTGCAAATATTTTGTATAGATTTGGCAAGAATTTGATGAAAATATTTTCAGATTAGATTAAAGATATGTTTTGACAAAGATTCTGTTTTTGTGTTTTTCTTCAGACTATGGTACTCATGGGAAATGTAGTGTACTGCTGAATTGCTTGCCATGTTGATATAGCTTCCTGTCACTTATGACTCCAAGGAGGAGGGGCTTAGCTTAACCTGCTTTTTTAAAATAGTCATACAGGATCTTTAACCTGCCATTTATCATTTCAATAAACCCCTGTGTGCTTAAGGTGTGGCCCGAGAGAGAACCTGTAAGAACAGGTGTGTGTGTCCACAAACAGACAGCTGGCTTTGAATTTTATATGGGTGCAATTGAAGCAATACGGTCTCTGTACATATGAGTGTAATATCCATCTCAATATGTGTGTATGTATAAGATGGCTCCAGAGAAGAAGGCTGACTGTCACGCCCTGACCGTAGAGAGCTTTTTATGTCTCTATATTTGGTATGGTCAGGGTGTGATTTGGGTGGGCATTCTATGGCCTTTTTCTATGTTTTGTATTTCTTTGTTTTGGGCGGGTATGGTTCTCAATCAGGGACAGCTGACTATCGTTGTCTCTGATTGGGAACCATACTTAGATATAGGTCTAGATAGATATAGGTCTGGAGCAGTTTGAGTCAAGAGTGTCGTCCGTCCCCCCCCCCCCCCCCCCCCCCCTTTGAAGAGGGGGATGACCGCAGCTGCTTTCCAATCTATGGGAATCTCAGATGACATGAAAGAGAGGTTGAACAGGCTGGCAACATTTTCGGTGAATAATTTTTAGAAAGAAAGGGTCCAGATTGTCTAGCCCGGCTGATTTGTAAGGGTCCAGATTTTGCAGCTCTTTCAGAACATCAGCTGACTGGATTTGGGAGAAGGAGAAATGGGGAAGGCTTGGACGAGTTGCTGTGGGGCGTGCAGTGCTGTTTACCGGGTTTGGGGTAGCCAGGTGGAAGGCATGGCCAGCCGTAGAAAAATGCTTATTGAAATTGTCAATTATAGTGGATTTATCGGTGGTGACAGTGTTTCCTATCTTCAGTGCAGTGGGCAGCTGGGCGAAGGTGTTCTTATTCTCCATGGACTTTACAGTGTCCCAGAACTTTTTTGAGTTTGTGTTGCAGGATGCAAATTTCTGCTTGAAAAAGCAAGCCTTGGCTTTTCTAACTGCCTGTGTATATTGGTTTCTAGCTTCCCTGAAAAGTTGCATATCACGGGGGCTGTTCGATGCTAATGCAGAATGCCATGGGATGTTTTTGTGTTGGTTAAGGGCAGTCATGTCTGGAGAGAACCAAGGACTATATCTGTTCCTGGTTCTAAATTTCTTGAATGGGGCATGCTTATTTAAGATGGTGAGGAAGGCATTTTTTTTAAATAACCAGGCATCCTCTACTGACGGGATGAGATCAATATCCTTCTAGGATACCCCGGCCAGGTCGATTAGAAAGGCCTGATCGCTGAAGTGTTTCAGGGAGCATTTGACAGTGATGAGTGGAGGTCGTTTGACCGCTGACCCCTTACGGATGCAGGCAATGAGGCAGTGATTGCTGAGATCTTGGTTGAAAACAGCAGAGGTGTTTTTAGAGGGCAAGTTGGTTAGGATGATATCTATGAGGGTGCCCGTGTTTACGGCTTTGGAGTGGTACCTGGTAGGTTCATTGATAATTTGTGTGAGATTGAGGGCATCAAGCTTAGATTGTAGGATGGCTAGGGTGTTAAGCATGTCCCAGTTTAGGTCGCCTAGCAGCACGAACTCAGAAGATAGATAGGGGGCAATCAGTTCACATATGGTGTCCAGAGCACAGCTGGGGGCAGAGGGTGGTCTATAGCAGGCGGCAATGGTGAGAGACTTGTTTTTAGAGGGTGGATTTTTAAATTGTTTGGGTACAGACCTGGATAGTAGGACAGAACTCTGCAGGCTATCTCTGCAATAGATTGCAACACCGCCCCCTTTGGCCGTTCTATCTTGTCTGAAAATGTTGTAGTTAGGGATGAAGATTTCAGAATTATTGGTCGTTTTCCTAAACCATGATACAGACATGGCTAGAACATCCGGGTTGGCAGAGTGTGCTAAAGCAGTGAATAAAACAAACTTAGGGAGGAGGCTTCTAATGTTAACATGCATGAAACCAAGGCTATTGCGGTTACAGAAGTCATCAAAAGAGAGTGCCTGGGGAGTAGGAGTGGAGCTAGGCACTGCAGGGCCTGGACTCACCTCTACATCACCAAAGGAACAGAGAAGGAGTAGGATTAGGGTACGGCTAAAAGCTTTGAGAATTGGTCGTCTAGAACGTCTGGAACACAGAGTAAAAGGAGGTTTCTGTGGGTGATAAAATAGCTTCAAGGTATAATGTACAGACAAAGGTATGGTAGGATGTGAATACAGTGGAGGTAAACCTAGGTATTGAGGGATGATGAGAGACATATTGTCTCTAGAAACATCATTGAAACCAGGTGATGTCATAACATGTGTGGGTGGTGGAACTGAAAGGTTGGATAAGGTATAGTGAGCAGGGCTAGAGGCTCTACAGTGAAATAAGCCAATAAACACTAACCAGAACAGCAATGGACAAGGCATATTGACATTAAGGAGAGGCATGCTTAGTCGAGTGATCATAAGGGTCCAGTGAGTAGTGAGGTTGGATGGGGTCACTGCGATTCAGACAGCTAGCCGGGCCATCGGTAGCAAGCTAGCATAGGATGGAGGTCTGTTTTTAGCCACCTCGTGTGTGTGTTTCCGTCGGTAGATTAGTGGGGTTCCGTGTGGTAGAGGGGATCAATCCAATTGGCAAAATAGATATAGTTACAGTGACCCAAGAAAAATTGTCCAATAGACCTATTCAGATAGCAGCCGATAAGACCGCTAACGATTAGCGGGCCGCAGATGGGCGTTCGGGTAACGTCGCGACGGAGGGGCCAGTTGGATAACTCCCTCGGGCAGATAACGTCGGTAGTCCAGTCGTGAAGGCCCGGTGGGGCTCCACATCGGCAGTAAAACGGGTCCGGATAGGTGATTGTAGCCCAGGAGTGGCTGATGGAACTCTTCAGCTGGCTAGCTCCGGAATAATTGATGTTTGCTCCGGGATCGACGTAAGCCAATAGTCACATGGATAGTAAATGTCCAGAGCTTGCGGTTGAAATCCAGGGATATGGAGAGAAAAATAGGTCCGGTATGTTCTGGTCTGAGTCACGTTGTACAAAACTGCCGATAGCTTTTCGAGCTAAAGGATAGCTGATGACCACAAACCGTGGTTAGCTGAATACTACCGTTAGTGCTTAGTGGGACTATCATTTGTTTTTCAATAGGACAATGACCCAACACACTGCTAAGCTGTGTAAGGGCTATTTGACCAAGAAGGAGAGTGATGGAGTGCTGCATCAGATGACCTTGCCTCCACAATCACCCAACCTCAACCCAATTGAGATGGTTTGGGATAAGTTGGACCACAGAGTGAAGGAAAAGCAGCCAACAAGTGCTCAGCATATGTGGGAACTCCTTCCAGACTGTTGGATAAGCATTCCAGGTGAAGCCGGATGAGAGAATGCCAAGAGTGTGTAAAGCTGTCATCAAGGCAAAGGGTGGCTACTTTGAAGAATCTAAAATATATTTTGATTTGTTTAACAGTTTTTTGGTTACTACATGGTTCCATATGTGTTATTTTATAGTTTTGGTAGAAAATTGTAAAACCTAAAATAAAGAAAAATGAGTAGTGTCTAAACTTTGACTGGTACTGTATATCTATATTGAATTTGGCCTTTACTACTGTAGCTCACAGAAATGCACTGAATAACACAAATCTTCAGGAATAAGGTTTTGAAGTGATTGTCCTATTTTTAGGAGATATAAGAAAACTCAGGAAATATTTACATGTTTTGGACACATATTTAACGCCTGTTTTTTTGCTGGTACAAAACTACCTCCACACCTCCATTCATATGTATGGGTTACCTTCAGACGATTCCCTGATACTTGTGATGGTTATAGTGCAAAACGGAGAACACCATCATGTTCGTGAGAGTCTTATCTTTCCATAGAGTGGTCCTATTAGTTAGCCAAACTGTTTGGACGTTACAGATGTTTTCCTGGTCTGACAAGTATAGCTGTAACTTTGCCACTTTCCACCGCAGATGCCGACATAGGTGGATGTGGCAAATTGAGATGCGGCCCATGCAAAAAAAAATATTATGTTAATCAGATTGACGCACGGATGCATCAACAGACTCTTAAGGATTTTAATGGCCTGTCTGAATGGCAGTAGCTTGGAAACCCACTCAGAGGTTCAGCCACAGAGGCGCAATAGGGGACTAGGCGCTGCAATTCATCTTCATTTTAATTGGAACAATTTGAGTTTAGTTTGAAGCGCTGTTCTTCCACATTAATAAACCAGGGCCCGCAGCTCTTTCTCTCTATTTAATTAACGCAGTTCCAACTGATGTTGCAGAGCAGAGGGGGTGAAAAAAAGTACCACAACAAAACAAAATTACCTGATAGGCTCCTGAGTGGCGCAGTGGTCTAAGGCACTGCAGCTCAGTGTTAGAGGCATCACTACAAACACCCTGGTTTGAATCCAGGCTGTATCACAACCAGCTGTGAATGGGAGTCCCATAGTGCAGCGCACAATTGGCCCATCGTCGTCCGGGTTTGGCCGGTGTAGGCTGTCATTGTAAATAAAAAGTTGTTTTTAGCTGACTTGCCTAGTTAAATAAAGGTTAAATAAATAGGCTTGGCTCTATATAAGGAGAATAGAAGAAACAAAGAAGGGGATATTAGTAGATGGACAAGGTCTAGCAAGACCTTTTGGAAACGATTAGAAGAGAAGATTTTCTTTCTAAAGATGGTGTTTCAGTGTGGTTTTGTTCCTGCTCAGAGGAGGAACAATGGAGGAACAGCTGTGCCAGTAATTGGTTATTGACATGTCTTTTGCGTGGCTTGGACTCCTAGTCAACAAAAGACTGAGCTGCTTCTGGTTGATTATCGTTGCAGGGTATTCAGATGGATGTTCCTCCCACTCCCCCTTGCTCTCCGTCACTCTGCAGGCCAGCTCTGGTCTCGGTGAGGGGTAAGCCCCGGTAGAAAAGCCCAAGCCAGCTGGTGTATCCAAGGCTAGAGCACAGCGCTGATTCCATGCTGCCAAATTGATTCATTTTGGGTGTTGATAACCATTTTAAATTGTCTTCTATTCACTGAAAATGATTGAAAAAGACCTGTGGAAGAAAAGCTTATTTGCTTCACTCTGTGGAAATGATCTGAAATGCTATTTTGTGGGGGTGAATGGAGAATATTTACAATATCTACAAATTGCAATTTTTCAGTCTAAGAATTGTATTTCTATCAATTAGCAAGAATAATATTTGAAAGGATATATCATTTTCTTGAAGATTATTGTTTATCAAGCTGATTGATGCTCTGTGTATCTGCCTTGAGAGACATTAATGAAGATGGGAGGCTTTGACTGTTTCTTATCAGCTTGTCCAGTCTACAGCAGCATACCCACAGAAATACACAGACAACCACAAGGCAGAAAACAGCCAGCCCTCAAACAGCCAGAGCTATTACCTCGTCTCTCTACAACACATCACAAAGATACCTGTGTTCTAGAAGGGTGTTCTGTGCGGCTGGGGATGAAAAAGACGAGGGGAATCCTCACACAGGTCTTTCATCACTACACAGGGGAGCTAGGAAAAAGTTGTGTCATGTGTGTGTGCTTAGTTTTGGCTCCAAGAGGGATCAATCAATAGCAATGGTATTTCAGGAGAAGATGAATGTGCGTATGTGTGTGTGTCAGTATGATGTTCCCAAAAACAGATCCATCTTCATGAGTTAGCTGTGTACATCCCACCTGCTATCAAATCCACCTTATTTATAAATCCCACTCTAGCTTGCACTCATGCACCCCAAAAATCTGATGGGGCACAAAATATGTTAGGATGGGGGGGTGAGCTACCCCCCCCCCCCCCCCCCCCCCCCTCCAAAAAAAAACCCAGCCCGAAACAGCTTTTCCTGCAATCTAGAGCCATAATCATTAGACTTAATTCTATGTAAAGCAAATATGTTTATTTTTCTGCATATCTAAGCATACCTCTTGAGCTGTGTGTATCATCCTGGCCGGTGTTTCATTTTTTTTAAATAAAATAAATATGCTTCTCTGCATCTTTGCTAAAATCTGGGTAAACGATTGAAAGGAATGTGAGTCTGATTCAGTACATTTAGTAATCGCTTGCTTTTCTTCCAATCTTGCCAGCAGGCATGCCACTTTAAACAGTTCAAGCTACAGCTACTCTAACTTGATTGATAGCCTGAATTGGCTTCTTGGTAGCTAGTTATGAGGTTGGGAGATTGGACTAGCTAAAGCCAGCTTAATAATATTTCTAGGTGGCTAATAGTATTACAGAGAAACAACATCAACAACAAAAATACTCTTATATAATTTTTTCTTCTTAAAAAAAAAAGAAAAAAAAGACAAATCTGAGGTGCCCCCACTGGGTGCCCCCCAGTGCCCCCTATGGGCATGATGCCTCTGCTTGCACTGCAGCCATAGTTGACAAATCAACCTCTTTAAATGTCAGGCAGACATGAATATGCCAAAATCATCTCATGTCACTGGTACTTTTGGCAATGTATGAAAGATGAACTATTTGTATGTGTGTAACAAAGCAGCTCTGCGCTGACATTGCACTGTGACTATTTCCCTTTTATTAAAGCCCTCGCCTACATGCACACCAGTGGAGGCTGGTGGGAGGAGCTATAGGAGGACGGACCCATTGCAATGGCTGCAGTGGAATACATGGAACGGAGTCAAACATGGTTTCCATGTATTTGATATGTACCATTAATTCCATTCCAGCCATTAAAATGAGCCGGTCCTCCTATAACTCCACCCACCAGCCTCCCAAACACACTTACACACTTACACACTTACACACTTACACACACACACACACACACACACACACACACACACACACACACACACATATTCAAGTAATACCTTAATTTCTTCCATCTTTTCCTTATCTTTAAGGTATTGCTGGTATCAAAGCCAAAACTTTTCTTTCCACCTAATAACCTAGTAATCACTTCAGTAAACTTTTGACTATGGCTTAGTATGAAACGGAGCAGTAATGCTGAGGCGGCAGCCGCACGCACTACGCTCTTAAACTATTGATGGTTGCTAGGCAGCGGCAGTTAACCATCCTCCTGGCAGTTCTAAACGTTGCGAGGCATGTCACTTCTCCCATCTTTTCACATAGCCCACCACTACGAATTACTGTGGGAATAAATATCACTGAGTTACAAAATTATTGGAATAAATTAGGCAGGTACAATTGAAGGCATGCATTAAATTGTTGCTTACTAAAACTCCCAAAGTCAAGTCATCCAATTGTTGAAGCAGCCTACCCGCATGTGGTCAACCAGATTATAATTTTAGCATCGTTTTGATTGGGTCAGGTCCATCGCGTTGCTTGAGCTAAGTGTGGGGTCTCGTCTTGATAAATCAATCAATGTCACATTTTTGTTTTCACTGAATCTCCGTTTGGATATTGGTTAGGCTTCAGCAATAAGCCTGGGGGATTGTTAGCTAAATTGAGTTGAGTGCTGCTCATTATCATCTTGTCTAGTTGGCTCATTTATAAGAACATTTTGCCATCATGTTATGTAGTTTAACAAGTTGATTATTTTGCTCTTTACTCGCAGTCGCTTAGTATCCTAGGCCTACTCCTGACCAAAAACCTGTGACTTCCCATACAAAAAAAGATTGCAGTTTTGAAACGGCAGTAGAAGTGCAATAACTGCAGTGGACTGTGGTATTTTGGACGCATGTAATTGTTGAATAACTCCAGTGTACTGCCGTCGAACTGCAGTTATACTGCACTCTAATGGCAGTTACACTGCAAAATTACTGCAGTGAAAAAACAGTTATACTGATACTGTGGTTATACTGCACTCTGATTGCAATCTTTTTTCATAAGGGTTCACTGACTTGTCTCAATCAATGTGATTTTGTTTCACTGAACTCCTGAATAGCCTATTTGGTTCATTTGTTTCTGGCTGGGCAAATAAGTGGAGATGGTATAGCTCATCTACTCGTTTGCTCATCTCTCACTAATCAGAAACATCTCAATGTAAGACCCAATGACTAATCCCTAAGTGAGTGAGGAGTGAGGGTAGGAAATATGAAATGCGAATCAAAAAAGCATGGGCTTGGGCTCTGTTTCAAAATATTACTTCTTTATATGATAGCGGTTCCACAGCTTCCTGTGACAAGTTGTGTGTGGAAAATATCATTTATTTGATCCTGTTATATTCAATTATATTCTTACTACAAAATACACTGAGTGTACAAAACATTAGGAACACCTTCCTAATAATGAGTTGCACCCCCTTTTGCCACCAGAACAGTCTCTATTTGTCAGGGCATGGACTCTACAAGGTGTCCAAAGCATTCCACAGGGACATTGTACGCTATGTTAAAAGCATTGTGTGTTTGTGTGTGTATAACTAAACTCAGCATAAAAAGGAATGTCCCTTTTTCTTTCAGAGATAATTCGTAAAAATCCAAATAACTTTACAGAGCTTCATTGTAAAGGGTTAAAACATTGTTTCCCATGCTTGTTCAATTAACCATTTTGTTAGAGCGAACAGACAGTGTCTGTCGTAAAATATGCTAAACTCTCATTTCCTCCTCTACCAAATCAACAAATTGACAAGCTGGCTTCCAAGGCTGAGGTCCTGAGTTATATTCAAATCAAATCAAATTGTATGAGTCACATGCACCGAATACAACAGTGAAATGCTTACTTACGAGCCCCTAACCAACAATGCAGTACAAATAAGAATAAGAAATACAAGTAACAAGTAAATAAAGAGCAGCAGTTAAATAACAATAGCGAGACTATATACAGGGGGGTACCGGTACAGAGTCAATGTGCGGAGCCACTGGTTAGTCGAGGTAATTAAGATAATATGTACATGTCGGTAGAGTTATTAAAGTGACTATGCATAGATGATAACTACAGAGAGTAGCAGCAGTGTAAAAATGGGGGGACTCATGCAAAAAGTATAGGTAGCCATTTGATAAGCTATTATGGACCTCTTGGACCTAGTCTTGGCACTCCAGTATTGCTTGCCGTGCGGTAGCAGAGAGAACAGTCTATGTCTAAGGTGGCTGGAGTCTCTGACAATTTTTTGGGCCTTCCTCTGACACCGCCTGGTATAGAGGTCCTGGATGGCAGGAAGCTTGGTCCCAGTGATGTACTGGGCCGTACGCACAACCCTCTGTAGTGCCTTGCGGTCAGAGGCCGAGCAGTTGCCATACCAGGCAGTGATACAACAAGTGATGATGCTCTCAATGGTGCAGCTGTAGAACCTTTTGAGGATTTGAGGACCCATGCCAAACCTTTTCAGTCTCCTGAGGGGGAATAGGTTTTGTCGTGCCCTCTTCACGAATGTCTTGGTGTGCTTGGACCATGTTAGTTTGTTGGTGATGTGGACACCAAGGAACTTGAAACTTTCATCCTGCTCCACTACAGCCCTGTCAATGAGAATGGGGCGTGCTCTGTCCTCTTTTTCCTGCAGTCTGCAATCATCTCCTTTGTCTTGATCACGTTGAGGGAGAGGTTGTTGTCCTGGCTCCACACGGCCAGGTCTCTGACCTCCTCCCTATAGGCTGTCTCGTAGTTGTCGGTGATCAGGCCTACCACTGTTGTGTCATCGGAAAACTTAATGATGGTGTTGGAGTCGTGCCTAGCAGTTCAGTCATGAGTGAAAAGGGAGTACAGGAGGGGACTGAGCACGTACCACTGAGGGACCCCTGTGTTGAGGATCAGCGTGCCGGATGTGTTGTAACCTACCCTTACCACCTGGGCGTGGTCCGTCAGGAAGTCCAAGATCCAGTTGCAGAGGGAGATGTTGAGTCCCAGGGTCTTTAGCTTATTGATGAGCATTGTGGGCACTACGGTGTTGAACTCTGAGCTGTAGTCAATGAATAGCATTCTCACATAGGTTTTTCCTTTTGTCCAGGTGGGAAAGGGCTGTGTGGCGTGCAATAGAGTTTGCATCATCTGTGGTTCTGTTAGGGTGGTATGCAAATTGGAGTGGGTCTAGGGTTTCTGGCATAATGGTGTTAATGACTCCTTGATGTGAGTCATGACCAGCCTTTCAAAGCACTTCATGGCTACATACGTGAGTGCTACAAGTCGGTAATAATTTTGGCAGGTTACCTTAGTGTTCTTGGGTACAGGGACTATGTTGGTCTGCTTAAAACATGTTGGTATTACAGAATTGGACGAGCAGAGTTTGAAAATTTCAGTGAAGACACTTGCCAGTTGGGCAGTGCATGCTCACAGTACACATCCTGGTAATCCATCTGCCCCTGCAGCCTTGTGAATGTTGATCTGTTTAAAGGTCTTCCGGAACAGCTGGTGCTCTCATGCATGTTTCAGTGTTATTTGCCTCGACGCGAGGATAGAAGTAGTTTAGCTCGGCTGGTAGGCTGGTGTGACTGGGCAGCTCTCGGCTGTGCTTCATTTCTCATTTACAACCGCGCCTGGCCAAGATAAAGCAAATCAGTTCAACACATACAATAACACATGGAAAAAACTCAAATACAGTCAATAATACAAAAACCGTAGAAAACGTCTATATACAGTGTGTGCAAATGAGGCAGGATAAGGGAGGTAAGGCAATAAATAGGCCAGGTGGCAAAGTAATTACAATATAGAAATTAAACACTGGAATGGTAGATGTGCAGAAGATGAATGTGCAAGTAGAGATACTGGGGTGCAAAGGAGCAAGATAAATAAATAAATACAGTATGGGGATGAGGTACAGTGCCTTGCGAAAGTATTCGGCCCCCTTGAACTTTGCGACCTTTTGCCACATTTCATACTTCAAACATAAAGATATAAAACTGTATTTTTTTGTGAAGAATCAACAACAAGTGGGACACAATCATGAAGTGGAACGACATTTATTGGATATTTCAAACTTTTTTAACAAATGAAAAACTGAAAAATTGGGCGTGCAAAATTATTCAGCCCCTTTACTTTCAGTGCAGCAAACTCTCTCCAGAAGTTCAGTGAGGATCTCTGAATGATCCAATGTTGACCTAAATGACTAATGATGATAAATACAATCCACCTGTGTGTAATCAAGTCTCCGTATAAATGCACCTGCACTGTGATAGTCTCAGAGGTCCGTTAAAAGCGCAGAGAGCATCATGAAGAACAAGGAACACACCAGGCAGGTCCGAGATACTGTTGTGAAGAAGTTTAAAGCCGGATTTGGATACAAAAAGATTTCCCAAGCTTTAAACATCCCAAGGAGCACTGTGCAAGCGATAATATTGAAAATGGATTATCAGACCACTGCAAATCTACCAAGACCTGGCCGTCCCTCTAAACTTTCAGCTCATACAAGGAGAAGACTGATCAGAGATGCAGCCAAGAGGCCCATGATCACTCTGGATGAACTGCAGAGATCTACAGCTGAGGTGGGAGACTCTGTCCATAGGGCAACAATCATGCACAAATCTGGCCTTTATGGAAGAGTGGCAAAAAGAAAGCCATTTCTTAAAGATATCCATAAAAAGTGTTGTTTAAAGTTTGCCACAAGCCACCTGGGAGACACACCAAACATGTGGAAGGTGCTCTGGTCAGATGAAACCAAAATTGAACATTTTGGCAACAATGCAAAACGTTATGTTTGGCGTAAAAGCAACACAGCTGAACACACCATCCCCACTGTCAAACATGGTGGTGGCAGCATCATGGTTTGGGCCTGCTTTTCTTCAGCAGGGACAGGGAAGATGGTTAAAATTGATGGGAAGAGGGATGGAGCCAAATACAGGACCATTCTGGAAGAAAACCTGATGGAGTCTGCAAAAGACCTGAGACTGGGACGGAGATTTGTCTTCCAACAAGACAATGATCCAAAACATAAAGCAAAATCTACAATGGAATGGTTCAAAAATAAACATATCCAGGTGTTAGAATGGCCAAGTCAAAGTCCAGACCTGAATCCAATCGAGAATCTGTGGAAAGAACTGAAAACTGCTGTTCACAAATGCTCTCCATCCAACCTCACTGAGCTCGAGCTGTTTTGCAAGGAGGAATGGGAAAAAATGTCAGTCTCTCGATGTGCAAAACTGAGAGACATACCCCAAGCGACTTACAGCTGTAATCGCAGCAAAAGGTGGCGCTACAAAGTATTAACTTAAGGGGGCTGAATAATTTTGCACGCCCAATTTTTCAGTTTTTGATTTGTTAAAAAATCTTTTGAAATATCCAATAAATGTCGTTCCACTTCATGATTGTGTCCCACTTGTTGTTGATTCTTCACAAAAAAATACAGTTTTATATCTTTATGTTTGAAGCCTGAAATGTGGCAAAAGGTCGCGGGTTCGAGGGGGCCGAATACTTTCGCAAGGCACTGTAGTTGGATGGGCTATGTACCGTTGGTGCTTAAAGCTATTGACGGAGATATGAGTCTCCAGCTTCAGTGATTTTTGCAGTTCATTCCAGTCATTGGCAGCAGAGAACTGGAAGGAAAGGCGGCTAAAGGAAGAATTGGCTTCGGGGGTGACCAGTGAGATATACCTGCTGGAGCGCGTGCTACGGGTGGGTGCTGCAATGGTGACCAGTGAGCTGAGATAAGGTGGGGCTTTACCTAGCAGAGACTTGTAGATGACCTGGAGCCAGCGGGTTTGCCCGAACAAGGAGAGGAGCCGACTTCGATGGAAGTCGTGACAGTAACCCCCCCCCCCCCCCCCCCCTCCCCCCACTGAGGACGACCCGGAGGACGAGGCGCAGGGCGATCCGGCCGGCGACGGTGAAACTCCTGCAGCAGTTCAGGATCCAAAACATCTGCAACTGGAACCCAGCACCTCTCCTCCGGCCCGTACCCCTCCCACTCCACGAGGTACTGAAAGCCCCCCACCCGACGCCTCAAATCCAGGATGGAATGAACAATGTACTCCGGGGCCCCCTCGATGTCCACAGGGGGCAGAGGGACCTCCCGCACCTCAGATTCCTGGATCGGACCAGCCACCACCGGCCTGAGGAGAAACAAATGGAACGAGAGGTTAATACGATAATCAGAGGGAAGCTGTAATCTATAACATACCTCGTTCACCCTCCTCAGAACTTTAAATGGCCCCACAAATCGTGGACCCAGCTTCCGGCAGGGCAGGTGGAGGGGCAAGTTACGGGTCGAGAGCCAGACCCGGTCTCACTGGGGAGACGGGCCGCGCTGGCTTTCTGGCGACACGAAGCTCGCTGGAGATGGACACGGGCTGCCTCCCATGTACCAGTCGTCCACTGCAGGAGTCTCGGTCTGACCCTGATGCCACGGTGCCAGAACAGGCTGGTACCCCAATAAGCACTGAAAGGGGGAGAGGTTAGTGGAGGAGTGGCGAAGTGAGTTCTGTGCCATCTCGTCTCAGGGTACAAACGCTGCCCACTCCCCCGGCCGGTCCTGATAATAGGACTGCAGAAACCTGCCCACATCTTCATTGACTCGCTCTTCCTGCCCGTTACTCTTGGGGTGAAAAGCTGAGGTAAGGCTAATCGAGATCCCCAGATGTTCCATGAACACCTTCCAAACTCTCGACGTGAACTGGGGACCCCGATCCGACACCATATCCTCAGGCACCCCGTAGTGCCGGAAGACGTGTGTAAACAGGGCCTCTGCAGTCTGTAGGGCCGTAGGGAGACCAGGCAGAGGGAGAAGACGACAGGACTTAGAAAAATGATCCACAACGACCAGGATCGTGGTATTTCCCTGTGAGGGAGGAAGATCCGTTAGGAAATCCACTGATAGATGTGACCAAGGTCGTTGTGGAACAGGTATGGAATGTAACTTACCTCTGGGCAGGTGTCTCGGAGCCTTATACTGGGCACACACCGAGCAGGAGGAGACATAAACCCTCACGTCCTTAGCCAAAGTGGGCCACCAGGTCTTCCCAGTCAGACAGCGCACCGTCCGACCGATCCCCAGATGACCAGAGGATGGAGACGTGTGGGCCCAAGAGATCAACTGGTCACGGACAGCAGATGGAACGTACATACGCCCAACGGGACACTGGAGGGGAGCGGGCTCTGATCCATGGGCCGCTCCTCTGTGTCATACAGTTGGGACAGTGCGTCTGCCTTCTTATTCTGGGAACCTGGTCTGTAGGATAGGGTAAACACAAAACGGGTAAAGAACATGGCCGACCTTGCCTGACGAGGATTCAGTCTCCTCGCTGCCCGGATGTACTCCAGGTTGCGGTGGTCAGTCCAGATGAGAAAAGGGTGTTTAGCCCTCTCAAGCCAATGTCTCCATGCTTTCAATGCTTTAACCACAGCCAACAACTCCCGGTCCCCCACATCATAGTTACACTCCGCTGGGCTGAGCTTCTTCAAGAAGAAAGCACAGGGGCGGAGTTTCGGTGGCGTGCCCGAGTGCTGTGAGAGCACGGCTCCTATCCCAGCCTCGGACGTGTCCACCTCCACTATGAATGCCAAAGAGGGATCCGGATGGGCCAGCACTGGAGCCGAAGTAAACAGAGCTTTTAGTTGCCCAAAAGCCCTGTCCACTACAGCCGACCACCGCAACCTTACAGGACCCCCCTTCAGCAGTGAGGTAATGGGCGCAGCAACCTGGCCAAAACCCGGGATAAATCTCAGGTAGTAATTGGCAAACCCTAAAAATTGCTGCACCTCCTTTACCGTGATGGGAGTCGGCCAATTACGCATGGCTGCAATGCGGTCACTCTCCATCTCCACCTCTGATGTGGAAATGCGATACCCTAGGAAGGAGACGGCCTGCTGAAAGAACAGGCATTTATCAGCCTTGACGTACAGGTCATGCTCCAACAGTTGTCCAAGTACCTTGCGCACCAAGGACACATGCTCGGCGAGTGTAGTGGAGTAAACCAGAATGTCATCGATATACACCACTACACCCTGCCCGTGCAGGTCCCTGAAAATCTAATCTACAAATTATTGGAAAACCGTACGGCATGACAAGGTACTCATAATGCCCTGTGGTGGTACTGAACGCAGTCTTCCACTCGTCTCCCTCCCGGATACACACCAGGTTATATGCACTCCTGAGATCCAGTTTCGTGAAGAAGCATGCCCCATGCATTGACTCAATCGCCTTGGCGATAAGAGGTAGCGGGTAACTGTACCTCACCGGGATTTGATTGAGACCTCTATAGTAAATAAACGGGCGTAAACCTCCATCCTTCTACACAAAAAATAAACTCGAGGAGGCGGGTGAAGTAGAGGGCCGAATGTACCCCTGACGCAGGGATTCAGAGACATATGTATCCATAACCACCGTCTCTGCTTGTGACAGGGGATACACGTGACTCCTGGGAAGCGCAGCGTCTGCCAGGAGATTTATCGCACAATCCCCCCGTCGATGAGGTAGTAATTGAGTCGCCTTCTTTTTACAGAAGGCGAGAGCCAAATCGGCATATTCTGAGGGTATGTGCACGGTGGAGACCTGATCTGGACTTTCCACCGTGGTAGCACCAACGGAAACCGCTACACACCTCCCTGAGCACTCTCATGACAACCCCGTGAGAGCCCTCTGTTGCCAGGAAATAGTGGGGTTATGCAGAGCCAACCAAGGAAGGCCTAGTACCACAGGAATCGCAGGAGAGTCAATGAGAAAGAGACTGATTCTCTCCTCATTATTCCCCTGCAGAACCATGGCCAAGGAGATCGTGGCCTCCTTGATTAGCCCGGACCCTAATGGTCGACTATCTAGAGCGTGTACCGGGAAGGGTCTAACTATAGGAAAAATTGGGATCCCTGACCTGATGGCTAATGCTCTGTCGATAAAATTCCCAGCTGCATCTGAATCGACGAGATCCTTATGCTGGGAATGTTGGGAAAACTCAGGGAAACAAACAGGCACAAACAGTTGATCAACAGAGGATGAGTGTGGTGCAAACTCACCTGGGGTGACACCAGAGTGCCCTGCCTGTTGCCTCGATTCCCAGAGGAACCAACACGGCACCGACCGGCAGTGTGTCCTCTGCGGCCACAGATGGCGCACGTGATGGCTCCTCCTCCAGTCTCACTATGAGCAGCTGTTACGAGAATTATGTTCTCAATGTTCATAAACTGAACTTCAATTAAACTGCTCAGTCTGCAACCCAGAATTTGTAAGATTCTAGTTGAAATGAAACCAACAGTCCCAGCCACAATAGTCATAATGTTTATTCACGAGAGCGCTGCCCCGTTGTACAAAACCATCAATTTTATACTGGCTCCTTACGCACATACCTTCCCACACAAACAGCAGGTATCCTACGCACATACTGTATCACTACCCAGCCGACAATGATTAGAGAGACCGTGAGAAGCACTCCCTGTCCTCCCCCATGATTAGGAAGACCGTGAGAAGTACTCCCTGTCCTCCCCCATGATTAGGAAGACCGTGAGAAGTACTCCCTGCCCTATCCCATGATTAGGAAGACCGTGAGAAGTACTCCCTGTCCTCCCCCATGATTAGGAAGACCGTGAGAAGTACTCCCTGTCCTCCCCCATGATTAGGAAGACCGTGAGAAGTACTCCCTGCCCTATCCCATGATTAGGAAGACCGTGAGAAGTACTCCCTGCCCTATCCCAAATCTCTCAGAGGCCCCTAGCCAGGTCAGCACCAAATGTTGCTCAGACAGTCTGTGTTTAAGATACTACAGTGACATACTGTACAGATATATTGTTTTACCCTAATTCTGACTAAAACTACACTCATAATTTATTATAATTTTACTGACTAAAACTACACACATCATTAATAATAATTTTATGATTCTAATCAATTTCATACAATTACATGATTTCAGGGTGGAATATTCTAATCATTAATTTTAACATATAAATTCCATTATCAGCAACCCTTCCTAACTCCATGGGCACCGGAGCGGGGGTGCTGGACGATGGAACCGGCAGAGCCCGCTCTGGACGTCCGCGGGTGACCAGCAGGTTATCCAACCGGATGGACAAATCCACCAGTTGGTCAAAGGAAATGGTGGCATCCCTGCAGGCCAGCTCACGTCGGACGTCCTCTCGTAGGCTGCATCGATAGTAGTCGATGAGGGCCTTGTCGTTCCAGCCTGCTCCAGCGGCCAAGATCCGGAATTCCAGTGTGAGGTCCTCGTCCCCTGTCTCAAATGGAAGAGCCTCTCCCCCGCCGCTCTGCCCTCAGGTGGATGGTCGAAGACGGCCCTGAAGCGACGGGTGAACTCCTCGAAGTGGTCTGGCGCTGTGTCTCCTGTGGGAGCTGGGTGCACAGTGGCCAGGTAGAGGTCCAGTTGTAACAAGAATCGCTGGCACTGTGCTGCCGTTACATCATACTCCCTGGGAAGAGAGAGGCGCATCCCACTGGAATTCTCTCCGGATGGAACGGATGGAGACAACCCTGGTTGTGCTGGTCGAGGCACTGGAGAGACTTCCTGTCTCTCCCAGTGGTCCATGGTCTGGACAATGTGATCCATCATGGCACCAAGATGATGTAACATGGCCAAATGTTCCTGGACGCGCTCCTCGACTCCTCTAACCGGGGTACCTGCTCCTGCTGACTCCATTGGAGGTGTGTAATTCTGTCCGGGTGTATAAGAAGCGACGTCTTGTGCAGGAGAGTAGCGTGAGGTAAAAAGGCACACTTATTTTAGTTCCAAAACGAGAGCACTACATAAATCAAATGCGCCCAAAACACAGAACATAATAAAAGTAAAGCGCGTAATAAGACACCACAATAACATGAAACAATTACACACAAAACATGATGGGAAACAGAGGGTTAAATACAAGTAGATTGATTGGGGAAATGAAAACCAGGTGTGTATGGAAACAAGACAAGACAAATGGATATATGAAAAATGGAGTGGTGATGACTAGAAAGTGACGTCAATCGCCGAACGCCGTCCGAACAAGGAGAGGAGCCGACTTCGGCGGAAGTCGTGACAACATAAGTATTCAGCACCTTTGCTATGAGACTCGAAATTGAGCTCAGGTGCATCCTGTTTCCTTTGATCATCCTTGAGATGTTTCTACAACTTGATTGGAATCCACCTGTGGTAAGTTCAATTGATTGGACATGACTTGGAAAGGCACACTATATAAGGTCCCACAGCTGACAGTGCATGTCAGAGCATAAACCAAGCCATGAGGTCGAAGGAATTGTTTGTAGAGCTCCGAGACAGGATTTTGTTGAGGCACAGATCTGAGGAAAAATACCAAAAACATTCTGCAGCCTTGAGGGTCCCCCAAGAACACAGTGGCCTCCATCATTCTTAAATGGAAGAAATTTGGAACCACCAAGACTCCTCCTAGAGCTGGCCGTCCGGCCAAACTGAGCAATCGGGCGAAGGGCCTTGGTCAGGGAGGTGACCAAGAACCCGATGGTCACTCTGACAGATCCCCAGAGTTCCTCTGTGGAGATAGGAGAACCTACTAAAAGGACAACCATCTCTGCAGCATTCCACCCATCAGTCCTTTATGGTAGTGGCCAGACTGAGCCACTCCTCAGTAAAAGGCACATGACAGCCCGCTTGGAGTTTGCCAAAAGGCACCTAAAGGACTCTCAGACCATGAGAAACAAGATTCTCTGGTCGGATGAAACCAAGATTGAACTCTTTGGCCTGAATTTCTCACGTCTGGAGAAAACCTGGCACCATCCCAATGGTGAAGCATGGCGGTGTCAGCATCATGCTATAGGGGTGTTTTTCAGTGGCAGGGACTGGGAGACTAGTCAGGATCAAGGGAAAGATGAACAGAGCGAAGTACAAAGAGATTCTTGATGAAAACCTGCTCCAGAGCGCTCAGGACCTCAGACTGGGCCAAAGATTCACCTTCCAACAGGACAATAACCCTCAGCACACAGCCAAGACAACGCAGGAGTGGCTTTGAGACAAGTCTCTGAATGTCCTTGAATGGCCCAGCCAGGAAAGAATACTTTCTGAATGTACTGTATATGTCTGATCCTAGGGCTGTGGAAGACAACATCAGGACACCTCCAGTCGGCAAACAGTATTTTTGTCTGCAGTGTGTTATAAGAGATTACATACAATGTGATAGTATATACCACGTTAACCACTTTGTTATAAACACATTTTGCACAGATACAGTGCATACAATTTGATTGATTGATTATAACTTCATGGTGTTCTTAAATTATAGGTTTAAGCTGCAGATTATCACTTCATGTTATCCATGTTAGTTTATGTCATGTTAACTAATTGGTAGAATGGTATGTTCTAGATTAGGTTTATTCTTTATGACTTTATGTTATGGTATAACTCTCTATCACCACCAATCCTAAATTTACAATTTAAAAGACAAATATTTGAAACATCAGCTATTTACCTCTTTAAGGATCTGGTGCAACAGTGTGTAACATTCTTATCTAGTTCATGCCCCTGGTAATGGTATATCCCTTCCCCAGACACACACTTCTATCTGTCTCACTCACCTCCCACTCAAAACGAGAGAGAGAGGGAGAGAGAGAGACAGACAGACAGAGTTCTCTGTGTTCTGATGATGACGGCCCTGCTGACACTGCTGACACTTGAGCTAATGCGAAAGTAAACACAGGTCTAATTGTGCTACCAGGACATCTAACAGGCATCACATCCAGATCAGGTCAGCTTGATGGGAGGGGGAGAGAGTCTGTTTATATGTGCTCTCCTTTACGCCTCAGGGGACTATGTGTCTGTTCCTCTGTATTCTGTATCACTGATTCTGTCTAGAAACACATTATAGCTCTGGGCTTCCAGGAAACCAGGGATGGAAAGGTGTGTGTGTGTGTGTGTGTGTGTGTGTGTGTGTGTGTGTGTGTGTGTGTGTGTGTGTGTGTGTGTGTGTGTGTGTGTGTGCGTGTGCGCGTGTGCGTGTGTGTGTGGAAAGGTATAACTGTTTGAGATAGTGATAGCCTCTCCATATCTGAGAGGGTGCTGGGCTATTTTGGATAACTCCCCCAATGTAATAGAAGTTATTATTGCACTCATCAGAGCATGCAGAAAATGCAGATAAAACTGGCTTCCTGAGACAGCTCTTCAACAATGATGTCCAGAGTCTAATCTGAACAATTACAATTCCTTGAGAAATGAGAATGTGACTCTTTCTGAGTGAACTACTTGAATGGTAATTGACTTTGGCACTTTTGG
This sequence comes from Oncorhynchus mykiss, assembly GCF_057628025.1. Lineage (NCBI taxonomy): Eukaryota > Metazoa > Chordata > Actinopteri > Salmoniformes > Salmonidae > Oncorhynchus > Oncorhynchus mykiss. The sequence continues at coordinate 20,421,942 of NC_143025.1, forward strand.
TACTCCGCGAATACATGCTACTGCACATGCTCACACACTTTCTTTGATCAACATGATTATCTTGATTTGAATATGCACCTTATGTGAAGTAGTTGTTTGATGTGAACATGACACAAAAAGCACAAAGGTTAATATACAACAAAAAAATTATCAGTGTCAAGTGAATACAGAAACAATATCAAAATGTAATATTGTTACAATATCAATTTCCCAGTGATACACTACTAAAAGTATGTGGACACCCCTTCAAATTTGTAGATTTGGCCATTTCAGCCACACTTGTTGCTGACAGGTATATAAAATCGAGCACACAGCCATGCAATCTCAATAGACAAACATTGGCAGTAGAATGGCCTTACTGAAGAGCTCAGTGACTTTCAAGGTGGCACCATCGTAGGATGCCACCTTTCTAACAAGTCAGTTTGTCAAATTCCTGCCCTGCTAGAGCTGCTCTGGTCAACTGTAAGTGCTGTTATTGTGAAGTGGAAATGTCTAGGAGCAACAACAGCTTAGCCACGAAGTGGTAGGCCAAACAAGCTCACAGAACGGTACCGGCGAGTGTTGAAGCGCATAGCGAGTAAAAATCATCTGTCCTCGGTTGCAACACACACTATCAAGTTCCAAACTGCCTCTGGAAGCAATGCCACTGCAATAATTGTTTGTCGAGAGCTTCATGAAATGGGTTTCCATGGCCAAGCAGCCGCACACAAGCCTAAGATTACCATGCGCAATGCCAAGCGTTGGCTGGAGTGGTGTAAAGCTCACCGCCATTGGACTCTGGAGCAATGGAAACACGTTCTCTGGAGTGATGAATCATGCTTCCCCATCTGACAGTCCGATGGACGAATCTGGATTTGGCGGATGCCACTCTCTTTTCTCAAACATAGTGGTGGCTGCATCTTGTTATGGGTATGCTTGTAATCTTTAAGGACTGGGGAGTTTTTCAGAATAAAAAAAAACTTAGGCAAAATCCCAGCAAAATTTGGTGGTCAGTGCCATTTAAGATGAGAGAGGACAAAAATGTTTCCATGAGCATGGCCTTATTTCTATTACAGCATATTGGATGACTGTCATTCATATTCCATTCAATCAGTTCAATGTAACATCAATAAGTTATGGCTACTACATCAATCTTAAATGTTCTCTGTACCCATCATGAGGTTGCTACAACCTAGCTTATAAATGAAAGTTTATAATGTAGGTGCACACAGGTCGAGAGACAAATTTGAGGTGACAGACAGTGACAAATGGTAACGCGTTACTTTAGCAAATATAACTAATTAATAGACTGAGGTTTTTAACAAGAGTAACTAACAAGAGTAACTAATAGACAGAGATTTTTAACAAGAGTAATAGTTAATATATTACATTTACGCAAATCATGAATGCTTTTAAAAATATATATATTTATTATTTTCCAAATAAATGTAATATTTCCATGGAAATACATGGGTAGCCATGAGACAGACACATCAATATGACAACAAAAAAAAATATTGTAGTGCTCTCTCTCTCTCTCTCTCTCTCACTCTCTCTCCAGATATAATCTAGACACCTAAAACAATCCTGCCATAAAGTTACAATAATTTATTACAAGGTACATCAAAACAACTGCTACTGAACTTCAAGTGGGCCTACAATTTAAACACTGGCCCGAATGTCTGTGAAAACAATTAATCTTTGGGAGATAAAACTTGCACTGCAGTGGTAGCTAGCTGTAGCTTATGCGTTCAGTACTAGATTCATTCTCTGATCCTTTGATTGGGTGTACAACATGTCAGTTCATGCTGGAGGAGCTCTGATAGTTTGGAGGACGTCCTCCGGAAGTGGTCATATTTACTGTGTAAGTCTGTGGAAGGGGGTGAGAAACATGAGCCTCCTAGGTTTTGTATTGAAGTCAGTGTATCCCGAGGAGGACAGATGCTAGCTATTTTCCGGCTACACCATGGTACTACCCTACAGAGTGCTGTTGAGGCTACTGTAGACCTTCTTTGCAAAATAGTGTGTTTTGATCAATTATTTGGTGACTTGTGATTATATTTAGTATAGTTTTATCTAAAAAAGAGAACTTTTTAAATGTTTAAAAATGTATTTTTTTATGAAATTCACTGAAGAGGATGGTCAGGGCTTTGGATAGTAACAGCACCCACACACACTCACTGTGCCCATCTTTTGTCTATCTCCACAAATGACACAGTCATTATAGCCTGTCATTACACCTGACTGTACAGAGAGAAGAGAGTCATAGTGGACTCAGAACAACAGATATTTGAATGCATATCATTTGCCAGAGCCAATTATGCACTCGTATGATAGCACACCTGGCTGCTCTATTGCAAATCTGGTCAAGCATCTGACTCAGATGATGAGAACACACGCTTGGATTACTTGATGAGTAAGAACCAGTATTTACCAAAACTCTTATCTTTAGCTTCACTGTTGATGATAAAAACATCTGATAAAAACACCTGATCCACTTATACCTCCCTCCTCTCTGTCTTTGTTCTCACTTCATATCCAGTGGTTGGTGAGTGTGCAATTACCTTCTGTGGTGTTTTGTCTCTCACAATTTACACTCCAATTTGCTTCGTAAAAGCATGTCTCTCAAATCTGTCAACATTTGGGGGTACAGATGTAAGATCTTAGTTTGACCAGTATTGTCGCAGCAAAATAATCCTGCAGCAATAGGATTTGAATGTGTAGTCCATAATGTTACTTGATTTATGGTTAGGCTATTAGCTAGCCAAACTTCAAAAGTATTGCTACATGAAAAGTGCAATACTGTTAACATAACCATGTTTTAGCTCAGATTTTCAGTGAATTGATATAAATCACAAAGCTTATCTGAATTTCCTGCAGTGCAGGAAAATACTCAGCAACAAAGCAGTGATCAAATTAAGATCCTTCACCTGTAGTGACAAGAAGGCTGTGGCCCGTGTTGCGTCAGTGGATCAGTGGATGGTGAGTGCTAGGTGTCTTATTTACATATTGCATACTAATGGTTGTTTGATTAGGAGGGGTGAATGAGGCTGACCTTTCCTGCTGTGTAAAACCTGTGATGAGGTCCATTCTGTGAGCAGTGGGACTAATTGTACTGCAGGTACGCCCTCATAACACACGCACGCGCACACATGCACACACACACTTGCTTTTGCACACACAGACACCTGCACACACCTACACACAGTCACACACTCTTAACCAAAACACACACGCAGAGGTGTGAGCCCATCTTTGCAAAAGAACGATAATATTCCCATCACAAAGTAATTTTCCACTTGATGGAGCTGGGGGCAAGTCCCACTTGGTGTGCAGTGTGAGCGCTATGCTGATTGTGGATGAGGAGTGCTGGGGGATATTTAAAAACATGTTTTCAAAAGAGACATTACAGAACACTTACACTACCAACCCATTGTATAGGCCTAATGATATTTTCCAGACTAGAGAAATGGCCTGCCAGACCTTCAAGGCTATAGTAGTGTGAATGTGTGTGTGTGTCCATGTGCGTGTGTGTGTTCAGATCGGATTGCAACTCGGCTATTGAGGTTGAGGGCCATGGGGGTTGGATTAATCTCATCCAACAGTCTATTTACACTTGTTATTTTCCATGAACTGTAGTTCTCGTCTGGGCAGATATGTGTCTGTCTACCACAGAGCAAAGATTCCTGTCTTATTCAGGCTAGAACTTTTGCAGATGAAAACCTTGCAGATTAATCGGTTCTGAGAGTATCACCCTTAAACCAAGGAACAAATACACTGGGTTATAATTCCTCAAATCCCCCTGTAACATTCCCAAAGAGGTGATACATGGAGAGCCCAGGTAATATAGGCTATTATTCACCCTGTTGCCCTGGATGGGTCAGGATGAACGGGATGGGAGTTGTGGTGAAGTGAAGTCAGCAGCTGGAGACCACGTGAACAGAACCTTGGGCGAGGTGAGTGCTGACACTGGCGGAAGCCAGGGTGCTGTTACCCCGGATAAAGCGGCGATAGAAGTTGGCGAACCCCAGGAAACATTGCAGCTGCACCCTGAAAGTAGGCTGGGGCCAATCCACCACCACTCTCACCTTCCCGGGATCCATTTGTACACTCCCTGCAGCAATGATGTAACCTAGAAAAGGAACGGTGGAGCGATGGAACTCGCACTTCTCTGCTTTTACAAACATCTGGTTCTCCAGGAGGCGTTGGAGAACTTGTCGGACGTAGAGCACATGTTCTTGGGTGGAGCGGGAGAAGATGAGGATGTCATTGAGGTAGACAAAGACGAACCGGTTCAACATGTCGCGGAGAACATCATTGACCAGAGCCTGGAACACAGCATGGGCTTTTGGTAAGGCCAAATGGCATGACCAGGTACTTGTAGTGACCGTTGGCCGTGTTGAAGGTGGTCTTCCACTCGTCCCCTTCCCGTATCTGCACCAGGTAGTAGGCGTTCCGTAGATCCAGTTTGGAAAACACGGTGGCCCCCTGGAGTGGCTCGAAGGCAGAGGAGATGAGGGGTAGCAGGTCTTCACCGTTATGTCATTGAGACCCTGCGGGTCGATGCACGGGCGCAGGGTCTTGTCCTTCTTCTCCACAAAGAACCCTGCACCGCGGGAGAAGAAGGAGGTCTGATGAATCCTGCAGCTAGGGAGTCCCCAATATAGGTCTCCATCGCCTTGGTCTCTGGTCCCGACAGAAAGTACAGTCGTCCCCGGGGCAGAGTGGTGCCTGGGAGAAGGTCAATCCCGCAGTCAAGGTTGGTGCAGCGGAAGCGAAGTTGCCTGGGCATTGTTGAACACCTCCCGGAGGTCCAGGGCGACTTCCGAGCCCCCAGGAAGACGTCCCGGGGCAGGTTCTGCTGACTTCAGGCAATAGGGGTGGCAGAACGGGGGGGATTGTGTCGCTGGAGCCAGGAGAATCTCAATACCACAGGAATCTGAGGAGACTTAACCTTTTCCCACGTACCAACAAACGGGTGTGATCGTTCTATAGTGGTCCCTGTTGCTTATGATTAAACCGGTGTGATTAGAACACTTGATTAGAGCGCTTATTTAGAACGTCCATTTTCGATTGACGCAACAATCAGCATTTGAGCTGGCCACACTTTTTTTTCACATAAACATTTTGCACAAAGTTATGTCCAGAATGTGACCCGTTTTTGGATGCAATATTCTGACATTCACAGATGTAGCTACAGCATAACACAATCATCCAAACCAGAAAATGTAGGCTACATTTGTCCTAACTGAGGAAAGATTGAGGTAACACAAGCAATCATATTTTTTTAACTCCCGGCTGACAGAAACTACAATATGAATTAGCTAATAGCAATTACTATTTATAATGAATCACATCACGGGTGAGCTCAACATTGATCGAAATAATTGAATAAAACACTTTCTAGAAATCGAAAGTAATCCGATGATAGGTAGTTTGTGCACGCCGGAATGTTTATTTTTTCACATCAACCAAAGATAATAAGAGGAGACAAGATGAGTTTGGTCTGTTTATACAATCTACAATCATCCACTTCCCTTCATTCACTTCCGGAAAAGACAAGTGAACCATTCCTTCACCTCATTATAACATCTTTGGTCTGACAGATGACACCCAGAATGTCATATACATGTTTGTTGTATAATGTCAACAAACATGACGACACACATAGCTGGCAAATAACTTAGCTCATTATCATCAGTACAACCTTTAAAAAAGTATTTTACACACATCATAGGTGTCCATTACAATAGATGCAATAATCGGAATGCATTATTTGTATGCAAGTACTTGAAAACGTGAATAAAACTGTAAATGCATTATGCTCCAAACATAAATGGAATCAAACGAAACCTGGATAAACATCTGAATTTGTCCAATATAAACTATTGTTTCCAACTGTTGGACTAATGATTACACCCTAGATCAGCTAGATACGGGCAAGAGTGTGCAAGGTGGTATTGAATGTGTCACTCTCTGTCACCTTGATTACTCAAATCTTTCTCTTGACCTGTGCACCTTCGTTATAAACTTTCATTCATAAGCTAGGATGTATCAAACTCATGATGGGTATAGGGGAAATTGGAGTATTATGTAGTAGCCTAAACCTATCCATGTTACATTGAGCTAGGTGAATGGTATATGAATGACAGTCATCCAACATGCTGTAATAGAAATAAGGCCATGCTCATCGTAAACGTCACTGTCCGCCACTGGGGTGTATGCGTGTGTGTGTGTATGTAAATACTTCCCATTTACATCAGAACATTGGTATGCATGTATCTTGCCACTTATGGAACTCTACAAAGATGATTGAATGTCATGGCGTTTCATACACTTTAGAAATGAGTCACTGGATAGATACACTCTTAGAAAAAAAGGTGCTATCTAGAACTTTATAGGGTTCTTTGGCTATCCCCATAGTAGAACCCTTTTTTCTAAGAGTGTAGCCTATGTCAGTGAATCAAGAATAAGCATAGTTTAAGTTGGCTTTCAGTTCTACAGTAGATGTTTGATATACATTTAATCTATATGATATGATCTGCAACTGAAATGACTCCTCATATATTAAGACTACTTTAGTTGTTAATTATTAACTAAATTTGACTCAGAAAAAACACATATTGGAGAGGGGGGCTGCCACACTGGGCGCCCGTGGAGCAGTTATTTTCGGGGGTTAAGGGCCTTGCTCAAGGGCACAACAGTAGGCAATGGCATCTAGGATTTGATACCAGCAACCTTCCGGCTGCCAGCTCACTTCCCAATAGAATTTTCCCACCTGCACACCTTTCTCCACAATTTATGCATGAACTTCGATCTGCCATTATAACCATCTCTATCTTCTGTAATACCTTTGTCTCAAAACTTCAGACTGAATGTTTCTGTTTTTATTACAGTTTAAACCTTTGATTCAAAGGTTTTCAGCTGCCTCTGCTGCCTCTGCTTTTCCCTGGTGTTGTCTTCACCCAGACAGCTCGTCCTGCTTCACTGTGTGACTGATACACCGGAGAGAAGAGAGGGAGGGAAGGAGAGAAGGAGAGGGTGAGATGGCTGTGGGTGGACTGGTGGCAGGTTTATAATATTTTATCATATTTTATCTGCCCATTTTATCTGCCCATTCAAATGACATGTTTAGTTACTAATACAGTGGAACCATACATTGTTAATTCAGCTAGTAATGCTGAATATTCTTTGACCATTTTACACAAAGTTTAAACGACCACATCCCTCTCTCTCTCTCTCTCTCTCTCTCTCTCTCTCTCTCTCTCTCTCTCTCTCTCTCTCTCTCTCTCTCTCTCTCTCTCTCTCTCTCTCTCTCTCTCTCTCTCTAGTACGAACTGGCCATGACTGACCCAGTAGACTCGGACGAGCTTCGCAACGCCATTTCCTCCCAAGGAGCCACCATTGGTAGGCATGAGGAGTTGCTTCATGGCCTTGTGGAAGGGGTCCAGACCTTGGCCGAATGCCATGACCAAGCGTTGAACTCATTGCTGGAGCAATTCTGCGGGTTGTCTGGGAGGCAGCCTACCATGACGGTAATCTCACAGCCCCTCAGTAGCCCAGCTGTTAGCAGCGCCGCCTCACTGGTCATCCCAGTTTCCCGGGAACCCCGCTCACCTCCACCGGAATGATTCGATGGAGAGTCAGGCATTTCTTGCTCAGTGTGCCCTCATCATCGAGCTTCAGCCATCCTCCTTACCCTGGTACCGCTCTAAAATAGCGTACCTCATCACGCTGATGTCCGGGAAGGCTCTCGCCTGGGCTACAGCAGTATGGGAACAACAGTTGGCCATATTCTTCAGTCTGGAGGAGTTCGTGGTGGAGGTCAAGAAGGTTTTTGATGCCCCATTGTCCAGGAGAGAGGCTGCCCGGAAGCTACACCAGCTTCAGCAGGAATCCCGCAGTGTTGCAGATTATACTGTGGATTTCCACACATTGGCAGCGGAGAGTGCCTGGAACACCAAAGCGCTGTTCGTCGTGTTCCTGCATGGACAATCGGAGGAAGTGAAGACTGAGCTTGCAGCCTGGGAACTACCAATGGATTTTGATTCCTCATCGCCTAGACCATCAGGATCGATGGGCGACTACGGAAACGAAGGAGAGAGAAGAGATTTGATTGCACTCGCCCATCCAAGGATTCCAAATTGCCTCTGAGGCATCCCATCCCATTCTCTACCAGGAACATCCCACTCTGCTTGCCCTGCAAAAAGCTGAGCCCCCATTTTGTGGGGCCATTCAAGGTTCTCCGGCGGGTCAACGAGGTGACAGCTTCCCAGTGACTACCATATCTCACCTTCTTTTCATGTCTCCCTTCTCAGGCCTGATCCCATGGCTGATGCTGTCCCCCACGACACCCCTCCGCCCCCCCTCAAGGGAGCTCCCGCCTATGCCGTCAGATCCCTATTGGACTCCCGACGTTGTGGGGGTCGGCTCCAGTACCTGGTGGACTGGGAGGAATACGGCTCAGAGGAAGGTGTTGGGTTCCGGTGGAGGACATTCTGGATCCCAACATCTGTGATTTCCATCTATGCCGCCCGGACCAGCCCACGCCTCGTCCACGTCCTCTGGCCGGCATTGTCCTGTGGCAGGAGATGCATGTCGGGGGGGGGGGGGGGGTACTGTCACATCTACTCCCGCTCCTCTCCTCCGATGTTCAACGTCAACGATTTACTAATCACTGGTCCTGGGAACCATCTTTACGCACACCTGCGCGTCATCAAGCACACCTGGACTCCATTACCTCCCTTTTATTTGGCACTCCTTTAAGTTACTTCCCCAGGAATGATTGTTTCTGTTCATGGCTAGACGCTACTCCTACGTTGTATCGTTCTGTTATATTAAATTTACCACCTGCTTCTCAACTCCCAGCGTCTGTTACAATAAGTATTCAGACCCTTTGCTATGAGACTTTAAATTTAGCTCAGGTGCATCCTGTTTCCATTGATCATCCTTGAAATGTTTTTACAACTTGATTGGAGTCCACATTTGGTAAATTCAATTGATTTGACATGATTTGGAAAGGCACACACCAGTCTATATAAGGTCCTACAGTTGACAGTGCATGTCAGAGCAAAAACCAAGCCATGAGCTCGACGGAATTGTCCGTAGAGTGCTGAGACAGGACTGTGTCGAGGCACAAATCTGGGGAAGGGTACCAAAAATGGCTTTAGTATTGAAGGTCCCCAAGAACACAGTGTTCTCCATCATTCTTAAATAGAAGTTTGGAACCACCAACTCTTCCTAGAGTTGGCCAACCGGAGCAATCGGGGGAGAAAGGCCTTGGTCAGTGAGGTGACCAAGATCCTGATGGTTACTCTGACTAGGGTTGTGGCGGTCACGGAACTTTATCAGCCGGTGATTGTCAAGCAAATAACTGTCAGTCTAACGGTAATTGACCATTACAACATACACATTTGGCATCTCCTGGCTTCCACACACAGCCTACAAGCCACTGATGCAGACCATTTGGTACATCTAACAAATCCACGTATTATAACCTACACATTATTTATTTTAGACTGTCTAAAGGAGCACGGTATGAAGAAAATGTAGTCTATTTGAGAAGAACAAAATAGCATACTCTGAGTTGTCACTACGTTAGGTCCTGATATGGCTATGCCAAATGGCTGTGGGCTACACTAGTTCATTTATTAGTCAAGATTTGCTTACAATTCTGTGGCATTATTCTATATTTTATAGTATTGAGAATATAATTGAACAAAGCTGAATAGAATATAAATATTTTCTCAACGATTTGAAGGAGTGCGCACATGCGCCTGTTATGCGTTGAGAGGTAAACAAGGCAATAGGTACTCCTATATGCTTAATTTAGAGTTAATGTAACTTTGGTTGTTCTACAAATGTTGGGCTATATCATTTGATTTTTTTTATAAATTGTAAGGCTGCATGATGTGACTGATGATTTGAAAAAAGTAGCTTGAAAGGCATGAGCTCTCCTTTGTTTTTTTTCTGTAATGTCTGCTTCCAAACACGTAGATCCCCTAAACGCAGCTTACAGTTCCAGATCCCAATCACCTGAATTCTGATCACCTGTTCACACACATGTATGTCATTATCACACACTATTAAGTTCAGTTCTTTGCACCCCATCATTGTGAGGTATTGTTTGTTTTGTTACACACTTCTATTCGTAGCTCTGTTTTCCCCGTAATTTAATCCTCCCGTGTATGATAGTTCTTACCTGCCTCACTAACGACGCCTTTTGCCTATTCCCTGCCTGTACTCTTGCCTTTTTGGACCCCCTGTGTATGACCTTCTACCTGCCCCTGGACCCAGCTACCTACCTCCTCCTGTGTATGACCTTCTGCCTGCCCCTGGACCCAGCTACCTGCCTCCTCCTGTGGTCCTGTACAAATAAACACCTGCTGCACCCTGCGCTTGAAACCAGCTCTCTGTCTCCCATCGTGTTCATTACACAGGCTGTACACACTTAGTCTCTCATTCACAATTTGACAAGCACTCGATAATGTTCCCAATTTCACGGCGGCATCCCCTTTGTGGCCATAATGCACCATAAAAAAAATCCATGCCTTTTGCAACCAGTGGCTGCTGTGCCCGGAAGTTCTGTGTACCCTTTTCCCACCTTCCTAAGAACCTCTCACTCACATGGCTCTCCATCATGTGATCGGGTCTTTCTCACAGGCTACAAGTGAAGATAGACACATGCGACGCAACTGCGTGCATCCTTATCCAGTTCCCAAGGTGCATATTGAAGATATTGGAAGAACTGTCCACATTTACTTTTCATCAGCCAACAAGATGAGTAGGCCTAATGAACAGCATAGCACTAGCCCATGTCATTCTACTATCCCCAATAGTACAAAAGTCAACCTATTCTATTCTGTGCAATAAATTTGTATTTCAAACATAGTCTGGGACAGTTGTGGGATGCAATAGATCCCAAATCAATACAACCACCAGCATCAAAAAAACGTTTTTTACGCAATGTGGCTGACGCAACAGATCAGAACATTTAGATTAAAATGTTGATAAACTATTAGGCTATTTTTTCACATTATAAGCGCAACAATGACAGTAGGCTATAAACATGGATGTTCCATTTGCGGCAAAACACAATTATCAAAAGTGACTGCAAATGTGATGTAATGATTTGATTATAAAGATGCATTTTCTTTTTTTTCACCCCCTGTTCTCCCCAATTTCGTGGTATCCAATTGTTAGTAATTACTATCTTGTCTCATCGCAACAACTCCCGTACGGGGTCGGGAGAGACGAAGGTCTAAAGCCATGCGTCCTCTGAAACACAACCCTGCCAAGCGCATCCAACACGGAAGCCAGCCGCACCAATGTGTCGGAGGAAACACAGTGCACCTGGCTACCTTGGTTAGCACACACTGCGCCCGGGCCCACCCACAGGAGTCGCTGGTGCGCAATGAGACAAGGATATCCCTACCGGCCAAACCCTCCCTAACCCAGATGACGCTAGGCCAATTGTGCATTGCCCCACGGACCTCTCGGTCACGGCCGGCTGCGACAGAGCCTGGTCGCAAACCCAGACCACTGCACCACAGTGCACTAGACCACTGCGCCACCCGGGAGGCCGTAAAGGTGCATTTTCATGGTGAAAATGATCTTCCCTAAACTTGAAACTAACACGCTGCTAATATATGCCAGTTAGGCTCTAAACCTCTTGAAAAGCAGATTAATGTGATTAATTTTAAGAAGTTATTTGGCCACTTTAGTTGACACAAACCTTATCAATACATAGGAATATGGTCTAGGCTACATTAGGTGTGTGACTATGATTTCAAAAAGTTGCAAAAAAAAAAGGAATTTTCTTATACTGGGCATCATTCACACATGATAATATATCATTCACAAGTGATAGGCAAATATTGTCACCCGTCAGACTATTCTTAATTTAATCTTGTCTTTACATATACTAAATAATACATGTGTGACATTTGTTTTGATTTAGAATGGACCATTACCATGCACGTCACAAAAACAGAGGCAGCGGGAAAAAATGCATGTCATCTATGCACTTTTCCCGTGGTTAATTTTCATGCCAGCCAGGTAGGCAATAATCCTGTTGTAAAGATAAACAATATTCTTAATATTAGGGAAGTTGAGAAATAAATATAGTAGGCCTAGCCTATAGAAAGCAGATGGGATCCTCCTCTTTTTAGTAGAGGCCATCACTCTGTTTTCTTGTGCAATTGCATAGCCTATAGAAATGTTGCGCATCATGAGCTCATGGGCTCTCATGAAGTGTTTGAATCGATTTTTGAACACATTTGCATTCATGTTAGAGTGGTTAGAGGGACAATAGAGTGCTGAGTACCAGGCAGTTAGCAAATTTGGTAGGCTACTAATGACCATAAGCAGCATCAGAGCTTGGGGAAGCCTAATTACTGTGACTAAATGGTCACGAGAAATTTGACTGCCTTCATGACTCATGAGTTCCTCTGTGGAGATGGGAGAAACTTCCAGAAGGACAACCATCTCTGCAGCACTCCTGCAGCACTCCACCAATCAGGCACATCAGGTAGAGTGGCCAGACGGAAGCCGCTCCTTAGTAAAAGGCACATGATAGCCAGCTTGGAGTTTGCCAAAAGGCAGATAAACACTCTCAGACCATGAGAAACAATATTCTCTGGTCTGATGAAACCGAGATTGAACTCGTTGGCCTGAATGCCAAGCGTCACGTCTTGAGGAAACCTGGCACCATCCCTACTGCATTGTGGTGGCAGCATCATGCTGTGGGGATGTTTTTCAGCGGCAGGGACTGGGAGACTAGTCAGGATAGTGGCAAAGATGAATGGAGCAAAGTACAGAGAGATCCTTGATGAAAACCTGCTCCAGAACGCTCAGAACCTCAGACTGGGGGGGGAGGTTCACCTTCCAACAGAACAACGAATCTAAGCATACAGTACAACCAAGAAAACTCAGGAGTGGCTTCGGGACAAGTATCTGAATGTCCTTGAGTGGCCCAGCCAGAGCCTGTACTTGAACCTGCTGTGTATCAACGCTCCCCATCCAACCTGACAGAGCTTGAGAGGATCTGCAGAGAGGAATGGAAGAAAATCCCCAAATACAGGTGTGCCAAGCTTGTAGCAACATATACAAGAAGACTCAAGGCTGTAATTGCTGCCAAAGGAGCTTCAACAAAGTACTGAGTAAAGGGTCTGAATACTTATGTGTTGTTTCAGTTTTTTATTTTTAATAAATTAGCAAACATTTCTAAAAACCTGTTTTTGCTTTGTCATTTTTGGATACTGTGTGTAGATTGAGGAGGGAAAAAAACAATTTGATCAATTTTAGAATAAGGCTGTAACCTAACAAAATGAATACTGAATACTGAATACTTTCCGAAGGCACTGTACAGTGAATTCTCTAATTGAAAAACCATAGGTTTACTTATAGTCAGGCAATTTCTAGCCTGCCTTGAAATTACTTTTTCATGTTCATTCTACGAGAGGCAACAAGCTTATTCTAAAAGGTCAACACATTTTATCTTCAAACACAAGTTCACTATTAAACTGTTTGGAATGTTCAAAAGTTCAAACTCAGGCCTCCCTGGAAATAACTTTTTACTTCAATCCCAATTTACAAGAACAACAAGTTCATACACACAGCAGTTCACAACCAAATCTTTAATGATACACTAATTATCCTGAGAACATCTGGAGAACGCCCTGAGAGGATGTAATTAAGATGTCAACAAGAGGACAACCAAAAGGACACATCATAACATATAAATCTACTGTCAATTAATTTTGACAGGCACCGTCTACCTTATTCTCTATCACACACAAACTGCAGAAGGCTCAACTCCACAGGGTAACCATATAGATTCTTCTCCGCTCTGCTGTTTATGTTATGGTTAAAAATAATATTTATTTCAGTTTTTTATATTTTACAATCATAAATTGTTCACATACAGTTGAAGTTGGAAGTTTACATACACTTAGGTTGGAGTCATTAAAACTCGTTTTTCAACCGCTGCAAATTTCTTGTTAACAAACTATAGTTTTGGCAAGTCGGTTAGGACATCTACTTTGTGCATGACACAAGTCATTTTTCCAACAATTGTTTACAGACAGATTATTTCACATAGAATTCACTGTATCACAATTCCAGTGGGTCAGAAGTTTACATAGACTAAATTGACTGTGCCTTTAAACAGCTTGGAAAATTCCAGAAAATGATGTCATGGCTTTAGAAGCTTCTGATAGGCTTATTGACATCATCTGAGTCAATTGGAGGTGTACCTGTGAATGTATTTCAAGGCCTACCTTCAAACTGCTTGACATCACGGGAAAATCAAAAGAAATCAGCCAAGACCTCCAAAAAAAATTGCAGACCTCCACAAGTCTGGTTCATCCTCAGGAACAATTTCCAAACGCCTGAAAGTACCATGTTCATCTGTACAAACAATAAATAGTACGCAAGTATTAACACAATGGGACCACGTAGAAGTCATTTCGCTCAGGAAGGAGGCGCGTTCTGTCTTCTAGAGATGAACGTACTGTGGCATGAAAAGTGCAAATCAATCCCATAACAACAGCAAGGACCTTGTGAAGATGCTGGAGGAAACAGGTACAATAGTATCTGTATCCACAGTAAAACGAGTCCTATATCGACATAACCTGAAAGGCCGCTCAGAAAGGAAGAGCCACTGCTCCAAAACCGCCATAAAAAAGTCAGACTACGGTTTGCAACTGCACATGGGGAAAAATATCGTACTTTTTGGAGAAATGTCCTCTGGTCTGAAACAAAAATACAACTGTTTAGCCATGATGGCCATTGTTATATTTGGAGGAAAAAGGGGGGAGGCTTGCAAGCCGAAGAACACCATTCCAACCGCGAAGCACGGGGGTGGCAGCATCATGTTGTGGGGGTGCTTTGCTGCAGGAGGGACTGGTGCACTTCACAAAATAGATGGCATCATGAGGAACAAAAATTATGTGGATATATTAAAGCAACATCTCAAGACATCAGAAGGTCAGTTCAAGCTTGGTTGCAAATGGGTCTTCCAAATGAACAATGACCTCAAGCATACTTCCAAAGTTGTGGCAAAATGGCTTAAGGACAACAAAGTCAAGGTATTGGAGTGGCCATTACACTGGGAATGTGATGAAATAAATAAAAGCTGAAAGAAATCATTCTCTCTACTATTATTCTGACATTTCACATTCTTAAAATAAAGTGGTGAACCTAACTGACCTAAAACAGGGAATTATTACTCGGCTTAAATGCAGTTTAAACGTATTTGGCTAAGGTGTAGGTAAACTTCAGAATTCAACTGTAACTACAATTCAACTTTCATACCAATACATTTGAGCTCACAATTACATAACATGATTTACAGATTTTTAGAGTCCATATTATTTATTATTTATAGTTTAGTTTAGATTTTTCAGCTGTTTTTCCCTTATGACCCGCCCCTTGACCCGTGGAGTCCAGTTATAACAGCCCTTTATTAGTGACTCAAGACCATTATAATAAACCAAGATGATGCAGGCACACAGATTACTAACTCTATGTTTGGGGGGATGGTATGTTTGATTGTGCTGTAGATTAAAGTGCCTTCAAACACGTCAGACAACAGACAACACGGATGCTCCAAAGGGAGTTCAGTCATTTCAGATAATATGTCCGCTAACGTAATGGAATCCATTACAGGGAATTCACATCTCGGCTATAATTGGCCAATGGCTACACAACCTTCATCAGTCACTATCAAGCACAGAGTACAGGGATGGAGTAGCAGTCTATGCTGGGGATTAGATTTAGACAGCAAATCAGCAATGTAATTAAAGAGGGGAATGGAGAAATAAAGTAGTAAAGGTTGAAGAAACAGAGAGGACCCCCAGTGGGAAAGAATGGGGGAAAGGATATGGATGGGGAAAATGACAGGGAAGAATATTGCTAAATGATGAATAATTGCTATTTGATTAATGCTCCTCAAAATATGTGACTTGAAAATAAAGAGAATTACCAGCAGATAGATGCTGTACCTTACTAAAAATTGGACAAATTAAGACATTTTTAAAACCTCACTGAAGCAATGACTGGATGAAAGGAGACAGATTTTTCACTAATATTTAGGATGATGATTCACTTGAAGTCTTTCAATCAACTCACGTGCTGTGTAATGAGACTACCTTCAGTCTGACTCCGAACCTGTCAATATCAACACCTCTTTGTGTTCTATTTCTTTCCTCCCTTTTGCCTCCCCCTACCTCAATCAATCTCTATATTTTTATCTGTATCTCTATCTCCAATAGTCCACAATGAGAGATGTCAAGCATATACCATAAATACCCATAACCCACCGAATTACTGTCTATCCCATAAACACAGAGGGAGGGGTTCAGTCCCAGGGTCTTTAGTTTAGTGTTGAGCTTGGAGGGCACTATGGTGTTAAACGTAGATAGTGAATGCAGTCAATGAACAGCAATCTCATGTAGGTGTTCCTATTGTCCAGGTGGGAAAGGGCAGTGTGGAGTGCTATAGAGATTGCGTCATCTGTGGATCTGTTGGGGTGGTACGCAAATTGGAATGGGTCCATGGTGTCTGGGATGATGGTGTTGATGTGAGCAATGGCTACAGAAGTGAGTGCAGTCATTTAGACAGGTTACCTTGGTGTTCTTGGGCAAAGGGACTATGGTGGTCTCCTTGAAACATCTAAGTATTACAGACTGGGTCAGGGAGAGGTTTAAAATGTCAGTGTAGACACTTGCCACCTGGTCAGCCCATGCTATGAGAATGCATCTGTAACTGTATTGCTTCCGTCCCTCTCCTCGCCCCTATCTGGGCTCGAACCAGGGATCCTCTGCACACATCAACAACTGCCTCCCACGAAGCATCGTTACCCATCGCTCCACAAAAGCCGCAGCCCTTGCAGAGCAAGGGGAAAAACTACTTCAAGGTCTCAGAGCAAGTGACATCACCAATTTAAACACTGTTAGTGCGCACCCCGCTAACTAACTAGCCATTTCACACCAGTTACACTCACCCCCTCCTTTTCCACAGCAACCAGTGATCCGGGTCAACAGCATCAATGTAACAGTATAGCTTCCGTCCCTCTCCTCACTCCTACCTGGGCTCGAACTTGGGATCGTCTGCACACAGCAACAACTGTCTCCCACGAAGCATCGTTACTCATCGCTCCACAAAGGCCACGGCCCTTGCAGAGCAAGGGGAACAACTACTTCAAGGTCTCAGAGCAAGTGACATCACCGATTTAAACACTGTTAGCGCGCACCCCGCTAACTAACTAGTCATTTCAGACCGGTTACACATCCTGGTAATCCGTCTCGCCCTGCAGCCTTCTGAATGTTAACCTGTTTAAAAGTATTACTGGCCTCCCGAGTGCTGCAGCGGTCTAAGGCACTGCATCGCAGTGCTAAAAGCATCACTGTGTCACAGCTGGCCACGACCGGGGGATCCATGAGGCGGCACACAATTGGTCCAGCTTCGTCCGGGTTTAGGGAGGGTTTGGCCGGCCAGGATTTTCTTGTCCCATTGCGCTCTAGCGGCTCCTTGTGGCGGGCTGGTCACATGCATGCTGAGTTCAGTCGCCAGTTGCACGGTGTTTCCTCTGACACATTGGTGCAGCTGGCTTCCGGGTTAAGCGAGCAGTGTGTCAAGAAGAAGTGCAGCTTGGCAGGGTCATGATTCGGAGGAAGCATGGCTCTCGACCTTTGCCTCTCCTGACTCCTGCAGCGATGGGACAAGACTGTAACTACCAATTGGGGAGAAAAAGGGGTAACATGTACAAAACAAATTATCATAAAAAAACTACAATCAGAAATGACTTACTCACATCAGCGACGGAGACAGTGTGATCACACAATCATCCTGAGAAACTTATAGGTGTCTTGCTCCTTGAAAGCGGCAGCTCTCGCCTTTAGCTCAGTGCGAATGTTGCCTGTAATCCCTAGCTTTTGTATGGGATATGTACGTACTGTCACTGTGGGATGACGTCGGCGATGCACTTATTAATGAAGCCGGTGACTGATGAGGCAAACTCCTCAATGCCATCGGATGAATCCCGGACCATATTCAAGGCTGTACTAGCGAAAGTCCTGAAGCTGAGCATCCGCTTCATCTGACCACTTCTGTATTAAGCGCGTCACTGGTACATGCTGTTTGAGATTTTGCTTGTAAGCAGGAATCAGGAGGATATAATTATGGTCAGATTTGCCAAATGGAGGGCGAGGGAGAGCTTTGTATGCATCTCAGTGTGTGGAGTAAAGGTGATTTAGAGTTTTTTTGCCTCCAGCTGCACAGATGGCATGCAGTTTTCCTGCATTAAAATCACCGGCCTCTAGGAGCACCGCCTCTGGATGAGCCCTTTATTGTTTGCTTATGGCCCCATACAGTCCAATCCACAATGAGAGACACAGTCAAGTGTCTACCATATATACCCGTAACCTTTATTATTATTTTTTTTATGTTGTTGTAAAAATTAGGGGGTAGATCAGCTTCAAAATTGCAGATAGATTTGTATCTTATATCAATGTAATTGTCTGCATAATTTCCCATCCCCATATATTTTGGGGTAAATATATACAGTACCAGTCAAAGATTTGGACACACCTCCTCATTCAAGGGTTTTTTATTTGTATTATTTTCAACATTGTAGAATAATAGTGAATACATCAATACTATAAATAACACATATAGAATCAAGTAGTAACCAAAAACAAATAAAAATATATTTTAGATTTTAGATTCTTCAAAGTAGCCCCCTTTGCCTTAATGACAGCTTTGAACACTCTTGGCATTCTCTCAACCAGTTTCATGAGGTAGTCACATGGAATGTATATCAATTAACAAGTGTGCCTTGTTAAAAGTTAATTTGTGGAATTTATTTTCTTCTTAATGTGTTTGAGTCAATCAGTTGTGTTGTGACAAGGTAGGGGTGGTATACAGAGATAGCCCTATTTGGTAAAAAAAAAAAGGCCATATTATGGCAAGAACAGCTCAAATAAGCAAAGAGAAACGACAGTCCATCATTACTTAATCTGTGGTATTGTGAGCTCCCGAGTGGCGCAGCGATCTAAGGCACTGCCTGTCAGTGATAGAGGAATCACTACAGACCCTGATTTGATGCCAGGCTGTATCACAACCGGCCGTAATTGGGAGTCCCATAGAGCAGTGCACAATTGGCCCAGCGTCGTCCGGGTTAGGGTTTGGCCAGAGTAGGCCGTCATTGTAAATGAGAATTTGTTCTTAACTGACTTGCCTAATTAAATAAAGGTTCATAAAAAAATAAGAGATGAAGGTCAGTCAATACGGAACATTTCAAGACCCAGAGTTACCTCAGCTGCAGAGGATTAGTTCTTTAGAGTTAACTGCATCTCAGATTGCAGCCCAAATAAATGCTTCACAGAGTTCAAGTAACAGACACATCTCAACATCAACTGCTCAGAGGAGACTGCGTGAATCAGGCCTTCTTGGTCTAATTGCTGCAAAGAAACCACTACTAAAGGACACCAATAAGAAAAAGAGACTTGCTTGGGCCAAGAAACACGAGAATTTGACATTAGTCCGATAGAAATCTGTCCTTTGGTCTGATGAGTCCAAATTTGAGATTTTTGGTTCCAACCGCTGTGTCCTTGTGATATGTAGAGTAGGTGAACAGATGATCTCTGCATGTGTTGTTCCCACTGTGAAGCATGTAGGAGGAGGTGTGATGGTGTGGAGATGCTTTGCTGGTGACACTGTCTGTGATTTATTTAGAATTCAAGGCACACTTAACCAGCATGGCTACCACAGCATCCTGCAGCGATACGCCATCCCATCTGGTTTGGGCTTAGTGGGACTATCATTTGTTTTTCAACAGGACAATGATCCAAACACATCACCAGGCTGTGTAAGGACTATTTGACCAAGAAGGAGAGTGATTGAGTGCTGCATCAGATGCCCTGGCCTCCACTATCACATGACCTCAACTCAAATGAGATGGTTTGGGATGAGTTGGACTGCAGAGTGAAGGAAAAGCAGCCAACAAGTCCTCAGCATATGTGGAAACCCCTTTAAGACTATTGGAAAAGCATTCCTCATTAAGCTGGTTGAGAGAATGCCAAGAGTGTGCAAAGCTGTCATCAAGGCAAAGGGGGCTACTTTGAAGAATCTCAAACATATTTTGATTTGTTTAACACTTTTTTGGTGTTCTTCCAACTAATTCCAACTCACACTCTCAAACACATAGATCCCCTGAACGCAGCCCACTTTCCAGCTCACACTCTCAAACACATAGATCACCTGAACGCAGCTCACTCTCCAGATCCCAATCACCTGAATTCTGATCACCTGTTCACACATCTGTATGCCATTATCACACACTATTAAATTCAGTTCTTTGCACCTCATCAATGTGAGGTATTGATTGTTTTGTGACACACTTCTAGTCGGAGCACCCCCCCCCCCCCATAATTTACTCTTCCCATGTATGATAGTTTTTTGCTGCCTCACTAACGACGCCTTTTGCCTATTCCGTGCCTGTACTTTAGCCTATCGGATGTCCTGTTATCAACCTATTGCCTGATCTCCCAGAAGATGTTACTAGCCTTTTCCCTGCCTGTACTGTTGCATTTTTGGACCCTGTGTATGACCTTCTGCCTGCCCCTGGACCCAGCCTCCTGCGGTCCTTTACAATAAACACCTGCTGTGCCCTGTGCTTGAAACCAAATATCTGTCTCCCATCGTGTTCATTACATCTACAATGTAGAAAATAGTAAAAATAAAGAAAAAACCTTGAATGAGTAGGTGTGTCCAAACTTTTGACTGGTACTATATATACATACAGTTGAAGTCGGAAGTTAACATACACTTAGGTTGGAGTCATTAAAACTAGTTTTTCAACCACTCCACTAATTTTTTGTTAACAAACTATAGTTTTGGCAAGTCGGTTCGGAGATCTACTTTGTGCATGACACAAGTCATTTTTCCAACCATTGTTTACAGACGGATTATTTAACATATAATACACTGAATCACAATTCCAGTGGGTCAGAAATGTACATACACAAAGTTGACTGTGACTTTAAACGGCTTGGAAAATTCCAGAAAATTATGTCATGGCTTTAGAAGCTTCTGATAGGCTAATTGACATCATCTGAGTCAATTGGAGGTGTATAAACACAGTGGGACCATGCAGCCGTCATACCACTCAGGAAGGAGACGCGTTCTGTCTCCTAGAGATTAACAGACTTTGGTGCGAAAAGTGCAAATCAATCCAGGAACAACAGCAAAGGACCTTGTAAAGATGCTGGAGGAAACAGGTACAAAAGTATCTATATCCACAGTAAAACTATATCCTATATCGACATAACCTGAAAGGCCGCTCAGCAAGGAAGAAGCCACTGCTCCAAAACCGCCATTAAAAAGCTAGACTACGGTGTGCAACTGCACATGGGGGCATCATACTTTGGAGAAATGTCCTCTGGTCTGATGAAACAAAAATAGAACTGTTTGGCCATAATGACCATCGTTCTGCTTGGAGGAAAAAGGGGGATGCTTGCAAGCCGAAGAACACCATCCCAACTGTGAAGAACAGGGTGGCAGCATCATGTTGTAGGGGTGCTTTGCTGCACAAGGGACTGGTGCACTTCACAAAAGTTCACAAAAGATGACATCATGAGGATGGACAATTATGTGGATATATCGAAGCAACATCTCAAGACCTCAGACAGGAAGTTAAAGCTTGGTCGCAAATGGGTCTTCCAAATGGACAATGACTCCAAATATCCTTCCAAAGTTGTGGCAAAATGGCTTAAGGACAACAAAGTCAAGGTATTGGAGTGGCCATCACAAAGCCCTGACCTCAATCCTATAGAGGCCTACAAACCTGACTCATTTATACCAGTTCTGTGAGGAGGAATGGGCCAAAATTCACCCAACTTATTGTGGGAAGTTTGTGGAAGGCTACCCGAAACGTTTGACCCAAGTTAAACAATTTAAAGGCAATGCTACCAAATACTAATTGAGTGTATGTAAACTTCTGACCCACTGGGAATGTGATGAAAGAAATAAAAGCTGAAATAAATCGTTCTCTACTATTATTCTGACATTTCACATTCTTAAAATAAAGTGGTGATCCTAACTGACCTAAGACAGGGAGTTTTTTACTAGGATTAAATGTCAGGAATTGTGAAAAACTGAGTTTAAATGTATTTGGCTGAGGTGTATGTAAACTTCCATCTTCAATTGTATAAAATACATATACACGTGACCTGATTCAGGAAACTAGGCGTATGTTGCAAGTCAGGACTTCACAGGAGAGGCGTTTGAACATAAAAAATATTTTTTTATCAAAATATTTTTTTGTCAGAAATGCCTTCTCAAACTTGTGAACTTTCATGTGCCTTAATATCAAACTTGTTTTCCACCTGTAATTACTAATACAATTGTGAAATTACGAGCCTAGTTGGTTTAGCCACATAAAAAGACAGCAACCTTCTCGCTAGCCATGATCGGCTGAGATAATGAATGGGCTGGAAGTGTCGAGAGATGAGTTTAGGATTGGTATGCGGTGTAGCACCTTGTGTCTATAAGATAAGCTGCTCGTAATGTGTAGATAGTCCTTTCTACTGCATTTTTTTCCCAAAAGATATAACATTATCCATGGAGACCTGCAAATATGTTGCTACTGCTCTCAATAACATTGCTGCCCTGAATTTATCAAGCACTATTGACAAAGATCAGTGCAAAAAAGTTGTAATGGACTACTTTCTGGAGGACGATCGTGCCATGCTGACTCTCTCAGACTCTGAAAATGAATCAGGCGATGAGGAAATCCCTGATTTAGGTAAAAACATTTTCATTGAAGAAGACATCCTAGAGTCTTCTGATGACAGTGATGGAGAAGAAATGGCGACAATCAACAGTGTTGTTGTCACGGAAGAAGTTGACCTTAGTTTTGAAATCTGTGGAATTTCTGGTAGAATCAGAGTATGATAAGGAGATTAATGGAATTCTGCCGTTTGATTGCAGATGCATAAGGAGTCGAAAAGAGAACACAGAATGCTGTTGTGTATAACACATGCATCCGGATTACATCTTCAAACTAAGGAAAACCATGGTATCGGTGACAGAGATGGAGAAAGATCTGATGATTATTATGGTATTGCACATGGTCAGTGTGAACCAGAGTGATTTGACACAACGGGCCAAACAAGCTGTTCAAACTAAAAGGAAACGACACAGGATGTCTTATTTAATCAAATAATATTTCGTCCATGTATACGGTGAAGAATCTAACATTGAACTTATTTTGATTAACTTTAGCTAGCTATGACAATCAGTTTGTATTGCTAGTTAAAGCTTGCTGTTAGTTAGCCAGCTGGAGTTCAATGGCTGGCTTGCTAACGTTACTCTATGGATTGGGATTTTAGTTCATGTTTTAGCTAGCTAGCTAACGGTAATATTAAATGTCTAAACAAAGACCCCAAGTTAAAGCTTGCTGTTAGCTAGCTAACGTCAGTGGAGGTTAGGTGACTGGCTTGCTAGCTAACATGAACTTACATGAATGAAGTGTGTGTAACGTTAGTGTCTGGAATTTGTCTTTCAGCATCATGCCTAACCATCCTCCACAAGTCATACAATGAGAATAGTATAATCCCTCCCATCAAAAAGAGAGCTGGCCCAAGCAAGCACAGGTTACACCTGAAGCATGAGGACTTCCAGTGAGTGGTGAACTTCATCAACAACTACGCAGAGGATAATGCAATACTATTACCAGGATGCCACCCAGGACACAAACACTTTGGTAGAAAGTGAACACTCTGTCTGAGATTGCTGGTGTTGTGAAGGACAGCACAGTGACAGAGTCAACATCTCACAGCTGGTTGGTCTGGAGGATGGTATGGAAACCTATGGCTGGCAACAACACCTGATTCCGTCCTTCAGGCAGCTGCCACAGATCAAGCAGTGCCAGCACTTCAGGTGAATATAATTTTTATTGCATTGTATGAGGTCATTCGTCTTAACTAAACTTGGGAGGTGAATTGATGTTGTGGAAGGTTTAATGTCTTCAACTTGTTTAGTGTTATTTCCTGTTTTACAGCTTCAATGCTATGGAGCCTGGTCTTGTTATCGCCAATGAGCGTTCGGACTCAGTCAGGACCAGGTTTCAGCTGCTGCGCAACGCTGACATCCTTCCTCCCATAGATGGTCTGCCTGTCCAAGCACCACCTGGATTGGACACAGCTAGACAAACATATCTTTTTGAGAAGATCAAGGAGTTTTGCGACAAAGAGGATATTGACATCACATGCCCTGCACCAAAGTCAAGGGCAGGACAGAAACAGGCTCTCCGAACATAGATTCCCTGTTCATGCGTGGTTCAGACAGACCAGTCATCAGCACTATCTGCAGTGCCTCTATTCAAATGACTCACTCTTAACACACAAGCCATACGTTGCTTCTACTATTTATTTTTTTATCCTGCTGCTCAGCCACTTTACCTCTGATTATATGCATACAACTACCTTGTATATCACTATCGTTATTGATATTGTTTGTGTACATACTGCATATTATTTTATTTATATTGACACTACCGGTCAAAAGTTTCAGAACACCTACTCATTCAAGGGTTATTCTTTATAGAGAAAATAGTAAAAATAAAGAAAAGCCCTTGAATGAGTAGGTGTTCTAAAACTTTTGACTGGTAGTGTAGTTCTGTGTTAAAGGGGGAATAATTGAACAAAATGATCTCCTCCTCCAAATGGCTGTGAAATTAGCTCAGGGCATCAGGGAATTATATTGTTGTGGAAAGCAACATCAGCCCATCAGTGTCTCTCCACTTCATCAGAGGGATCAGGTAGTAGAATGGACCCTCCATCCTAGGCCCCTGTCAACGTGATTAAAACCCCTTAACCGGGTGGCACCAACTGGATCCAGACAACAATAGGGGTGACCCCGATCCCCGTGCACTGAGCACAACATCCCTGGGCTCCATGCACTGTGCCTGGTCATGGCAGGAAGGAGGGAGGCTCTCTCTGGAGCACAACACAACTCTCAAACAAGAAGCGGAGGGAACAGGCAGAGGAAGTGGGAGGAAGAGCATAAATTGCTGATGAAAATGCGTGAACAATTACAGTGAAAGGAAAAAAGTATGTGAACCTTTTAGAATTGCCTGGATTTCTGCATAGATTGTTCATCAAATTTGATCTGATCTTCATCTTTAAAAATATATATATATTTCACCTTTATTTAACCAGGTAGGCTAGTTGTGTCACGCCCTGGTCGAAGTATTTTGTGTTTATCTTTATTTATTTGGTCAGGCCAGGGTGTGGCATGGGTTTTTGTATGTGGTGTGTATGTGGACACTGTGCTATCTAACCTCCAAACAAGCTTCAATGCCATACAACACTCCTTCCGTGGCCTCCGACTGCTCTTAAACGCTAGTAAAACCAAATGCATGCTTTTCAACCGATCGCTGCCTGCACCCGCATGCCCGCCTAGCATCACCACCCTGGATGGTTCCGACCTAGAATATGTGGACATCTATAAGTACCTAGGTGTCTGGCTAGACTGCAAACTCTCCTTCCAGACTCATATCAAACATCTCCAATCGAAAATCAAATCAAGAGTCGGCTTTCTATTCCGCAACAAAGCCTCCTTCACTCACGCCGCCAAGCTTACCCTAGTAAAACTGACTATCCTACCGATCCTCGACTTCGGCGATGTCATCTACAAAATGGCTTCCAACACTCTACTCAGCAAACTGGATGCAGTCTATCACAGTGCCATCCGTTTTGTCACTAAAGCACCTTATACCACCCACCACTGCGACTTGTATGCTCTAGTCGGCTGGCCCTCGCTACATATTCGTCGCCAGACCCACTGGCTCCAGGTCATCTACAAGTCCATGCTAGGTAAAGCTCCGCCTTATCTCAGCTCACTGGTCACGATGGCAACACCCATCCGTAGCACGCGCTCCAGCAGGTGTATCTCACTGATCATCCCTAAAGCCAACACCTCATTTGGCCACCTTTCGTTCCAGTACTCTGCTGCCTGTGATTGGAACGAATTGCAAAAATCGATGAAGTTGGAGACTTTTATCTCCCTCACCAACTTCAAACATCAGCTATCTGAGCAGCTAACCGATCGCTGCAGCTGTACATAGTCTATTGGTAAATAGCCCACCCATTTTCACCTACCTCATCCCCATACTGTTTTTATTTATTTACTTTTCTGCTCTTTTGCACACCAATATCTCTACCTGTACATGACCATCTGATCATTTATCACTCCAGTGTTAATCTGCAAAATTGTAATTATTCGCCTACCTCATGCCTTTTGCACACATTGTATATAGACTCCCCCTTTGTTTTCTACTGTGTTATTGACTTGTTAATTGTTTACTCCATGTGTAACTCTGTGTTGTCTGCTCATACTGCTATGCTTTATCTTGGCCAGGTCGCAGTTGCAAATGAGAACTTGTTCTCAACTAGCCTACCTGGTTAAATAAAGGTGAAATAAATAAAAAAATCAAAAATGTATGGGGATTGTAGCTAGTGGGGTGTTCTAGTTAAGTCTATGGCTGTCTGAAGTGGTTCTCAATCAGAGGCAGGGGTTTATCGTTGTCTCTGATTGGGAACCATATTTAGGCAGCCATATTCTTTGAGTTTGTCGTGGGTGATTGTCCTTAGTGTCTTGATGTCATTGGTTTGTGTGTATGTGCACCAGTATTAGGCTGTTTCGGTTTTCGTTACGCTTATTGTTTTGTCGTGTTTGTATTTAGATTCGTGTTTACTTTAGTTTAAATAAACATGGATCGCAATCTACACGCCGCATTTTGGTCCGACTCTCTTTCACATACAGAAAACCGTGACAAGTTGAGATCAAGTTTTCATTTACAACTGCGACCTGGCCAAGATAAAGCAAAGCAGTGCAACACAAACAACAACACAGGGTTACACATGAAATAAACAAACATACAGTCAATAATACAATAGAGAAAGTCTATATACATGTGTTCAAATGAGGTAGGATAAGGGGGGTGAGGCAAAAAATAGGCCATAGTGGCGACATAATTACAATATTGCAATTAAACACTGGAGTGATAGATGTGCAGAAGATGAATGTGTAAGTAGCGATACTGGGATGCAAAGGAGCAAAATAAATAACAATATGGTGATGAGGTAGTTGGTTGGGCTATTTACAGATGGGCTATGTACAGGTGCAGTGATCTGTGAGCTGTTCTGACAGCTGGTGCTTAAAGCTAGTGAGGGAGACATGAGTCTCCAGCTTCAGTGATTTTTGCAGTTCGTTCCAGTCATTGGCAGCAGAGAACTGGAAGGAAAGGCGGCCGAATGAGGAATTGGCTTTGGGTGTGACCAGTGAAATATACCTGCTGGAGCGTGTGCAGAGAACTGGAAGGAAAGGCGGCCGCCTTTCGGTGGGTGCTGCTATGGTGACCAGTGAGCCGAGATAAGGTGGGGCTTTACCTAGCAATGACTTATAGATAACCTGGAGCCAGTGGGTTTGGCGAGGGCCAGCCAACGAGAGCATACAGATCACAGTGGTGGGTAGTATATGGGGCATCAGTGACAAACCGGATTGCACTGTGATAGACTGCATCCAATTTGATGAATAGAGTGTTGGAGGTTATTTCGTAAATTACATCGCTGAAGTCAAGGATCGGTAGGATGGTCAGTTTTACTAGGGTATGTTTGCCAGCATGAGTGAAGGATGCTGTGTTGTGAAATAGGAAGCCGATTCTATATTTAATTTTGGATTGGAGATGCTTAATGTGAGTCTGGAAGGAGAGTTTACAGTCTAACCAGACACCTAGGTATTTGTAGTCAGAACCGTCCAGAGTAGTGATGCTGGACGGGTGGGTAGGTGTGGGCAGCAATCGGTTGAAGAGTTTTGCTTGCATTTAAGAGCAGTTGGAGGCCACGGAAGGATAGTTGTATGGCATTGAAGCTCGTCTGGAGGTTAGTTAACACAGTGTCCAAAGAAGGGCCAGAGGTATACAGAATGGTGTCGTCTGCGTAGAGGTGGATCAGAGAATCACCAGCAGCAAGAGCGACATCATTGATGTATACAGAGAAAAGAGTCAGCCCTGAGGTAGCAAAGCAGCTCCAAACCATGATGCTCCCTCCACCAAACTTTACAATTGGGATGAGGATGAGGTTTTGATGTTGGTGTGCTGCGCCTTTTTTTCTCCACATATAGTGTTGTGTATTCCTTCCAAACGACTCAACTGTAGTTTGATCTGGCCACAGAATATTTACAGTGCCTTGCGAAAGTATTCGGCCCCCTTGAACTTTGCGACCTTTTGCCACATTTCAGGCTTCAAACATAAAGATATAAAACTGTATTTTTTGTGAAGAATCACCAACAAGTGGGACACAATCATGAAGTGGAACGACATTTATTGGATATTTCAAACTTTTTTAACAAATCAAAAACTGAAAAATTGGGCGTGCAAAATACAGTTTTATATCTTTATGTTTGAAGCCTGAAATGTGGCAAAAGGTCGCAAAGTTCAAGGGGGCCGAATACTTTCGCAAGGCACTGTAGGATTCTAGGATTCTTCTTAACTTCATTGCAAATTATGGTGGAAAATAAGTATTTGGTCACCTACAAACAAGCAAGATTTCTGGCTCTCACAGACCTGTAACTTCTTCTTTAAGAGGCTCTTCTGTCCTCCACTCGTTACCTGTATTAATGGCACCTGTTTGAACTTGTTATCAGTTGAAAAGACACCTGTCCACAACCTCAAACAGTCACACTCCAAACTCCACTATGGTCAAGACCAAAGAGCTGTCAAAGGACACCAGAAACAAAATTGTAGACCTGCACCAGGCTGGGAAGACTGAATCTGCAATAGGTAAGCAGCTTGGTTTGAAGAAATCAACTGTGGGAGCAATTGTTAGGAAATGGAAGACATACAAGACCACTGATAATCTCCCTCGATCTGGGGCTCCACGCAAGATCTCACCCCGTGGGGTCAAAATGATCACAAGAACGGTGAGCAAAAATCCCAGAACCACACGGGGGGACCTAGTGAATGACCTGCAGAGAGCTGGGACCAAAGTAACAAAGCCTACCATCAGTAACACACTACGCTGCTAGGGACTCAAATCTTGCAGTGCCAGATGTGTCCCCCTGCTTAAGCCAGTACATGTCCAGGCCCATCTGAAGTTTGCTAGAGGGCATTTGGATGATCCAGAAGAAGATTGGGAGAATGTCATATGGTCAGATGAAACCAAAATGGAACTTTTTGGTAAAAACTCAACTCGTCGTGTTTGGAGGACCAAGAATGCTGAGTTGCATCCAAAGAACACCATATCTACTGTGAAGCATGGGGGTGGAAACATCATGCTTTGGGGCTGTTTTTCTGCAAAGGGACCAGGACGACTGATCCGTGTAAAGGAAAGAATGAATGGGGCCATGTATCGTGAGATTTTGAGTGAAAACCTCCTTCCATCAGCAAGAGCATTGAAGATGAAACGTGGCTGGGTCTTTCAGCATGACAATGATCCCAAACACACCGCCCGGGCAACGAAGGAGTGGCTTCGTAAGAAGCATTTCAAGGTCCTGGAGTGGCCTAGCCAGTCTCCAGATCTCAACCCCATAGAAAATCTTTGGAGGGAGTTGAAAGTCCGTGTTGCCCAGCAACAGCCCCAAAACATCACTGCTCTAGAGGAGATCTGCATGGAAGAATGGGCCAAAATACCAGCAACAGTGTGTGAAAACCTTGAGAAGACTTACAGAAAACGTTTGACCTCTGTCATTGCAAACAAAGGGTATATAACAAAGTATTGAGATAAACTTTGGTTATTGACCAAATACTTACTTTCCACCATAATTTGCAAATAAATTCATAAAAAATCCTACAATGGGATTTTCTGGATTTTTTTTCTCTTTTTGTCTGTCATGCTGAAAATTACAGGCCTCTCTCATCTTTTTAAGTGGGAGAACTTGCACAATTGGTGGCTGACTAAATACTTTTTTGCCCCACTGTATATGACACGCAACATATTCGAAAGGGAGGAGCAGGGAGCTGGTGGTGGTTGGTTGAGAGTGACAGAAATGTGTTACCCAGACTACATAGGAAATCCATTCAGCCTGCCAGTCAGGACCATATGTCCTTATGCTGCTGAGGAAAAGAGAATCTAAAGCTAATCCTCTCATATCCTCCCCTAAGTTGCAAATCAGAATCAAGAGATGGGAGATAAGATAAGACAGGAGGAGAGACAGGAAGGAGGAGGAGGGGGATTAGTGAGGTAGCAGTATGCTTGAAGCAGACAAGAAATCATGGAGAGAGTGAGGAGGCTAGAGGGTAGCACTTAATAACAGCTCAGATAGCTCAGTAAGAGTATGGTAATAAGTTATTGTTACCTGCAGTGCAACCGACTAGAAGTAGCACAATAAACACTAAAAAAGATCTTCATTTGATCACCCTGTTGCAGGAAAACTTTGCTGTAATGCAGGAAATGTAAAACTTGTAAATGTGTATTTTAAGGTTTAAAAAGGCTTCTGAAGTTTGTAATTTCCACTTTGAAATGTCAGACTTGATTTTCCCTTACAATTTTTTTTTATCAACCCCTACAAAAAGTTCCATTAATTATAATCCACATAATAACTCACATTTCCTGTTGCTGCAGGATTATTTTCCTGCTGTAACGAACTGGCTCAAATTAAGATCCTACATCTGTATAGACTGAAGGGATGTTAATGTGAAAGATAATTGATAATGAAAGGAGAAGGATATTGTTTATACAATGCACTGACTTAACAGATGAATTTAGACAGTGCTGCCATTGGGCCTTTCCTGTCTGCATGTAGTTGGTTATCAGCACAGGCATTTTATTTTTTTATTGTATCTTTATTTAACTAGGCAAGTCAGTTAAGAACAAATTCTCATTTTCAATGACGGCCTAGGAACAGTGGGTTAACTGCCTGTTCAGGGGCAGAACGACAGATTTGTACCTTGTCAGCTCGGGCGCTTGAACTTGCAACCTTCCGGTTACTAGTCCAACACTCTAACCACTAGGCTACCCTGCCGCCCCATAATTAACGTGCTACGGTAGAACGTGTATACCAAGACAGACCATATCCCTCACACAGATTTACTGGTGCAGTAATTGATCCACCCCTTAAAAAAAGAGAATAATACAATATATAATTTTAGCTTTAGAGAGAGAGAGAGAGAGAGAGAGAGAGAGAGAGAGAGAGAGAGAGAGAGAGAGAGAGAGCTCAGACTGGGGAGACTTTTTATTCTGCCTCACCTCAGAGACAGTAAGCAGAGAGCTGAGACTTGTGCAGATCTAGCAGCCTAATTGCATTACAAATAAGTACTCATATTTCTTAATACTGATTTATGGGGCCGTATGAAATAACGACAGCTGGAGGGGGACAGTGCAGTCACAGAGGTGGAGCCCCTGGCTGTGCATGATACCCAGATGCATTAGGAGACTCAGAGCCCAGCAGCCCAGATCAACAGTCTCAGCTGCCTGCCTGCGCTGTGTTAAGGCTGCTCAGAGATTATTCCTAACACTGGGGAGCATAGTGGCTGAACGACAGGGACAGGAGGAAATAAAGGCAACAAACGGCCTGACAGGGACTGGAGGAGGGAGGGAGGGAGGGAGGCAGGGAGGTAGGGAGGAAAGTAGGGACGGGGGAGGGAGGGAAGGAAGGAAGGAAGGAAGGAAGGAAGGAAGGAAGGAAGGAAGGAAGGAAGGAAGGAAGGAAGGAAGGAAGGAAGGAAGGAAGGAAGGAAGAAAGAAAGAAAGAAAGAAAGCAAGCAAGCAAGCAAGGAAGGAAGGAAGGAAGGAAGGAAGGAAGGAAGGAAGGAAGGAAGGAAGGAAGGAAGGAAGGAAGGAAGGAAGGAAGGAAGGAAGGAAGGAAGGAAGGGAGTAGTCAGAATTAGAGAGCGACGGTGGAGAAGAGGAATAGAGGAGGAGGAAACTGACAGTCCTTCTCTCCAGTCATGTTTCAGTGTGTGAAAATCCTTCCTACATGAGTTTACAACAATTGAGATTTTCCAAAGCTGAGGTGAGAAAGATGATTGTTTTTAGATTAGAGAGTGGAGAGATATATAAAGTGTCAAATGAGAAAGTGAAAATGCACCTGTCCTGCATACACCATGAGACAGAAATAGTCACAACTGGGTAATGTTATTCTTATTCTCCTTACTCCCCCTGTTATTCAGGGACAGAAAAACAGATGCAAGCAAACAACACAAGCTACAGTATATCTGTCCTATTAAATACAGATCACAATGATCTGCAATACTTGTCTGGCTGCCCAAACCCTTACAAGAACAGATCTACGGTTAGGGACCACCGATGATCCTGCTGCTAAAAACAACAACAACAAAAACTATAAAATACAATTTGGAGAACAGCAAAAACAAGCAAAAATTTCCCCAGCCGTTATCACATTGGTTGCTGTAGCTTTACTCACCTCAGTTGATCTACATCCACATAGCCTATTAGCTATACAATGAGATGCATTAAATCACATTGACTTAGCACCGAGATTAAAAACTATAATTTTATACATACAGAGGAATGTGTTAGCAGAAAAAGTATTTTATTAACAAAAGGTGAACAAATGTTTGCTGTACATCACTTTTTGTTGCAGTTTTACACATTTTGCTATGACTTATGACTTATGCCATGTTAATATGATATCTGAGTGAGAGTGACTAACAAAATTAATGGGGGCCCCCTGGAGGTCAGGGCCCCTGGGCACGGTAAATCGACCGTGGTTATTACAAGTTAAGATAGCTGACTAGACTAAATGGACTAATTTACCAATCTAAATGGTAACCCCTTTATATAATCTCGCTGTTGTTATTTTACTGCTGCTCTTTAATTATTTGTTACTTTTATTTCTTATTTTTTTTAGGTATTTTTCTTAAAACTGCATTGTTGGTTAAGGGCTTGAATTTAATTAAGGGCTTGAATTCTGCTCATGTTTAGTTGATTTTAAACATTTTTACTAATATGGGCTAACTGAGTTATTGTCAGTGAGTGACATATAACAAGGAAAAACTGCTGATGCACAAACAAGTTTAGAAATTGCACCTTGTGTGTTCTACTATTCTAACTCTTAACAGTAAGTTGAGACCCTGACTGAATTCCAACAGTTATATCAAATCAAATTGTATTAGTCACATGCGCCGAATACAACAGACCTCACAGTGAAATGCTTACATACGAGCCACTAACCAACAATGCAGTTTAAAAAAATATGGATAAGAAATAAAAGTAGCAAGTAATTAAAGAGCAGCAGTAAAATAACAATAGTGAGACTATATACAGGGGGATATCGGTACATAGACAATATCCGGGGGCACCGGTTAGTGTAGGTAATATGTACATGTAAGTAAAGTTATTAAACTGACTATGCATAGATGATTAAAGCAGAGAGTAGCAGGGTGGAGTGCAATAGAGATTGCATCATTTGTGGATCTGTTGGGGTGGTATGCACATTGGAGTTGGTCTAGGGTTTCTGGGATAATGGTGTTGATGTGAGCCATGACCAGTCTTTCAAAGCACTTTATGGCTACATATGTGAGTGCTACAGGTCGGTAGTCATTTAGGCAGGTTACTTTAGTGTTCTTGGACACAGGCACTATGGTGGTCTGCTTAAAACATGTTGGTATTACAGACTCGGACAGGGAGAGGTTAAAAATGTCAGTGAAGACACTTGCCAGTTGGTCAGTGCATGCTTGCAGTACACGTCCTGGTAATCCGTCTGGCCCTGCGGCCTTGTGAATGTTAACCTGTTTAAAAGTCTTACCCACATCAGCTGCGGAGAGCGTGATCACACAGTCTTCCGGAACAGCTGGTGCTCTCATGCATATTTCAGTGTTAATTGCCTCGAAGCGAGCATAGAAGCAGTTTAGCTTGTCTGGTAGGTTAGTGTCACTGGGCAGCTCTCGCCTGTGCTTCCCATTGTTGTCTGTAATGGTTTGCAAGCCCTGCCACATCCGGAGAGCGTCAGAGCTAGTGTAGTACGATTCGATCTTAGTCCTGTATTAACGCTTTGGCTGTAGCGGGTTTTCTTATGAGCTTTCGGGTTAGAATCCCACTCCTTGAAAGCGGCAGCTCTAGCCTTTAGCTCTGTACGAATGTTGCCTGTAATCGATTGGTTCTGGTTAGGGTATGTACGTACAGTCACTGTGGAGACGACATCATCAATGCACTTATTGATGAAGCCAATGACTGATGTGGTGTACTCCTCAATGCCACTGGAGGAATCCCGCTACATATTCCCGTCTGTGCTTGCAAAACAGTCCTGTAGCTTAGCATCTGCTTCATCTGACCACTTTTTTATTGATCTAGTCACTGGCGCTTCCTGCTTTAATTTTTGCTTGTGAGCAGGAATCAGGAGGATAGAATTATGGTCAGATTTCCCAAATGGAGTGCGAGGGAGAGCTTTGTATGCATCTCTGTGTGTGGAGTAAAGGTGGTCCAGAGTTTTTTTTCCTCTAGTTGTACAATTAACATGCTGATAGAAATTTGGTAAAACGGACTTAAGTTCCCCTGCATTAAGTCCCCTTCTACTAGGAGCGCCGCCTCTGGGTGAGCGTTTTCTTGTTTGCTTATGGCAGAATACAGCTTATTCAATGCTGTCTTAGTGCCAGCCTCTGACTGTGATGGCATGTAAACAGCTACAAAAAATACAGATTAAAACTCTCTAGGTAGATAGTATGGTCTACAGCTTATCATGAGATACTCTACCTCAGGTGAGCAATAGCTCGAGGCTTCCTTAGATATCGTGCATCAGCTGTTATTTACAAAAATACATAGTCCGCCACTCCTTGTCTTACTAGACGCCACTGTTCTATCCTAACGGAACAGCGTTTAATTAACCAGCCAGCTCTATGTTGATAGTGTCGTCGTTCAGCTTCGTCTCCGTGAAGCATAAGATATTACAGTTTTGAATGTTCCGTTGGCAGTTTAATCTTGCCCATAGGTCATCTATTTTATTCTCCAAAGATTGCACGTTTGCTAGCAGAATATAAGGAAGTGGGGGTTTATTCGATTGCCTATGAATTCTCAGAAGGCAGCCTGCCCTCTGGCCCCTTTTTCTCCACCTCCACTTCACGCAAATCACGGAGATCTGGGCCTGTTTCCGAGAAAGCAGTTGAGTGATTGTTAGTGAGTGACATACTGTATAACAAGAGGAAAACCGCTGATGCACAACCAAGTTTAGAAATTGCACCGTACTTACTATTCTAACTCTTAATAGTAAGTTGAGACCCCGACTGAATTCCAAACTGTATATGTAATGGATGTGAAACGGCTAGCTTAGTTAGCGGTGTGCGCTAAATAGCGTTTCAATCGGTGACGTCACTTTCTCTGAGACCTTGAAGTAGTAGTTCCACTTGCTCTGCAAGGGCCGTGGCTTTTGTGGAGCGATGGGTAACGACGCTTCGTGGGTGACTGTTGTTGATGTGTGCAGAGGGTCCCTGGTTCGCGCCCGGGTATGGGCGAGGGGATGGTCTAAATTTACACTGTTACATATATACAGTACACTGAGTGTAGAACACATTAGAACCCTTTTGCCCTCAGAACAGCCTCAATTTGTCGGGCAAAGACTCTACAAGATGTCAAAAGCGTTCCACAGGCATGCTGGCCCATGTTGACTCCAGTGCTTCCCACAGTTGTGTCAAGTTGGTTAGTTGTCCTTTGGGTGATGGACCATTCTTGATACACATGGGAAACTGTTGAGCATGAAAAACCCAGCAGCGTTGAAGTTCTTGACACACTCAGACCGGTGCACCTGGCACCTACCATCATACCCCGTTCAAAGACACTTAAATTCTTTGTGTTGCCCATTTGCCCTCTCAATGGCACACATACACAATCCATGTCTCAATTGTCTGAAGGCTTAAAACTACTTCTTTAACCTGTCTCCTCCCCTTCATCTACACGGATTGAAGTGGATTTAACAAGTGACATCAATAAGGGATCATAGCTTTCACCTGGATTCACCTGGTCAGTGTATTTAAGGAAAGAGCAGGTGTTCCTAATGTTTTGTACACTCAGTGGATCTATACAGCATATATATTTATTTCCAGACCTCTGTGTCCCCATATTTAGCTACAGCCCTGGCAGTCGCTATTTACAGTCTGAAACAATATATAACAATACACTATGTTCCATTGGATTTGATATCAGAATGAGACTGAACTGTATAAATACCTCCTTCACCATTGACCACTAGCATAAATAACCCATCTCTCTATCACTGGCATAGAAAACCCCCTCTTTATAACTGGCATAGAAAACCCCATCTTTTTATAACTGGCATAGATAACTCCATCTCTCTATCACTGGCATAGATAACCCCATCTCTCTATCACTGGCATAGATAACCCCATCTCTCTATCACTGGCATAGAAAACCCCATCTCTCTATCACTGGCATAGATAACCCCATCTCTCTATCACTGGCATAGAAAACCCCATCTCTCTATCACTGGCATAGAAAACCCCATCTTTTTATAACTGGCATAGAAAACCCCATATCTGTATCACTGGCATAGATAACCCCATCTCTCTATCACTGGCATAGATAACCCCATCTCTCTATCACTGGCATAGACAACCCCATCTCTATTACTGGCATAGATAACCCAATCTCTTTATAACTGGCATAGATAACCTCATCTCTTTATAACTGGCATAGATAAACCCATCTCTCTATCACTGGCATAGATAACCCCATCTCTCTATCACTGGCATAGATAATCCCATCTCTCTATCACTGGCATAGATAACCCCATCTCTTTACAACTGGCATAGATAACCCCATCTCTTTACAACTGGCATAGATAAACCCATCTCTCTATCACTGGCATAGATAACCCCATCTCTATCACTGGCATAGATAATCCCATCTCTCTATCACTGGCATAGATAACCCCATCTCTTTATAACTGGCATAGATAACCCCATCTCTTTATAACTGGCATAGATAACCCCATCTCTCTATCACTGGCATAGGTAACCCCATCTCTTTATAACTGGCATAGAAAACCCCATCTCTCTATCACTGGCATAGAAAACCCCATCTCTCTATCACTGGCATAGATAACCCCATCTCTCTATCACTGGCATAGATAACCCCATCTCTTTATAACTGGCATACATAACCCCATCTCTCTATCACTGGCATAGAAAACCCCATCTCTCTATCACTGGCATAGATAACGCCATCTCTCTATCACTGGCATAGATTGCCCCATCTCTTTATAACTGGCATAGATAACCCCATGTCTTTATAACTGGCATAGAAAACCCCATCTATATATCACTAGCATAGAAAACCCCATATATTAATCATTTCCTGATCATCAACAAATAATAAGAGGTAAAACAGTACTGTCTACTAATTCACATTCACAGCAGAGGTTTTGAATGCTATGCTCTTTAGAGATGCCAAGTTGCTCTTTGCTCTTTGCCTCTGTAGAAACTCTGACTAATAGCCCTACCTATTTTCTTCAGATATAACCCGTCTTATTAAGCGGCCATATCACTCTCTGCGCTTCCATGAAAACCATCTCCACAGGAGCTTTGTGTCAATTTAAACTGTCTCCTCTGGCTCATTAAAAAGAAGGGTTAGCATTAGGTGTTCTACACAGACTGTCCATGTTCCATGATAGAAATAATTGTAAAAATATGATTCATTCTTTATCCACCTGTGGAGGAATAGGAGAGTTTGTTAGGACTGAATTTCACCCCCGTTACAACTAGGTGACTGGGACTTTCCCATCACTACCAGACTCACAGTATCATAGTGTTCTTGCAACATTGAGTCAACTGCTGTTTTCAAATAGAATGGCATGTTACATGGCTACTGTAACAATATAACATATGGGATATTCTTGGTCTTATGGATTTCTTGGCATTGGAACAAATGGGGGATTACACCAACAGATCGTGCCAACATCACAGAGAACAATACAGAGGCTTTCTACATGTTTCAGAAAACAGCAGAAAAAACGGATTTGCTGCCACAGAAAAAGATGTGACATAGTATAGGCACAGCATTATAACTAAGTTCCTTCAGCAATTAGGGAGCATTTACATGCACCAGAGAGAGATAGAGAACATGTATAGAGAGAGAGAAAGAGAGACATAAGTTAGGGGAGAGTCGATTTAGGGTGGGAGGAGAGTAATAGAGATTTTAAAATAGGTGTTCATCATTTAAATTTCCTCACCATGATTGTCTTCGCCTCTTCTCAACGTAAAAACCCACTGGTCACAGACGTCTATTCCATGTTCGTTTAAAGTAATTTCATTGAAATGACGTGGAAACCACGTTGACTCACCCAGTCTGAGTCCAGCGGGAAGGCATATGCAGACAAAACGTGTTGGGAATAGATTCACGCCAGGTCAGGCTAGCTTTAAAACCCCATTTGGTGGCCCTTTACACTCCACACTGGGCACACACTGGTTGAATCAACGTTGATTCCACGCCATTTCAATGAAATGACGTTGAACCAACATGGAATAGACATTGATTTGACGTCTGTGCCCAGTGGGTCGTGCCTGTATACGGTTTGAAAATGGCCGATGTGGACAATGAAAATGGCCTAAATTGGAACGCAGTGGCTGTACAGTAACATGTTATACATGCCGTCAGAGCTCTGGCTCTGCGCTTCCCAGCGCTGTATGGGTTTTGACTGACAGCCATTCTGAACTTGAGCAACGCGCACAACAAGAAGTTGCCCCCATCCCTCCAACTAATTGGGAAACTATAGCAAATTTTGAAAGATGAGACAATGAGGATTATAATAAATAGCACTTCGATGTGATACAAGCAAGCCAAACATCCGCAAGGGCAAAATACAGCTTCAATGTTGATTTTTTTCATTGTATCTTTATTTAACTAGGCAAGTCAGTTAACAACAAATTCTTATTTTCAATGACAGCCTAGGAACAGTGGGTTAACTGCCTTGTTCAGGGGCAGAACGACAGATTTGTACCTTGTCAGCTCAGGGATCTGATTTTCACTAGTCCAACGCTCTAACCACTAGGCTATGCTTATAATCACTATGTTTGATGTACAGTTACAAGATGACATGGAATTATACCCTGTGTTGTCCTGAACAGAATGAGCCTATGTTTGTTGTATTGTAAAGTAATGTTGCCGAAGACCACGCATCTGAATGCACTTATGACTCCATTCTATGTGCACCAAAATTATGATCTGCTTCTCTGAATTTCCTTGTGAAAGCCTAACACTGTAAGATCCTATTTTACAATTTAGCTAGTCATGTTGGCAATAGAACAACCTGACCCAGATTGCGATTTATAATGGGACATTTTTTGATTGCGTAAAACAACAGTAACTGTGTAAAGGCGGTGATGCAGGGCTGAGTTCCATAAAAACAACTACAAGTGTGCTTGCTCTAGTTCCTCAAGGGTACAGCTAGGAGAGCTCAAAAAAGCACCTTGTAGTTTGAGTCATAAAAGTGCAGTGAGGGCCTATCGAGTGGCACAGGAACTGCATTGCAGTGCTAGCTGTGCCACTAGAGAAGTCCAGGCTCTGTCGCAGCCGGCCGTGACCGGGAGACCCATGTTGCGGCACACAATTGGCCCAGTGTTTTCTGGGTTAGGGGAGGGCTTGCCCAGCAGGGATCCCATTGTGCACTAGCAACTACTATGGCGGGCCAGGTGCAGTGCATGCTGACATGGTTGCCGGGTGCACAGTGTTTCCTCTGACACATTGGTGTTTCTGGGTTAAGTGGGCATTGTGTCAAGAAGCAGTACGGCTTGTTTGTGTTATGGAGGACACACGTTAAGTGCAACAAAATTACTTAGGAACTGTACACACTTTGGAGAGGTGAGAGTTGGACCTCTCACTCAAACCCTTGTATTGTTTTTGTCTTATGTTCCACCTACCTCAAATTTTGCAAGAATATTCTTATCAGGTTACTGTATCCAGAGTATTTTCAGATTTTGTTATCAACAAATGCCGTGAAAAGTACAGTAAATGTAGAGTTGAAGTCGAAAGTTTACATACACCTTAGCCAAATACATTTATACTCAGTTATTTCACAATTCTTGACATTTAGTTCTAGAAAAAAATCCCTGTCTTAGGTCAGTTAGGATCACCACTTTATTTAAAGAATGTGAAATGTCAGAATAATAGTAGAGAGAATGATTTATTTGACCTTTTATTTCTTTCATCACATTCCCAGTGGGTCAGAAGTTTACATACACTCAATTAGTATTTGGTAGCATTGCCTTTAAATTGTTTAACTTGGGTCAAACATTTCGGGTAGCCTTCCACAAGCATCCCACAATAAGGTGGGTGAATTTTGGTGCATTCCTCCTGACAGAACTGGTGTAACTGAGTCAGGTTTGTAGGCCTCCTTGCTCACACACGCTTTTTCAGTTCTGCCCACAAATTTTCTATAGGATTGAGGTCATTGCTTTGTGATGGCCACTCCAATTCCTTGACTTTGTTGTCCTTAAGCCAATTTGCCAAAACTTTGGAAGTTTACTTGGGGTCATTGTCCATTCGGAAGACCCATTTGCGACCAAGCTTTAACTTCCTGACTCATGTCTTAAGATGTTGCTTCAATAAATCCACATAATTTTCCATCCTCATGATGCCATCTATTTTGTGAAGTGCACCAGTCCCACCTGCAGCAAAGCACCCCCAAAACATGATGCTGCCACCCCTGTCCTTCACGGTTGGGATGGTGTTCTTCGGCTTGCAAGCCTCCCCCTTTTTCCTCCTTGCAGAACGATGGTCACTATGACTAAACAGTTATATTTTTGTTTCATCAGACCAGAGGACATTTCTCCAAAAAGTACGATCTTTGTCCCCATTTGCAGTTGCAAACCGTAGTCTGGCTTTTTTATTGTGGTTTTGGAGCAGTGGCTTCTTCCTTATTGAGTGGCCTTTCAGGTTATGTCGATATACGACTCGTTTTACTGTGGATATAGATACTTTTGTACCTGTTTCCTCCAGCATCTTCACAAGGTCCTTTGCTGTTGTTCTCAGATTGATTTGCACTTTTCGCACCAAAGTACGTTCATTTTCTAGGAGACAGAACGCGTCTCCTTCCTGAGCGGTATGACGGCTGTGTGGTCCCATGGTGTTAGTACGCAAGCAGTCCCTAGGCAGGTTATTAAAAACAATTACAATATAAACAATAGCAACATAGGACAAGCAAGACATAGCATACAGACAGAGCAACATAGGACAAGCAATAAGTAGCATACAGAGATAGCAACATAGAACAAAAAGCAGCAAGACAAAATTCATAAAAGCAACAAAGTGTTTCCACACCTCACAAGCTACAGACAACAGACAACATGGAAAGCGGCAACACACAGCTAGCGACCATGTTCACAAATATGATTGACCTTTAGCCATGTCTTCAAGCATTTTGTGAAAGTGTGATATGTGGTGCAGTTATGTGTGTCTGATGGCAGTGTATTCCAGACATGGGAAGCTCTCACAGAGAAAGCGGATTTACTAAAGGTGCTTTTCCTTAAGGGAACTAACTATACAGTCACCTCTCATGGCGGACCTTGTGGATCTGCTGCCATTTGTTTGGGTTTTCTGTTTAACAAAAATACTGAGTGGAGGGGGAGCCAGGCCATTTAGGATCTTGAATACAAGACGTGTCAGTGTATTGCACAAGATTTTCCCAACTCAGGAGCTCATGAGTCACTGAGCCACTTTGTAACCTGGACATTACAGTAGTGAGTTCTTATGCAGCTTGTTGTTTGCTCTTTGCACATATATCACTGTATCATCTGCATACATTTGAACTTCAGACCCAGTACAGACAGAACGCAGATCATTAATGTCAAGCTAAGAGGCACTGAGTTTGAAGGTAGGCCTTGAAAAACATCCACAGGTACACCTCCAATTGACTCAAATTATGTCAATTAGCCTATCAGAAGCTTCTAAAGCCATGACATCATTTTCTGGAATTTTCCAAGCTGTTTAAAGGCACAGTCAACCCACTGGAATTGTGATACAGTGAATTATATGTGAAATAATCTGTCTGTAAACAATGTTGGAAAAAGTATTTGTGTCATTAACAAAGTAGATGTCCTAACCGACTTGCCAAAACTATATTTTGTTAACAAGAAAATTGTGGAGTGGTTGAAAAATGAGTTTTAATGACTCCAACCTAAGTGTATGTAAACTTCTGACTTCGACTGTATATATATATACAGTGCCTTGCGAAAGTATTCGGCCCCCTTGAACTTTGCGACCTTTTGCCACATTTCAGGCTTCAAACATAAAGATATAAAACTGTATTTTTTTGTGATGAATCAACAACAAGTGGGACACAATCATGAAGTGGAACGACATTTATTGGATATTTCAAACTTTTTTAACAAATCAAAAACTGAAAAATTGGGCGTGCAAAATTATTCAGCCCCCTTAAGTTAATACTTTGTAGCGCCACCTTTTGCTGCGATTACAGCTGTATGTCGCTTGGGGTATGTCTCTATCAGTTTTGCACATCGAGAGACTGAATTTTTTTCCCATTCCTCCTTGCAAAACAGCTTGAGCTCAGTGAGGTTGGATGGAGAGCATTTGTGAAGAGCAGTTTTCAGTTCTTTCCACAGATTCTCGATTGGATTCAGGTCTGGACTTTGACTTGGCCATTCTAACACCTGGATATGTTTATTTTTGAACCATTCCATTGTAGATTTTGCTTTATGTTTTGGATGATTGTCTTGTTGGAAGACAAATCTCCGTCCCAGTCTCAGGTCTTTTGCAGACTCCATCAGGTTTTCTTCCAGAATGGTCCTGTATTTGGCTCCATCCATCTTCCCATCAATTTTAACCATCTTCCCTGTCCCTGCTGAAGAAAAGCAGGCCCAAACCATGATGCTGCCACCACCATGTTTGACAGTGGGGATGGTGTGTTCAGCTGTGTTGCTTTTACGCCAAACATAACGTTTTGCATTGTTGCCAAAAAGTTCAATTTTGGTTTCATCTGACCAGAGCACCTTCTTCCACATGTTTGGTGTGTCTCCCAGGTGGCTTGTGGCAAACTTTAAACAACACTTTTAATGGATATCTTTAAGAAATGGCTTTCTTCTTGCCACTCTTC